>NC_090305.1:86631805-86952847 GCF_039906515.1 Pseudorca crassidens | reverse complement strand
TGTGGGCACATACACAAAATCTAAAATTGGTTAAGTATCTCAGCCTTTCTCTTGGTCTTCAGTATGGTTAAATGGTGGGGATGTCAAATGGCAATGAAGTGTCAAATTTTAAACTATCAGTTATGTATTGTCTCCTTTGTTCACTACAGGATTTCCAGTGCACAGTAACCCTGTTTGGCACATAGTCAGAACTAAGTCAGTATTTGTGAAATGAATAAAAATTCTAGAGGACAAAAGTAATGAACAATTATGAGCAATACTGCTTCAAATCAATCATGGCAAGTTGTCTGTAGAGTTTTTATTCAAAACTTGTGGTAATAGTAACAGTAAAAATACCAGCCATTAACATTTACTTAGCACTTACTTTTTTGCTTGCATAGGCATTATCTCATATCTCCAACAACCTTATCTTATTATTATTATTGCTTTATGGCGTTTATTAACCAGCGTGATAAAGCAAAGTTTCAGTTTTACCTCTCTAAAGACTGCCATCACATATTTTCCATTTTGCCAACGGGAAAACAGGAGCTCTCAGAAGTTAAAATTTTGCTGCCAAGAAAACACATATAGGACATGGCAGAGGCAGAATCCCATGCGATCTGATTCCAGGGCCATTTGCTCACACACTCCTGAAACACCTCCTACACCAAGGCAGAGGTAGAAGCTATGACGTCTAGAAGGGAGTTGAGTTTCTGAATTCCAACTCCAGTCAATTCTGGAAAGGACCACTGTGTCTCAACTAGTGGCAATTCAACAACACCCCTCCACTGACCATTGATCCAAAAAAAAAAAAGAAAGAAGCTCCCAGAGACAAGCCTGCTTCTTGACGTGGTTATCAAAATGAGCTGTCTTCAGAGAAGAGGACCTTACCTGCCTCATCATCCGAGAGTTGGTCATGGTCAGAAGCAGGTCTCAGGTCATAGAAGAGAGTAAGTACAATCAATAGAGCAATAGACAAATCATACTCATCACCCTGAATTCATTGATCCAGTGTTCTAAACCGGACTTTGCTTATCATCAGAAACTATGAGGGAGTTTTTTAAAAAATAAAGATAGAAAGGGCACTTCCAAAGTACAGGTCTGTGTCTAGCTATGTTTATTTTTAAAAGCTCACCAGGGTATCCCAAGGATGAGCTAGTTTGGAAATCACTATACTCAATTGCAAACTAGACCCATTTCCTAGGGAAAAAACTGTTCTTATCATACACATTGAATTTTCATCTCTATGGCTTCATAATAATTGAAACTAAAACCCATGAAATGTGGTCAACTTAAAAGGGAAATCTAATTCCTAAACTCTTTGAAGACTAAGAGACCACAGCTTATAATCTCTACAAACAAAACTGGAAATGATGAAACGTCATAGAAAATACCATAACTGCATTATTTCAATTATTCTATATTTTTGTAAAACAAAAAAAAAAGTAATTTTAAAAACAAATCCCTTTGGATTGGGGTGGGTTTTTTTGGTGTTTTTAACCTTGAAATATAAAGTACATATTAAAATGTTACAGATGCAATTCCAGCTGAACATGAACTGCCAATAACCAACTCAAAAGGCAAGATCTTTAAAGACAAAGACTTGAATGTGTTGCCATCTCAGTGTTCCAGAGGTTATAAGTGTAACAAAGACTGCACAGTAATTAGAAGTAGTATTTTTGTCAGAAGATCAAACCAGTGTGTCCTATGTTAAAAAAAGAAAAAAAAAAAAGCCTCAGGCTGGTTTTCAAAGGGGTCTATTTTATACCAGAATAACCTATGAGCTCTCTGTTTCACCCTTCATTTGGAGGAAAATATAAATCATCCTCACAAGCCCGCTGGACAGCTAGTTCACTCAAACATAAAAATCAAGGGATGAAGAGTGAGTCATGGATTAAACTGCAATTCCTTTCAATAAACATTTATTGAGCTGACAGTATGTCCCAGTACTATTTTGTTTGCTGAGGCCCCAGCAATAAGCCAAGATCCATGTCCTCATGAAGTTAAAACTGAACTTTAAGAATAAATACATTAAGTATGGAAGGCTCGTAAGTTTATATAAATGGAAAGACTGAGGATGCACAAGAAATACCCTATCACTGGAGAAACAAAAGAAAAAATTAGAAAAAGGAACAACCATAAAACACGAAAAGTATTTCTTCCTATTAGATATTATGACTCTGCTGTAAAAGGTTTCAATTTCACCGATGGCCACCTATCCACTTTTATTTTCACAAGCATGGGGGACAAAATCTACGAGTCGGGCCCCCTCTTCACTGCCAGCTGGATGGGGGCCACATCTCAATTTCCAATGCAAAGCAAACAGTTCTAAAGCAAATGGCATTTCTACCACTTCCCCCAACCTTGCCAGACTGGCCAGGGCTCCATTTCCTTCTACTACCCCCATGCAGGCACAGAGGGGCCAACTCCAAGTCTGTAGCACGTGCATTTGCACGATAGACTCATGCTGGGATAAACAGGTCAGTTAACTGCCTACACCACGAGCTCTTAATGACATAGGATAGGAAGCTATACTCAAAACACAGTATATCTCGGAAACTCGAAGTACAGCCTAAGTTTTTCTGCAACTGTCTGAACGAGACAGGTGGGGACATGTTAAATGCCTGTTTTCACAATTTACCATCATAATAATCAGTTTCTTCATCTGCTTACAACCTATAAAGAAGTATGGAGCAACTCATAAAATAGGACCAACTGTCCTATCTCAAAACATGGTGATTAGACCATGAGCCACTGGAAGAAAAATAATTGAGCAATAGCTAACCTCCATGGGCTCATGCACTATTCATTCTAAGTGTATGCCGACAAAGGCATTCGTAAAGAAATTTGAACTATGGGAGAGGGATGGAGGATGAATAGAAGAGTAGTTTCAATGGCATAATGGCTAAAAACTTGGGTTTGTAAATAGAAACCCATGTGCTCAAACCCATGAAATTTATCTAAACCTTGACAAAATGGAAATTGTAAAAACTGTTATAAAAACATAATTTAAAAAAAGAGCCAGAACACTTGCATTATTAATAGCAGACTATTCATATTTAGGGAAAAATGCTCTAATTGAAGCTAAATATTACTAATTTTAACACAGAAGCAAAATATTACTGAAGATATACTGGATTTTAAAAAATCACTTTGATTCTCATAGCAGCATTATTTACAATTGCCAAGACACGGAAGCAACCGAAGTGTCCGTCAACACATGCATCGATAAAGAGGATGTGGTTATACACACACACACACACACACACACACTCACACAATGGAGTACTACTTAGCCATAAAAAAGAACAAAAGTTTGCCATCTGCAGCAACATGGATGGACTTGGAGGGCACTATGCTAAGTGAAACAAGTCAGACAAAGAAAGACAAATACTGTATGATACCACTTATATCTGGAATTGAAAAAATACAACACACTAGTCAATATAACAAAAAAGAAGCAGACTCACAGATATAAAAAACAAACTAATGGTTACGGGGGTGGGCAGTAGAGGGGTAGGAAGTAGGAGGTACAAACTACTGGGTGTAAGACAGGCTCAAGGATGTATGGTACAACACAGGGAATATAGCCAATATTTTTTAATAACTGTAAATAGAGTTTAAACTTTAAAAATCGTATAAAAAAGAACAAAACAAAGATTAATTGACGATAAATTTTCTTTAGATCCCTTTGGTTCATATCACTGCTAACTTAGTTAAAGAGCAATTCCTTTTATCTAGCTTATCTGGGAGTATGCTGCTTGAAATTACAATCAAAACCCAAGTTATAGACATAAAATTACACTGTAGCAACTTCATCCATCAACACATGAATCGATTCACACAAGTCATTCCATCCTCACAGATTTTTGTTTTCCTTTTTCTTCTTCTTTTGAATTGAAACAACTTTTCTGGGGAGATGTGCAAAAGGGGACTTCCAGTGCTTAACATATTTTAAACCCACTTTTCCTATGTAGGTATTCCCTTCCCAGGCAAATTCTTCTAATTTTAATAGTAACAAATACAGGACTTGCACAAAGTAATATCTCCAAAGTAGACACTGTATAATCACTTTTTATCAATCTGTCCATCTACTGCATTTTTCCCTTAGGGAGCATTGCCCCTCATCCTTTATTTGCCTTAATTATGTTACTTTTGTTCTTAAACAAATTATCTAGTCAAATATTCCCCAAATATTCACAATATAACTTCCTCTTATATTCATATAAGCTGCTTCTTCCTTAATGAAGAAAGAGCTGGTTGCATGCCTCCATCCACTCTTTATCCTCTTCTATCAGCTTTTGTCAACTTGAGCCCAAAAAGAAGGTCACTAGTCAGTGTCACCTCATGAGTCAATCAGTATAAGCACAGAGAACAAAGTTGTGGGAGGTGTTTGGATAAACAGCACCAGGAAGGATGAAAAGAAATTCAAGTAATGGTACCACACATATTATGCAAAACTGATTAAGGAGGAACTCTTGGAAAAAGAGAGCGAGAGAGACAGAAAGGGTTTAGAAACAGGAGAAGATAGGGAAGAACAAGACAGGGAAGTATTACATTTTTAAATTTTGGGGAGGAAGGTTATTTATCATTGAGGCAAAAATAAACCAGGTGCAACAGGGCTGGGTGAGGTGAGCCTTAACTGGGAGCAGAGGAAGGGGCCACCCACCCACTGCGATCGGAAGGGTAGCAGAGAAAGCCCCCATCACTGCCAGCCATTATTTTCTCTGAAAATCCATCATTTCCGCCCCACCCCCACCCCGCCCCATGCCAGCAGAAGTCAAGTCCTCTTAACATACGTTTAGACTTCTTGGGGGAAATCATGTAAGTTACTCACTCTCAGCAAGGCTTTCTTGATTCATCAGATCTAAAAACAGGAGTACAGAAGTGGGCAAGTCTCTGAAAACACGTGTCTGCTTTACTGTCATGTCCCCAGGTAGACCCCAAGGAGAGATACCACCCAGAGGTAACTCAAGCCTAAATAAAGCCAGTGGCCCTTAAAATCATTTCTGTCTGAAGTCACCTGCATGTTTTTCTTTTTGCCTGCAATTGGCTGATCCAGAAATTCAGGTGTCCTGAATTTACAAAGTCAACAAGGACATTATTCTCCTCAGGTGAATTTTCTCCAAGTGGTTTCAGAAGAAACTTTCATGCTGTCAGGCCAAAGTAGCAGAGATTGTACGGGAGCTGGTGTTTCCCTGAAGAGCTTTGGTGCGCACACTCTCAGAGGATGGACTGACACCCCCTTGAGATGAGAATTCTTCGTGAGATCACCCGCCCATGATGGTTCAGAAAGGAATAACAGGCTCATGCTCTCTCGACAAACAGCAGACAACACTTCCTAAAACTTAAGTCTGGTGACCCTGGCCAATACCTTTCCATGGCTTCCCACTGCTCCTGGGATAAAGACACGAATCCTAAAGATGGTCTGCACGGACCTGGGGGCTCTGGCTCTTGCCTACCTTTTAGCTTTGGACTCTACAATTCTCACTCTCACTCTCTGCCCACAACCACCCAGACTTATTTTCTTATTTCCTGGAGCTGCCAAACCCTCTGGCACTGCAGGGCCCTGGCCACATGCTTTTCTTTACACCCTGAAATGTCACCTCCCCACAGACTTCACAGAGTTAACACCTACGCTTCCTTCAGCTCCAGGATCACTTTCAGAGAATTCTTCCCTACAAAAACTCTTCCCCTGCCTTTTGCTGTACATTCCCACAGAACCTTCTTTTTTTCCTTCATAGCACACACTTGAGTTTTAAATTGTCCATTCACCTTTTGGGGGTGGTGCTGTGAAAACTGTGTGACTAAGTGTCCATCTCCCCCACTTTACAGTAAGCCTCCCCAAGTTGCCCTAAAGAGTCACAATGTCTCCTGGCCAACCAGGCTAGATCTAGCTGCCTAAATGTATTAATAGCAAAGAAGGAGTGGGTGTGTCGAGACAGGGGTCAGCCAACCATGGAAGCAAAGGGCAAGGGGTCTGGAGAGGAGAATCCTGGGGAGGAGAACAAGGTCTATGTCTGGTTTTAATCAACACTGGATCCCTCATACACAGATGCTCAATAACTATTTGTTCAATAAATGAATGAGTATGTACTCATTTCCCTTTCCTCTCTGTTCATTCATTCTACAGATCGGCAGCTCCAACTTTCCTCCTTCCTTCCCCTCAGTCTACTCTTTCAAAGGTCACAGTGACCTCCCAATGGAACAATCTAATGGACACATTTCAATCCTTCACTTCTTGGACACACATGTCATGCCTACAATTAATTGATCAGCTGTTCTTCCACCTCCAAACTTTTCTATCACATCATGTTCTCCAAGTTTTGTTCCTAGCTTTTGCATCTCTTCATAGGTTCTCAATACTTTGTCCTTCTCTAGCGGTGTGTTCCAGAGTTCTTCTCGAGGCCCACATCTTCTCTCACAATACCCTCTCTGGTGACCTCATACTCTCTCTGGATTAAAATACTATACTACTGAGGCCCAGATGTGTGGCTCAAGTTCAGACTTGGCTCTAGGAGCAGATGGATTCCCGTATCTTGATCACAAAACCTTTGCCCATCTCTCCAGTCTCACCCTCAGCATGGCCAGCCTTCTCTTTGTTCTTTGTTGCCTCTCCGCTGCCACAGGGCCTTTGCACAGGTAGTTCTCTCTGCCAAATTGAAATCTATACACTCTTCAGACTACGGGCCAGGTGAATATAGGAAAGCCTTCTCTGACTATATCAAATCCTCCCAGCTCCCATAACACTCTGCCCTTATCTTATCTGATACCTGTCAACACCGCAGCTATACATCATTTCTGGGATGATCTGATTAGCACTTGCCTCCTCTGTTAGCAGTGAGATTGACAAGGGCCCATAAAAATCCTCACACCAAGAACAATGCCTGGACATTGCTGGCACTCAATAAAATATATGTTTTTTATATTAACTCCCGCTTAATATCTTTATAAGAATTAATACAGAATAATGGTGAATAGCACAAGCTATAAATCAAGTAGATTTGACTTTGCTAGTTTGTTCGTTCGTTTATTCATTCAATAAGAGTTTTTTTTTTTTTTTAATGAGGGCTTACTACATATTGGATACAATGTAGAATGCTCACCATCAGAGGTGAACAAAAGAGATACAATCCCCACTCTGGAAGATTTGAAGCCTAGGTCTACCACTTACTAACCATGTACAGAGACTAGTAGTCAGCAAACTTCTTCTAGAAAGACCCAGAGAGTTAAGTATTTTCAGCTTAGTGGGCCATGAATTCTGTTGCACTACTCGACCCTCCATCATAGTGTAAAAGCAGCCACGGACCATGTGAAAATGAGTGACCATGGCCGTATTCTAATAAAATTTTACAAAATAGGCAGTGGGCAGAACATTGGCCTGTGGACATTGCTTGCCAACGCCAGGTGTAGACTGATTTCTTAATCTCTATGTTCAATTTTCTTCTACGTAAAATGGATAGAGTATTATGCTTTATTCCTTCTCCTTTTTATCTAGTAAGCTTCCATTCACTTTACCCTTTAATTTTTTTTAACTAATGCTTTCTTATGTCTCCTAAGACTTCTAGAGTCAATTCTTTCCAAATTGATTCCCCCAATTAGTTTGACACCCTCCCTGCCTCCAATCATATTCCTCTAAAACTGATAGATCTCCCACCTCCACCAGCTCCCAGAGATATCCACCTGACCATTCCTGTCCTCCTCTAAAATGAAAATAAATGAACAAACACATGGAAACAACGACACACGTCACCAGCAACTACCCAACACCCGCTACATTGGATCCAAGCTCCTCAGGGTCACGTACAGGCCGTTTATCACCTGGCTGCTGCTCACACGACCAGCGTCACCTCCCAACACTCCCTCGGTCTCACCTTCTACTATCTTGCGTTTCACTGCTTCACACCAGAATCTAGAACGTGCACTGTGGGTTCCTTCCTCTCCTCACGCCACGCTCCCTTCTCCTAGTCCTTCCAGAATGACCCTACTTGTTCTTCACGGTTCCACTCAACAGGAACCACTCCAGGGATACTTTCCTCACCTACTGAGGCAGAACTACAGTCCCTCTATGTGCCCACAGCACCACCCCGCAAGGCAGCCCGACTGCCTTCATCGCTGGAGAAGGAAACACTGCAGCGCTCGAAGGCTTTAAGGGCACTAGCTAATATTTGTGCAGTGCTTTCCTACTTGTCCTTCAAGACTCCACGCAAAGGCAACCACCTCAGTGGCTGTGCTGTGTACTTCACATACATTAATTCATTAGATTATCACAACTCTGAAGTGGATTCAGGTGTTTCTGCTCTAACTCCATTTATACTGTCCTGAGAAAATGTCCCGTTCTGCAGAATCACACACTATGTATAACAAGGCATACAGGAAAAGAGAAGGTTAGGGGTAACCCGTCTAGACCTCTGGATCTTTGTAACCAGAGCGTGAATAACAACTATCAGTATATTCTAATTCAACACCAGCTTGTTAAATTTCTACTGGCATTTGCAGCCAGCCTCACAGTTTTCAACCCTTAGTCTCCTGCTTCCACCCTTCAAAAGGTAGATCTTGTATGGTAAGTGCTTCTAATGTAGATCATTTCTTTAAAAGTTAAAATCTGATCCTGGATATAGCCTTCATTGTGAGTGCATTGTGTTAATTCAGAGAGAAACGTCTCTACAGCTCTTCCTCTGCACTCAAATCTTCTGCAGAAGCGGAGCACCATGGAAAGGCAAGCAGTTCTTGAAGCCTAGATGCCATTAAACCTGCAGGAGGGGTGGATGCTTTGTAGATATTTGGCTTATTGTAAAGTCTTCATCTATGGCTAAGGATTTCTCTTTAAATATCATAAATCTTGCCCTTCATTGCCTCAAACGTTTACATGCTGTGGAAAAGGAACAAAAGAGGGGCTTCCCTGGTGGCGCAGTGGTTGAGAGTCTGCCTGCCGATGCAGAGGACACGGGTTTGTGCCCCGGTCCGGGAAGATCCCACGTGCCGCGGAGCGGCTGGGCCCGTGAGCCATGGCCGCTGAGCCTGTGCGTCTGGAGCCTGTGCTCCGCAACGGGAGAGGCCACAACAGTGAGAGGCCCGTGTACCACAAAACAAAACAAAACAAAACAAAAGGGAACAAAAGGAATTCCACGTTACAGCATGAGTTCTTTATTTGCCATTAAGATTGAAAGTGTTCACATTAAAGAAACACACTACACCAGAATAAGATGTACTGATACTATATCCATTTTATAGATGAGGAAACTAAGGTTTAGACTAGAGACTAAATTACCTGCCCAAGATTACCTAATGACAGAGCTGGGATTCAAAGGCAAGCCGTGTAATTCCAGATTTGTGCATTTAAGGAAAGAGAGAAGGAAAGAAGAAGGAAGGAAGGAAGGAAAGAAAGGAAGGAAGGGAGGAAGGAAACAAAGGAAGGAGGGAAGGAGGAAGGGAGGGAGGAAAGCAGGAAGCAAAGCAGGGAAGGAGACAGGGAGGGAGATTAACATCTACAAAGGTGTACTCCAAGGTGGGAAAAAAGGAAAAATTGAAGAAAAAGGAAAGCCTTTGAGAGAAAACACGTGGGTTCTCTCTCTCTCGCATTAAAATGAGTATTAGTATGTAAACTAAAGGAAAATTAACAAAAAATATATAGAAGTGAGTCATGTGCTCCTGCCTTCACACTCACTCATCAATCATAAACACCCTTAGCCTCAACCCCTTTTCTTCTTAATAAGGAAAAGAACTAAAAGCTATAGAACATTCTATGACCACAAATTATGTCAGCAATAAATTTTCCTCTTAGAGATTTAGTAAACCTGAGAATTAAATATTTAATATGGATTTTAAGATGTCTGTATAAAAAACTCATGGCAGTTTGGTCAACTTCCTCATCATCTATTCCTAATAAGTCTGTGCTCAGTCTCTGCTTAAAAGGTCTTCAGTAAAGTCTCAGAGATGCAATAAGTGATAGCCAGTATTATTATTATCATCAAAACACACAAAGACAAAATAATAAAACAACTAAATAACAATAAAAAAGGTTTTCCAAACTACCTTTTGCCACCCTCAAGGAGAAACTTAAACTACCGTGGAACTCTAAGCAATATATATGCTGGATGCTCCTTATCATGACAACTGTTCTGTGTATCTAATATTGAAAACAATCCTAACATTTCTATCAAGGGCTTCTAAAGTCCTTTGTCCTCTTTATCTTATCATGAATGAAATTTTAGTAATCTGTAGGTGGTCACCTCTCAAGGAAAAAGTAGAGACGGTTTACTAAATGTCAGTTAGGCGGGAACTCTGAGACCAGCTAGTCAGATGGGGAAACGGGGGCCCAGAAAGGCAACTTCTCCAAGGTCATACTACGGGTCCATGCCTGGGCATGGATACGATGCATGGATGCTTGATTTCAGGGCTGTAGTATCAACTGTTAAGTAGTGAACGTTGAAGGGATGTTGAAGTAGTGATAGGTTGAAGGGAATGGCCTTTTGTCTTATCTCAAGATAGTACATATCATGGAAATAAGATAAATGGTTTAATAGAAAAAATAAGGTCAGCAAGTAGTTACTAGTGAGTACAGAATACTCAAGGTGACACGTTTCTGAAATGTAAAAACTAAAAAAAGATCAAAATTTCATATAATTTACAAGCAATAGGAGCTGGGCAGTAGGATCTTACACTAGAAAAAAAAAAAAGGGCAGATCACGTAAAGAAGTCAGGTAATCCCAGAGCATATGAGTCAAAGTACTTGCAGACTATATAAAAATAATTATATAGGGGCTTCCCTGGTGGCGCAGTGGTTGAGAGTCCGCCTGCCGATGCAGGGGACACGGGTTCGTGCCCCGGTCCGGGAGGATCCCACATGCCGCAGAGCGGCTGGGCCTGTGAGCCATGGCCGCTGAGCCTGCGCATCCGGAGCCTGTGCTCTGCAACGGGAGAGGCCACAGCACTGAGAGGCCCGCGTACCGCAAAAAAATAATAATAATAAAAAAAAATTATGCCATTTGGTTAGCGATGAAAACTTTCTGAACATAGATAATGATCCCCATCACTTGACTGGCTCTACAAAGTGGGCCCTGGGGCTCGGAGATGAGAGGCTGTGATTAAATGCACTTTGAATCTCTAATTGCCTAAAAATAATAATGCTTACAAAAGTGAACAGCTAATAAAATTGTATATGGTCACTTGTTTTCAACCAGAGTTCCAGATCCAAAATTGTTGACTTCCCAACCTCTAAGGTAAGGTTTAATTTCAGAATCAGAGTATTCTGACAGCCTCTGACACCTATTAATGTTTCTTGAAAATTAGCCCCAATTTTTACCATTTTCCTCAGAGTTTTCTATAGGTAGGGATTTAATTGTTGCCTAATTTGGCTGTACATCATCAAAACAAATTCTAAGAATTTTAAGTAATGGGTATAATTTGGGGAGAAGTTAAAAACCGTGGCCAAGCATCACACTCTCCAGCTCCAAAAAAAAAAAAGTCACTGTTAAGGGAAACTGCATAGTCAGGTGATTTTTAAGAATAAAAATTCCTTGCTGCTGAAATGTAACTTAATAGTTATTGGTTAAATGAATCTTTACATTTTCCATACACATCTAGAGAAATTAATTCTGGATTGTATGTAGAATCAAATTCCCTCACCTTTTGCCAAAACATTAACGTTTTGATCATTTCTCAAGAACCCATCGTGTGGTTCAATCATCATGGACTTGGTGTGTGACTCTGGTTGAAATGCTGATGGCAGTGATCAACATTGATAAGTATTGTGCTAGACACAGTGCTAAGTGCTTTGCAAGCATCATGTCACTTATTTCTCATAGTAACCCTTTGAGCTAGGGACTTTCATTATCTTTGTCATGCAGACAAGGGCACTGAGGTTCAGAAGGATTTGGGCACTGCGCATCTTACTCTAGAGCTTATGCCCTTAAACATGTATGCTGCAACCAGAGGGCAGGTGTGACACATAATCAGACACCTAGGGGCAAGAGTTTTTTGAATGAATTTTAATTGAAAAGTGGAAACCCTAACAAAAAAGCAAAGTAGGTCTAGGAAACAAGGTTCATGATCAGTGCAGAAGTTCACAAGAGGCATCTTTTGAGTTATTTCTGATTTTCCTCTCTTACTAGGAGGGAGGTAAGAAGATAATCCATGTCTTCTGGTGGAAGAAAAGGGCACTTCATGGCTCCTATGTGAGCCATGCCTCTTCTAAGGCTGTACTTGGGTCCGCATGCTGGGTGTGCAAATTAAGGACTCCAGCATCAAAAAGAGTTGGTCTTGCCGTAGAGCTTCCAAAAATGAACATTTGTTTTATTCCAACCCGGGGGCAAGCTGGCCTCATGCACTGGATATACTGCCTTCTAGCAGAAAACTAATAATGAAAAAGAAAAAGAAAGAAAAACACTTTCTGTTGATGTCAATGCTCCAGTGTAAAAGGCCAAGCCAAGACTATGGCCACTTCATTTAAGACCTTTGATGTCAGAGACTGACCATCAAGGGTCTGCTGCTTGCAAAATGATAGATGTTAGGGTCCCTGGGACTCTGAAAAGGGCATTCTGTATTACCATTAACTAAATCCAATTTGAAAAAGAGGAAAATAGATTCTAGAAGTAGAACTGAAATAACACTTGATAGTTTAAGAAAAAGTTTCCTAAAAAGAAGTAGCTCTTAACCTTCTTTATAAGTCAAATATTTCCAGGCCCTGTTTGATTAGGATTTGTGCTTTTAGTTTTTGTTGATTAAGAAAATGTGTAAAGATAAGGAATAAAATGAAATATATGGCCTTGGTATTAATTTGTACTTTGTTCATTGCAACAGCATCAACATTTATTTGAAAAAGAGATATATATGTAAGCAAGGTGGATATTTAATTTATAAAAGTTTGCGGACAAATGGATTCATTGATCCCTCAGAGCTCCTACAAAGGCACAGTGGTTTCTGTGACTTAAAGTGGGAACTACTGTGTAAGTTTAGTTTCTTATTATTGTTTTATCCCCAACTCATCTCCCCAAGATTTGGCAGGATTAATCTATTTTTATCAACTTTGCATAAGCATCTGCATATAACGGGATGTACCAAAAGACTCTAAAGAGCTATTGGATATTTTGCAACTTCCACTGATCAATTTTACCTGAAAGCAACATTTCCTTTGCTTGCCTTCCTCATCGCCTCTCTCCTCAAACAAAGTGCCTACCAATTGTACCACTGTTGGAGATTTCCATAACTCTTTATATGTTTACTTTAGGTCTAAGAGGTTGACCTTATTTGCACTAGCATTTCCCAATTTTACTTATGTTTCTTACAAATTAACTTCCAGGTTTCTACAACACTGATTCTCAAACATGAGCCTGCATTAGAATCTTCCAGAGGGCTGGCTAGAACAAATTAATGGGCTCCAACCCCAGGGTTTCTGGCTCAGTAGGTTTGAGGTGAACCCAGGGAATTTGCATTTGTAAAGAGCTCCCAGGTAATGCAGGGGCTGCAGGCCCCAGACCACAGTTTGAGAACCACTGAGCTACAGAAAACTTTCCCAGAAACACCTTTTGGAGTTAAGTTATACACACCGAGGCTTCAGGTCAAGCTGAATGAGGATTTTACATCACGTCAGTGGTCCTAAGTGTCAGTATAAATGAGCACAATGTCTCATACTCTTAACGTTGTATTATGAATTCTAGCAATGTTATGCCAATTAATGAGTTGAAAAAATTCTTTAGGTATATGATTGTAATATAAATTTGGAAAGCTACTGGGAAAATGGAAATCAAGTTTACAAGGTGTGCATATTTATTAACTTATATTATTTTTAAGATGATAATAAAATAAGTAATAAACATCGAGAAAGTATGTAACTCCAAACTCAGGAAATCATAAAATCTAACAATAGAAAGATTTTTCTTTCTGGAACTTATGGCATGGTTAATATTTTTACTCCCTTGCTTTTCTCGCTTGTTGTAACTGAACAAAAATGCAACTCTATAGGCTCTTAGTGTTTATATGAAGAACACATTAAATCTTTCAAACATAGTTTACTGATTCTAACATAATCAACTCATTGTTTGCATTAAGAATGACAAGGTATCTAATAAAATATAAATGTCATTTTAGGTGTACTATTTCTGGTTTAATAAATGGTCAAAAACTAGTATAAAACAGAAAACTTGGGTGCCTGGTAAATTATCAGCTGTGCTGAAAATTCCTAAAAATGTACTGCAAGTTAACTGAGGGAAGAAATTGCCTTAGCAACATTAGCACAAATAAAAATTATATATAAAACTCCTTTAAAAAAGTAGGTTTCAATGTCCAACATGTTCGTTCAGCTACTACTGAATACACATTTAAAGAAGAACTAGGATTAACTGATCTCCTTTTCCTTCAATGTCTTTTCTGCACCACGAACATTGATGAGATGCTTATATGTTCCTGAGGCTTTAGTCATCTTTAACACGCTGCACAGGTGCTATTTAAGTGTGATATGTGTAGGTCTGAGAAGCAACTGGATTGAGAGTATGAGTAAGATGTGTGACTAACGAGTTAAGAGCTGTCACTGCTCAGGCCTGAATGGAAGTCTGTTGGCAGAGGTGGGTCCAAATGCCACATTACCAAGGGTGACTCTGCTGTGCTCTCCTGGGAAAGGGTGTTTTGACAGGAAATATTAACCATACATAAGATATGTCAACTAACCTGGGCTCCAAAGGGTTGTGACAAAGAAAATAATGACTAAAAACTTTTGGGTCTTCTTTGGTGGGGAGGAAGGCAGTAGGAAAGCAGTCGTGTTGGGTAGGTGTAATGGCAGCAAATGAAGATGGGAATTTGGATTTGATAACAATAATTACTATATTTATATTTTTCATTATTAACATAATTACTATATTTACTTATATTTTTAATGATTAATATTCATATTTTTCATTATTAACAACAACAAAGCAGAATCCTTTACTGAGCACTTTCCATCAACCCAGCATTGTGCTAAATGCTTTTGATCTGTGCTAATATAGAGGCCACAGGCTACATGTGCTACTGAGCCCTGGAAATGTGGCCAGTGTGACTGAGGAAATGATCTTCTTACTTCATTTAAACTTGAATTTAAAGACTTATACTCAACTTAGTTATTGGAAATCTTTTAAATGTGTTTGAAACAATCTGATAGGTAGATATGAATCTACCTTTTCAACTGTAAATCTCATAATATCTAAACTCAGATTGAGTAATTCAACGAAAATTTAGAATCTAAATGGAGATGTTCCTATAGGTGTAAAATACATACCTGAGTCTGAAGACTTAGTATGAAAGACTTAATATGGAAAAAACAGAGAATGCAAAAACTTGGTAATTCTTGCATTGATTACATATTGAAATGACATTTTGGATATACTGAATTAAATAAAATACATTGTTAAAACTGATTTCGCCTGTTTCTTTTTACTGTTTTTAATGTGACTGACTAGAAAATTTAAATTTAGATATGTGGCTCACATTCTATTTCTATTGGATAGTGCTGCTTTACATGAATTATCTCATTTAACCCTCACAAAAATTCTCCAGGCCAGACACTATTACCTCCATTTCACAGATGAGGACACTGAGAACCAGAAAGAACAGGAAATGTGCCTAAGGTCACCCAGTTAAGTATTGGAGACTATCTGCTTCATACGCTCCAATTCTGAGTCATCTAATCTAATCCCAGGTTTTTCAACAAGGATGCTGATTATGGTTGCATCTCAAAGCATAATGAAGCACATCAGTTGGCATTAAGGGGAATTTGGCATCCAAAGAATAATTTAGTGCAGTGTTTGGATACCAAGGCTACAAGGCTGAAGTCATAAGGTTCTGTACTTCTCATAAATTCAATCTTTTAAGATTAACCTGGCTGTCATTAATATCACCAAACACTTAATGCAGGAGGACCAAAGGCCATCACGACAGCCTGTCTTACCAGACGAAGGATTCAAATTAAATTCCATCAAGTCACACTGAGTCAATACACTTTGACAAGCACCTCACATCCAAAACCTCCAAGAGCTTGGAATTTTTTTTTTTCTAATTTGCTCCCCCTTTTTCTTCACCAAGAGACAAAAGAAAGCCCAAGAAAATGCTGAATGGGGTAAAAGAAAATGCAACAAAGTTAATAGGGGACTATAGATGCCCTTCAGAATTTGTAAAAACGCAAAAACAAGAGGGCGCGTTTCCATCACTGCACAATATTGCTTTTGTTTAAGAGCCAAGTCTCAGTCTTGAAACGTGTTGGTAATAAATCAGCAGGAATTATTTTAAATCAACCGGTTTTATGAAATAAGCCAAGAGTTGAAAGAGGCAGGACTAATTACCAACATTCCTTGATGAATTACTTAGCGGCGTGTGCTAAGTCAATGTGCGTCTACGTCTTGATCCCCAATTTTATCCCGTACTTATTTCCCAGGAGGTAAAAAGAACATGTGGCTAATTAAGGCACCGATTTCCACAGCCAGAAGTACTCAAGGTAAGATTCCTTTTGAAAAAAAGAAAAGGTTCTTTGCCTGGTACTTATTAATCTAATTTTTACTACTTCACTAGAAAAACAGAGCTAATCTTGTCACCTTTAGGCAGTCTGAACTACCATGCAGTGTTCTGAAAAAATGTTACATATTTGTAATTTAGCCAATAAGAATTTCTTAAGCCTTTCCTAACCAGCAGGAATGTCTCTGGTTTGTCACTTCTAATTAAGTCTCAACAAAATTTCTAGCTCCTAAATTTTAATTATACGAAACTCAGGGCCAACAGGGGAGATTACAACAAAGCTATGCCTGGTGGTAAGGTAGTAGAAATCTGAATTTTGCTTTTCACATTGGGCCTCTTAACAACTTTTAAAAGTTATTCACATAAGAACCTACTGTATAAAAAAAATAATAAAATTCAAAAAAAAAGTTATTCATAACCTGGTGATTCAAATCCTTTTATTCATTTTTAATTTTCAGGACCCTTACACCTTGCTATCTTTCCTTTAAGGAAGACCATTAGACTTACATAATGTGCACACATCTAGTAAACTCACCTGATGGAAGAGTTCGGCTGCTCAAAAGAGTTACAGGTGAAAAAAACTTTGCTAAGACTCCTAATAAAATGCATTAAGAGATGCCCATTTAATTACATGAAAAATGTATGCATATGCTCTCCTGGTTAAAAAAATAAAATAAAGCCTTTGACCACCACCATCTCGAATCTCCAAACCCATTCCAGAGGTAATGAGTAAGAACAGTTTGGTATAGATTCATCTAGGTCCTTTTCTAGAATATTGTCTAGTTTTTAAAACAGTGATTACAACAGTTCTTTTTCTAGGACCATTATCTACTTTAATAACCTCCTATTTTATCTGCTCCAATTTTGATTCATCTCATTTTTGCAAAGCTATAAATTAATAGGCAAAAACATCTAACTTTATAAACGAGGTCTGAAAGACTACTGTATTGTTGGGAGCTAAATTTTCCTTAAAGTTTAGACTGATGCTCAAAGAAGTCAATAACAAGAGACATATTCAGGGCAGGAGCCAATATACTAGTACTGATTGCAGCTCTAACCTTGTGCAAAGCCACTGTACTACTTTACATATTTTTAAACACAGATCCCACCCACTTATTTTAGTAGGGCAATGTTAAAATTAGATTTTGCTTACACATGTCCACAATCTCTATTGTTCAAGAGCATACCTACAGAAGGTGGTCTTTCAAATCTAAGTTCTTCTTTTAATTGTTGGGATTATGTAGGTAACATTGTGAAGAAGATTCATGACCTTTTCATACAGTAATATAAGATTTATGACAGCTGACATTATTAACTTAGAAGCAAAGAGAAAAAGAACCAGAACTGAAGTCCCAGCTTTAACTGCTAAAATACAGCAAAAGTTATAATACATACTGCAGTGGGGCAGGGGAAGAAAAACTCTAATACAACCATAATCTCAGGAGAAAATTCATATTAAAAAATATGTGCTAAGTCTACCAAAATGAGTATTTTAAAAATCATTTACAACAATACGAATGTATTATTGAAATGTACAGAACTATAAAGCATATGAATTGTAATAGCCTAGGTCAATAGGATTTCTAGAACATAAGTCATCTTGAGTTATGATTTTTGGATGTTGTTACAGGAACTTTCACTGTAGTGCTTTTTGACCAATAATGATGACTATAACTAAACCATAATTACCATAGTGGTCAATGTGGCTAGGCAGTCTTTTTATACAGCAAGAACGCATCCAGGTTTTCCATCTGGCATATCGTGGAGACTCAGGGATACACTTTAATTATTCAATATGGATGGCCCCTTACTAATTTCAAATGCTTAAGATCAAGTATCCTTCCATTAAGCCTGTGAGACTCCTCTGTAGTTTCTCTTCAACCTCCCACTTTGCTCTACCATAGTCTGTTACTGGTGATTTTTTAAGAAACGTTTAGAGGCTATCCTTGAGCTATGTAGAGGAAGCAGGGTATGTGGTTATAAGTAAATAAAGTAGGCTGAGGGGTCTAACTGTGTGACTTCAGTGACTTATCTCTCTCTATGCATCAGTTTCCTCCTGTGGAAGATCAGGCTTATCATACTTATCTCACAGGGCTTCTAGAGGGATACATAAGACAAAAGATATGAAGGGTTCAGCTTACAACCTAACACAGCCAGTAATTAATGTCTGTGCAGTCATCACCTGTCCTCCTCAAAGTTGCTTTAGGTAGTACCACAGTTATACCAGTAATTCCTATAAAAATTTTAAGCTATGGTCTGAAGATCTGTAATAAACATTTGCTACAGGTCCCAGGTTACCATGTCGGCTGAGAAACTAAACACTGCTACTTCTGCCTCCTAAAGTTTCTCAGGTCATTCACTGTAGGAGAGGAACTACCACCAATGGTTACGAAACTGGGGCCACGGAGTCCAACTGAGTGAGTTCAAATCCTGACTGTACCACTTGCTTCATCAACTTCTAATGAGCTACTTGACCCCTTCGCCTCAGTTCCCACATCTGTGAAATGGGGACATTAGTAATAACTGCCCAGTGGTGGACATGCCAACCATGACTACTATTCTAACAGTTTTCCAGGAGGTACAGACTAGCTGGAAGGCAGGTGGCACATCTGTAAGAGCCTAAGTATTCTCTAAACACAACACAAAGAGAGGAGTTAAGAAAGATTCAGCATAGAAACAGGAATGTTTCTCAAGTCTTTTTTTTTTCCATCATCACCTCCCCTAAGCAGCCTCTTTAGACCTTTTTTTTTTCCCCCTAACTACCTCTCCCCTCATCCCCAACCACAGGAAATTGTAACAGGTACATATACTATATATCTGCTTTTGTACTATGGCCCTTTAGAGGATCACAAACCATTATAACATCTTAGATTTTTTTTGGCCTTCAAGAGCCAATTTTTGTACCCCTGGGGGACAATAACCCCTGTTAAGAATGCATGTGCTATAGGTCACATGCATTCTTCAATGTGATGTTCTTTTCATCACACTGGAAAGAAATTACCATTCAAAGCCAGATAAAAACAGAGGCTCACTCCAATTTTCAGTCCTCACTCCTAGGCCCCAGACCTTAGTACTCTCCTTAACATGCTACCCTGACCTCCAGTTATAGGATTATGAGAACTGTGTAAATGAGAAGAGACTGCGCCTATCAGTATGGCTTCTTTTAACAACAGAAAAGGAGGAGATGAGCAGCTGCTCTTCATGTAAACCCATCAAGGTGACTTCAGTGATGGCAAAGTAGCTCTTTGAGAAGATAATAAAGATCCTCGTCCCTAAAGAGAATGTGACCCTCCTAAACCTGCATGGCTCAGGTGTCCACTGGGCACAGCAGACCCAATCCACTACCTGAGGAGATCACACCACCTCGATTCTATGGTACCCCTTGGCCACATAAAAATGGCCATGTGCTCATAGTGGGAGAAATCATTTCCAGTTTGTGTGCCAATATTAACAAGTGAACATGGAATTACAGCTGATGTTTCAATGTTTCCAGGAAAATGGAATTAATTCATAGGCTTAGCTATGTCAAGGTTGACTATTTTGTTTTAGATAGTTGCTCCCCACAGGGCTGCTCTCTCAAGTGGACCAGGCCTAAAAATCTAAGCAAAGATGACTTTCTTCAGCCAGCATTTCATTACTTGTCCCTAGTTACTAAAAGCAGTGCAGAAAGAAAAAGACGTCTGAAATTAATCAATGCACATTTACTGAGATGCGTGCCCTACTTAGCCTGGGTTAAGTTAGAGTTAGATTTCACCAATGTAAGCCAACTCTACGGAGTACTTTCTTGTGACAGCCCTGAGATGACTAACCCCTTACCCATGGAGGTATGCATTCCCATTTGCACGGGAAGCAAATGGGCTACCGGTTGCTGCCCAGGCAAACTGGCGCACACTTGTAGCACCAGAATGATCTAAGTGTTTCCAATACACAGGGTAAGAAGTTCCCATTCTGCCTAAGGAGCAGGGAGTTTAAAGCAATATTTTCAGAAGTACAGACAACCCAGAAAGAGAAGAAACTATTTCTTTCATGGCATTTGAAAAGGTGAACAAAGAAAGATAGGGTTTACGTCCACCTGATCTAAACTGCCTAATACGTTTCTTCAGACCTAGCTCCCACAAAAGGGAACTGTAAGTTGGAAAGCAGCAGATGTCAGGAAGGCTGCACCCTAAACTGTTAACAACAGCTTCCCTCCTAGGAGCTCGAGAAAGGGAAGAGGCAGAGGAAGGGAGGAAGAGTGTCCTGCTGGATTCTCCCTCCACACTGCTTAAATCGGTCCCAAGTTAACAAGTATTGTCTATAATTTTTATTTTATTTTTTTAACTGGAGTATAGATGATTTACAATGTGTTAGTTTCAGGTGTACAGCAAAGTGAATCAGTTATACATATATCCACTCTTTTTTAGATTATTTTCCCGTATAGGTCATTACAGAGTATTGAGTGGAGTTCCAATAAAAATAAGTTTTAAAGGGAAAGAAAATTACCTTATATGTGACACTGAACACATCAAAGTAATACGACCGAGAGATTCAAAGACCCTATAGGGAAACAAGGTCTCTAGGAAGATGAAAAGATGTTTGTGGAACATGGAAATTGAATCCCTTTGTCCCCAAGAGAAGATGTTCCCTTGTAAACACTGTGTTTGATTCAAAAACAAAAGGACACCGAAGTTTATAAACAATTCTGAAATCAAAGCTCACTGAATGTATGTGTAAGTCACACTGACTGGTAACAAAAATATATGATGGCCCATGGACTATGGGATTAGAAGAATACTCAGATGTCCTTTCTTATGGGGTCAGCACCTGAAGCAAGGTTCCCTAACTAAGGGGACCAAGGCAAGCCGATCTGAGACATGCTGCATCTGTTCTTGCTTCTTTTGGCCAATGTGATGTTATCAAGGTTCTGTATTCCTGCCTAAACCAGGAAGAAAATCAAATGCATAATGGGGTGTGGGAGCCATCCCGTCTTCTAATTTGTAACTTACCAACTCACCTGTAGCTTCACGCACCTTCTTCCTATTTCTGTATTATACCTAAAGCATAACCTACACCTTGACAATTCAACATCAGGTAGATTTCATAAATTACAGAGAAAGGCCAGCAATTCAATCACCCACCCTTTCCCTCATCAGTGAAATCTCATGGAATGTTGGTTGTCGGACATGGTGACAAGAAAACAGGACATCCAACCATCCTGACTTGTTAGAATCACCATCTAAATGGGATGCCACACCATGAGACAACCACCAAATAAATGCCAACGTAAATTTAGTTTACAATATAGAGGGCCCTACCGAAAATGTGTTTCGGTATCTGATGAACAGCAAGCATCCTTTCTCACTCTGCACTAATCTGCCTAATTCCTTGGATTACCTGAGATGATTTGGAAAAAAGGAAAAATTTAAAAATAAATTCCTTCAAACTACTTAAAAGAAAATATCCTAAAATTACCAAAAATACATAATTTTTTCTTTTAAATTCATTTAACCTTTCTCCTCAGGAAAAAGAAAAGTTCAATATACAATTTACTCCAGAGAAAACACCTTGCCTTTAAATTTTTAAATTCCAAGGCGAAGAAAGGAAGGAAGGCATGTAGAGAGGGAAATCCTTTGCAATTTCCTATATATTTCTAAACAAAGAAATGTTTTCAAACTATACACTAAGGTTTTCAAGGTATACACTGTCAGAGTCCATGCAGGGGGAGGAATTCTGATGAACCTGCCAGTCCAAGATTAGAGCAACCAGGTGTTTCTATAATCAATCAGAGCTGGAGAGGTGAGACCGTGAAAATGCATGCTTGATGGCTGTGCGGACAAAAATGCAGTGGTTACTATGTGGTGCTTCTTCAGCCACGAGACCTCACATGTGTCCACAAGGCCTTTCCCTGGTTCCTCTGCTTTTGTCTGAAAGAAGCTATAGATCAAATTGCAAACCTCAGGCTTGCAAGTCAAAAACCCACCTGTGGAAGAAACCGCTTCCATTAATGGTTCTTAATGACATACTTTGTTCATTTGCAGTTTAACATACAGAGTCTGTTCACTACTGTGGAAAATGCATCATGCACTCCAGGAACTGGTTCATTAATGACAAAGAAGCATCCTTAAATTACAATACCCAATTGAATAGGGCTGTTATTAAGAAACCTAAAGGATATCTCCAATATGTAAATACATAGCAATACGATTAATCATTCCATGTCGCCTAACATAAAAATCAATAGTATGAATAAAGCCATAAATCAATTAAATCAATGTAGAAACCAGAGGCTAATCCTGCAAAGCTTCATGAATTTATAGGCTGAACGACGACCATGTGAGGAATGAGTAATGCGAATTTCCAATCCCTATGAATTCCAAAGATTAGTCCTAAATTTACTAGAAGCTGTCAACAATTTAAAACATGTTTTATAAAGCTTCATATTTTAAGCATAACTCTACAAAAGAAAAGGGATTAACCAGAAAACACTAATTTAGCTTTTCAAAATCAGTCATTCAACCCACTGGCAGCAAAATGTTGGTAACATGAGTTTGTGTGTGTGATTTTCTATCAAGTTCTTGCAAACCAGTGGGAGAAGGAGAGATTTGCCCAGGACTCTCCAGCACACGCTAGCATGTCTGACTGTACACAGCTACCTCCACTGAGAAGCAGGTATGTTCTATCTCAGCAATTTAAATCTTTAAAAATTAAATGATGAATTTACTCAGACTATACTATTAGAAAGGATATTTATTCAAAATAATCTGTATCATCATGTATAAATTAGTACACTCAGTATTACGCCTTGAAAATGTATATTCATAGAAAAATGGGCCAAGATTAAGCAAATTAGCTGTTTTTCTATTAACCATTTACTTCATAATAATATGCTTACGATTTAAAAACTATAAAAGAGAAAAGAAAAAAACATTTCTCTCACTTACCTTTCCGTAATAAATAATTCATAATATTTTCATACATAAAACTTTTGAAAATATGCAAAATATTTTCATAAAGTACTAAGTATTTTAAGTATTTGAAGTAATCATTTATGATACTCTCCTTTAAACTGTAATTTGAAGCTCTTAGAATGCCATCTTACACGAAATCATATATTTTTATTTGATCTTCCACCTACCTAAGGATACTAAAATCTGTCTAAATAGCTACCAAACCTATCCGCATTGCTATGCCTACACTTCTTTCTTTTCATTTATATGACACACTTCACTACTTTATATAAATGAAGTATAAAAATGCACAAGTTAAATAGAGATTAAACTAATTCAGTATGAAATATAAATTTACCACTTGTTCATTTTTATTTAGATTAGGTCTCCCAGTTCTAACAATTTATTCATGCTTTAACTTAGGACATATTTCTGGCATAACTAAATTGAGGGTTGCAGCTAAGGCCAGTGTTACCAGGACATAGTAACATATAAGGAAACACGGGTATATTATTCAAACCAATTAGTATAGATTTAAATTTTAATCATTTCACGATTACATATTCTAAGTAATAAAAACTTTTTAAAACGATGATGTCCCTTTTAAAAATGATATGGAAATGATTTTTCAACATATTTGGGTAATTTCTCTTCCACTGGATATAACTGCCTTAATAGGAATATAGATTTCAGCTAATATATTTTAATATAATATCAAGAATTACCTTTGAATTAGACAAAAACCACTACTAACACAAGTCCGTGTCATCTCTTCCAAAATTTGTCCTTCAGGTTAAAAAAACAGACTATTATAGTAAGTAAAACACACATATTTCTCCACATTTTATTTTATTATTCCTTAATTCATACAAGTTTAAATAATCTAAGGTATAGGCAAAACAATTATGATTCTTGTGAACACCAGACAACTTAAATAAATCTTAGATCTGTAAAAACCTAGTGACTGTCAATTTTCACCCAAGCAGAACAGAAAGATTTAATGTAAAATCTATTTCCAAGAGAAAACCTTGCCTTTACTTGGGCGGGGAGGGGGGAGAGGGTATGCATAAAATACCTATTAATTGTGGCAATACCCAGAACTTCAATCACATTAGAGTAAAATTTTATGCTAAACCATTTGGATCTTTTCCACCCTAACAGAATTTTAATTGGTTTCTCTATGCAAGAGTTTCAGTACTTCATCACTACGTTTTAAGAGTCTCTGCAAATAAGAAAACAACTGACTTAAAATTTGTTTTTAAAGAATCCCTTTCCTACTTCCTGGTAAGAATCACAGATTGCTTCCCAATGAAAACACAGCATCCTCTCTATTTGCTTTCACAGTAAACTTTAAATAGTGGGAGATGTCCTTTTTCTGAGCACAGAAATGAATACAATGCCCAACAATCAATCACCGGCGGGTGAAGTTCACATTGTTTAATAAACAGTAATACTTGGGACACTTCCGAATGAAATACTTAGGTGATGGGGTTAAAAATATTAAAAAATAAGGAAGTCCTGTTACTTTTCTTTTAACTTTATTTGCATCAGTCACATTTAAGAGTTGGAATGTTTATCTTTTTTTTCTGTTTTTATTATTTTATTTTTCAATACTCGTTTTAAAACAAACATTTGACGTTAACATAAACATCTAAATAATGTGCTATATCTTTCTAAATTTAAATAATAAAAAATATGTACTGCCAATTTGACTTAAGACACATTTTTCTTCATTAGTAAGATTGCTCAATTTGCTTTTTTCCTCAAATTTTAATTTTTTAAATAGCACTCTGTTGAAATGATAATGAAAAATTCAATCTAACCTAATTTCTTTTTTTTTTTTAACATCCTGGAATGTATCTTTAAACAAGGAGTAACTCCCAATGTGATGTGGAGGACCCATGTGTGAGATGGAATTCTATTCTTAGACTCCTTACAATTTCCCGTGGTAATTAGGAAGCTATATGTCCCCAGTAGAATGATGCTAACAAGCTCCTGCAGTTTCTACTCTAGCAAGAAATCAAAGGGACCCAAAACAGACAACTCACTTCAGTTAAAGGATTATGCAGTCTGGTTATTAAAGCGTAGAAAGCGTTTCTACTGTTTTATATCTGAAGAGACTTTCTAAAAGAATCAGATGCTACAGCCAAGATTATTTACTCAAGAAAGAAGAAAACTAAAGAATGGCCATGGAACGTATTTAGGGAAAAAATATATAAAAGCTATTAGAAGAAGCTCATTTCAGATAACTTGTACATTTTGAAACTTTCCCCAAGAAAGATGGGAAGATAACATAACAAACCTCTATTGCTCCTTGTAATTTCTCATGAAACATCAACACTCTTCCCCCATTTAGTGAGGGTTACTATCAAATTTACAGTTAGTTGGCATCCTTCTTTGGAAATGCAAAGCCACGTAGAAATCAATGGAGTTGACATTTATGAATATGATTCACATGGGTCAATATAACCAAATACACGATGAGATAAATAAAACACCTAGAAAATGGAAAATGTTGAAGAAGAAGAAGGCTTGGCCCAACCAACAAGAGTGACACTCACGTACCTTAAGGACTTCCATTGGCACCTGGGTGGCAGAGGGGAGGGTGGTGGGCACACTGACGTTTATGGCTGGTGTCTGACTCACGGGCACTCTCTGTTGCATGAACTGGGCCGCCTGCAGCTTCTGCTGCTGCTCCCTGCGTTCCTGTTCCTGCATCTGCTCACGCATGAGTTGCTGGCGTAGCAAGATGCGTGATGTCATACTGGAGGAGCTTATTGGAGGCTTGGAGGCCCCAGGATGCTCCTCGGAACTGCTGTGGGAAAACCAAAAAACACAAATTTAGTTCCCTAATGAAACACCTCATTTGCATTCTGGGGTATCCTAAATTGCACCACACTATGAAATGAGCCTGGGCAAATATAATCAGATCGCAGAGCAGTATTGCACCTAATTGAAAATCAAGAGCTGACAGGATTTAAGTCATTAGTAGTTGAATTAAAAGAAGTCAGCTTGATTGCATCCAGGCATTTTTATCATACACTTACTTTTCTGACATTTTATACTGCATACTACTCATCACCACCAAATATAGTGCCACCATATGAAGCGCCAAGAAGAGAGGCGTCTTAATGGCACCCAGATTTCCACATTTAAAAATAAATGGTTTGATTTCCTTTTTTATAGCCAGATCTAACCAAATAACGACTCCTACGTGCTATCTAAATTCCTTGAAGGTATCTGAAATGTTTACTAACACAGAATAGTTTAAAGAAAAGGTGAACTTTGTCATGGGGAAATTTTTCTATGATACAGGGAAGTAAAAATTATTAACGAAAGAAGCATTTGGACCAGAATGTTAACACTGAACTCGACCCCAGTCAGGAAAGAGGGCAGAAGACAAGCTAGTTTGACAACCCAATTCTTCTTTCCCTGGTTTTCTTTATACTGTCTTTTCTTCTGATTCACCTTGGCAAGCCCTATCCTACACACACTTTGTGAGTTTCCCATGAGGCCTACCTCTAATGGCAATGGTACTTATACTACCCAAAACTATTTAAAAAGTTTAAACCCTTGTTGTAAGTCAAAAAGAAAGGACGTCCTGATTTTCCTAAATATGGTTTTCTATTGCTTATCTTGCCAGCTCTATGACATCAGCAAATAATTAAACCTCTCTGCCTTAGTTACCATATCCAAAAAAGAGGAATAACAATAATTTTTTTAATTACCCATTTATTGAAATGGGAGATGTTTTTTAAATGTCTTTTGCATCATTTATACGCTAAAGCCCTACCTCTTAGGGATTTTGTGAGGATTAAATAAAATAATGAATGAAATAAGGCACACAAACCCCTTAATGAGTGCTATGTAGTACTGCCTTAATAAATGTTTGCTGTTGCAATTATTATTATCTAGAAATTTTAATTGTTTCCAGTAATATCATTTTCTTTTTTAAAAAAATCCCTATTTAGGGCAAAGAATATAAAATCTTAATTAGCACTGGAAACAGAAAAAGAGTAACATTTGCCAAAATATTCACTCCAAAATTACTCTCCAAAAGAAGTATTTGCACCTTTAAGCTTCCTTCCTTGAGTATAAATCCCAATATTGTCCTTATCTTCTAACAAAGGCAAAATAAAGCCATTAAATCACAGACCAGCCTTATAAACTCCTTAAAGATAGGAACCTTCAAACTCTACAGGTAAAAAAACATGCTAAAGGATGAAGAAATGTTTGCATTTCACCCTCACATAGTTCCAGAAAATTACATAATAAAACTTATACTAGCAGTTAACTCATTACTCAGCACAGAAAACTGGTTCAACAAACCATGATAAGTTAATATAATATAATACTATATATACCCACTAAAAATGGTGTAGAGATATATTTATGGTTGTGAATAAAAACTACACAATATAATAAACTTAGAAAACCCAGCTGCAGTAAAGTATTCAAGGTAGGATTCAACTTAAAAAAATGTTCACTACAAGAATAAGTGCAAAGATAATGCTACCCTGAGCCATTGCCGGTATACATTATCACAAACCTTTAAGAAAACAACAGTATTGGGCTTCTCTGGTGGCGCAGTGGTTAAGAATCTGCCTGCCAATGCAGGGGACACAGGTTCAAGCCCTGGTCCGGGGAAGATCCCACATGCCACAGAGCAGCTAAGCTGGTGAGCCACAACTACTGAGCCTGCACTCTAGAGCCCGCGAGCCACAAGTACTGAGCCCACGTGCCACAACTACTGAAGCCCGCACGCCTAGAGCCCGTGCTCCACAGCAAGAGAAGCCACCACAATGAGAAGCCCGCTCAGCACAACCATGAGTAGCCCCCGCTCGCCACAACTAGAGAAAGCCCGCGTGCAGCAACAAAGACCCAAGGCAGCCAAAAGTACATTAATTAATCAAAAAAAAGAAAATAACAGTATTATCAATTTGATGCAGAAATTTCATTGATGGATAATTTTCCTAAGAAAAAAATTCAAAATGTGGAAAACCTGACATTAACAAAGCTGTTGACAAATTGCACAATATTGTGAACCACCTAAATTTGTCCCTTAATATGAACATGATTATGTAAATTATGAGGGGAGATGTGGGTCAAAGAATACAAACTTTTAGTTATAAGATGAGTAAGTTCTGGGGATCTAGTGCACAGCACGGTGACTGTAATTAATAATACTGTATTGTACACTTGAAATTTACTAAAAGAGCAGATCTTAAGTGTTCTCACCACAAAAAAGAAAATAAATAGTAACCACGTGAGGTGATAAATGTGTTTCACAAAGCATACATGTAAAAAATCATCGCATTATACACCTTAAATAATTTTGTTAGTTATACCTCGGTAAAGTTGAGGAAACAAATAAAACCATTCAAAAGACTTAAGAATAAAATAGGTTTAAAAAGCAGTAAATTATGATACATAGATTTGATAATATACCTTTTTTTAATCGCACAACTACAAAGTGAGAAATGCATGTCCTAAGAGTAAATTAAAAAGTAGGATCAAAAGTGGATTTACATTCTAATTTAAAATAAGGAGAGAGTGTGTATGTACACAAATACACACATGACTAGCAAGATGATCCCAGTTGCCACCGTGGGAGTGGAATTATAGGTAAATTTCTTTCTCTTTACTTTTTCCCCTGCAAACCATAATAAAGCCATAGTATTTTTTCAATGGCAGAATATATGCCACTAATTGAAGAACATGAGGAACATGAACTAATTTACAAGCATGAAGAAATAACTTGAGTGATCAAAGCCACCGTTTGGCTAGAAGACACTGGATCCATCACAGACAGTATTTTGACAATAGGATGGGAAAGTACTGCCTTATATCCAGCACACTTGTTCTCTTGGAAGTCTTCAGAATCCCAGAAGACTTAATCCCTCTTTCCTTTATAGTTTCCTACAGATGTACAAGACTGAACAATGTAAATACTCTGTATTATTTTTATAGCATACATTCATCCACACCATAAAAATACCTAGCCATTCCTCAAAAATACTCCATCCTTAAGTTTCTGCTAAAAGGCCATCAAAAGAAAATGCATTTTCCCACTTTTGAGTATGTGTTCAGAGCTCAAATGTACTTTCCTAAACCCAGAAAAGAAGGCTATTTTAAAATAAATAAATAAATAGATGGTCTTACTATTCAAAGCCTGTCAGGTTAAAACATTCCCAGAGAGACTGATCCTTTTGATAAAATCAGGAGCAAACCTTTGTGCCATAGCAAATGCAGCTGTGGAAAAATCGCACTAATTAGCTGCTCAAGACGAGCCATTGGCCGTGATACAGGGGGGAAAATCCTTTCAATTAACAGTAAAGCATTCTTGCGACGTCTTAAGTTAAAGTTACTAGTTATCAACCACACTAAGGCTGCAGACTTTAAAGTCAACTACAGTATCATTTAAAGCATTTACTGAAATAGCCTAACAGGAAAAAAAATAAATATTTATATGGTAGACCCCTATAAATAAATTAAAATTCCACAAAAGAAAAGCTAGCAGGGCTCAGCTAATTGACATTTTAATAAATCTTCTCAGAAAAAGGAAAAAGTAGTCACTTCACTACACACACTCCCTGCGGGATATTTCCATGTTAAAGATGACTCTCAGAGTCTCAGCCTTAATCTCGATCTTTTAAACATTGCTTTCTCTTAGAAATAATTGAATGGGCAATTATCACCTTGCTGACAAAAATGAAGATACCTACACTTCAAAGTGTTACCAGGTCAAATGAGCATAATGATTTAAACTCAAAGTCCAGGTTTATGTGACAATATTACAGGTGGCCAAAAGCTTATTTTTAAAATGAGGACCTGATGCTTAAACTACTAATAATAAGCAAGAAGAGTTGTCCCAATGCATTTAATTTTAAAAGCTAACTGAACTCATCCAGGGCCCAATCTGCATTAGATAATCCTAATTCCATCAGTCTGATTCCTTTTAATCAGATTATGTAAAGGTCATTTATTCAACAAATAGTTATTGAGTGTTTCCTCTGTGCCAGGTGCTGGGAACACCTGGTTTCTAATCTCATAGAGTTTAAAGCCAGGGTCACATAATTTTTCTACGATGCCTTAAAATTAAGTCAATTATGTAGATTATCTGGCTCTTATCTAGTTCCACATGGGAAGGTGTACCTCTCACCACGAGAAATCACCCTTTGAAAGCCAAATGAAGAGGAGACAAATGCCTTTACTGGCACTTACCGAATCACTGAAGCCAGACATGCAACCTCCCTGACAAGTGGGAATTGCTCAATGGTGACTCAAGGAGGACGGCCATCAACTGGACGCAAGTTCTAGCTCAGTCACTGCTGAGCAATCTGATCTTTAACGAGCCACTCAATCTCTCTGAGCCTCTCCAAAACCCACCCCCTAAATGTACAGCAGTGATTGAGTGAGCTAAGTTAAAGTGCTCAACACAGCGGCTAGAATATGGACACTTACATAAATAGCCATAAATGTGACTCAAGTTCCTACCTCGATGGCTGAATTTACATTTTTAACCTTCAAAGTCAGCCTCTTCTCTGTGATGACAGAGGTATGTGGACATGTGCTCTGAATTATCTGGTATGTTCCTAAATTCAGAGTTAATTCCACTGCCTTGATCAACCACTTAAATGTATCAGAAATTCCATGAAATCCAATACCTTGCCATCCAAACAACACCTGCCTGACCACCCCTCACCTTTAACAGTGATGCCAAAACCCCCTCACCAGACTTTAGGAATCAGTCTTTGGTCTCCATATCATCGTCATCCAAGACATGAATCTGGTTGTCAGTTGAAACTTACCTTTCAGGAGGAAGGAGCTGATACACTTTCCCCTACATTTCCTCTCTTCAATTCCTCAGGCAGAGTACAGCCCTGACACTTACTAACCTGTGGCCATGGCCAAGTCAGTCAATCTCTTTGAGCTTCGGTTTTCCCTTACTTATAGACTGTTTAATATATCTGCCTCTCAGCATTGTTAGGAGGATTAAAATTTGTAATAGATGTAAAAAGCTTAGCACGATAACCAGAACATAGGTCACATAAACTGGAACAGAGCTCAAAAATTAGTGGTAAAATAATATGAAACCATGAACATGCTACTTCTTTTTTGATGCAAGGAGGTGAATTTCCATAAGCCTATATGCAAGTTTGGACCATAGCAGATCTGCCTTTTAAGGTTTAGGCGATCCCTATTTAATTCAGAGAATCTGACAAAGTTTTGCTGGAGTGGAGGGAAGATAATTTACCCTGCAGTTCTCTCACCAGATATAAAGTAAAAATCCTAACATTTTTCTCCAGGAAAAACTAATCTTCTTTATAATCATTCAGGTGATAGAGCTCAAAGCCTAGCATTTGCCTGTACTGGATACAATGTAATTATGTCCAGGAAAGCACAATGGCTAATCACATACACAGTGGAGATGCAGGAAGGCATGATAATTAACCTCATGCACAGGTAAGAAAGCTATACGGAGAACACGTTAAGCTACCAGGGTTTCCAAATGCAAAAGGCTGGCTGCCACAATATCTGCTGTCTAAAGTCAAAATGCCCAGGCTCTATACCTAGAAATTCTGACTTCAGGTTAGCTAAGGCCTAGGAGTCAATGTGTCTACAAAAACTCTGCTCCTGATTTGGATGCCATGCTTAGAAACTAGAACACCTAAGATTACCCATTTGTTTAGTAGAAGAGCTGGGACATGAACCCACATCTTTGATTCTTAGACCAGAACACTTTCTTCCATGTCTGAGGAAATGCACATTCCATTCCCCACCTCCAGTAACCCTCACAAGAGCTCTGAAGAGTCCTTCTGATACTGAACCCAACATGTTGAACGGAATGAAATGGGAAGGACTACTTACTCCTGCCAAACAGGCTATAAAATCAAACAGACAAAAACATTTGTGCAGATACTGCCAATGGATCGTCATGGTTACAACACAACTACTCTATCATTAGGAAAAAATCCACAGGTTGAATCTACAAAAATGTTGTTCTGTCAGCAAAAAGAAATTTTTAAGAGTCTTTAGAAAGTAAGTCCAAGCGCATAAATCACCGAAATAAGAGTCAGTAAATGGACATATCTTTTTAAATGGCAGTCTGGGTATCTAACATTTTAGAATGATCAGCACTTCCATTATCTTAACCTTTCCATTCCTTCCAAAGTCATCGCTTTGTAAGCGTAAAGATGGCTTCTTCATCGTGAATGGTGGAAGCAAGTACCAACAAGAAAATACATTGTTACTTGTCTACATGATATATATATGAAATATATGGTATGTCTGATATATGGTATATATGATATATATGATAAATATATATCTCACTTAAAATAGCTGAGAGTATAACTCATGTAAACATGAAAGTACCAGATTTCACAGTTTGGCTTCAAAAATTGAGATCTTGTGCACTTCAGGCATCACCAACCTTGGTTTTAGTGGTCAAGAAAAAAACATGAAAACATGCCAAACATCCAGCTTTTTCTGGTAACATTACCAGCTCAGACAATAAATACTACAGGTTTCTGGCATGGAGGAAATAAAAAGACTTGCAGAGTGTACCTTGTCTTCCCCCTCTTCTTTCCTTCAACAAATATTTGAATGCTTTGGCAAAGCATGTCCAAGGGCCGGGTTCTGCTAGACGTGAGGGTAGCATGGTGTCCAGAGTGGACAGAACACCTGTCCTCTGGAGCTCTTTACTCTCCAGGGTACAAAAGGAGGAAAGTATTATAAAAAGCAAGAACCAGCAATCATATGCAAGTTAAAAATCTAAAACTGTTACTTTTCAACACCTGTACCCCAATTAGTTTGAAAACATCGGAGTCTCTCCGTATCTACTCAGGATTAGTATTCTTTAAGCTGGACCTTTGACAGATGCCAGTAAGAGTAATTTCAATAACTGATTACATCAAAATCAAAGAGGAACATAATGAGATTCCCAATATATCAATATTCTTCAAAAGAGCGTACAAAAAAATGATACCCTGGAGTGCAGGAAGAAAAGATTAAAATTTATATAAAATTTATCCATCATTTCTATTTTTGTACATGTTGTATATTATAATATAGTATTAGTATAGTGGCACATGTATAAAATTTATAAGTAAAATAAAACACGTTGAGAGAGTCTGCTTGAAAAAAAACCTTACTTTAACTAGGAGGGACGGCCAAAAATGTTTGAGACCTCTGTAATATTAGACCAATGCTCTTCTAGGCAACGTTCCTCATCAGATGTTTTTTAAGTTGATTATTTTCACCCCTCCCAAAGAGAGTTTCTCACTTCTATACACTCCAACCAAGGAGAATCTCTTACTAAAAGGTATTTTCCAACAAGGATATGAAGGTGCCATTTCCTCATTTTAAGGCCATGACTGTCCTCCATTTCCCACAGATGCCACCACGGGTTTCCATGCTCCCCTAACTCTCAATTCCCCTTGAAGAAATTATATCCGTCAGCCTACTATCAAAAAGCTATAAAGCGGATGAAGCTGAGGGTCCCACACTCACACTTCTTGTCTCTCCTATCAAGCTGCCTTTCACTAGACCATGTTGTAGAATTCTTGTTTACACTGTCCGACTATGGAATCTCATTCATATCTAGACGCCATGCGTTAAAAGGCTCTGAAAAATTCGCCTATAAGGTGTAAGTAATTGATATGGCATGACAAGATATCCCACTTAAGAGTATTTTAAAAGAAAGAACTTTTTATCCAAAACTATGACAATCTAATGACAGAATTCAGACATGAGTGTGAAAGTAATTGGAAGGATCTTTTTAAAGACAGAAAAGCCATCTATCTCTACTCAAATAACTGCCCCAGTCACAGGGCATGCTCTGTCCACTTGTCTAGACAACGTCACAACAGGTCAGAGAAGATTCAAAAGCCTTAATCGCTTAACAATTACTGCATGTCTAGAACATATCAACCAAGATGCAAAGTCTGCAATACTGTGTGGAAATCAAGACAAAAGTACCGATTGTGATCTCAGGAGCAGTGAATGTGTGCACCTGTCATGGTTTAAAAGCCAGCCTTACAAATAGTGGTAATGATTTATGGTGGTCACATGGTACTTGTGCCTGCCCAGCATCCTGTCCCACTTCTTTGGCAAAGGACCCTGATTTCACCTTGAAAAATCAGTCTCCTCACTTTTCATTCCCAAGGTAGGTTATGGCGGTGCTGCCAACTCCAGACATAGAAGCACAACGTAAGTTGGACCAATCAGCATACCCATCGAATGTGCTTGTGCTCTAAAATGGTCCAATAACAGTCAGCCCTATGCTGAGTAGAAATAGAAATATTGACTAGAAATACTGGGGTAAAAGACCTCTATGTATACTAATGTTTGGAAAGATGCTGGGATATAAATCTGGAACTTCCTGGACCTATGTGAAAAGAAAGCCAAACTAAATGAAACAGTGATGAGTTGAAAGAGGGAAAAGAAGCCTGAGAAGGAAGAATGAAGAAGGAGCCAGTGTTTAGATGACACAGAGCATCTGGATCAAACCATCCCTGAAGTCTTGATAACCCTGGACATAGGATATTGATTTACAAGGGACTCCCAATCTCCTTTTCTGTTTAAGCCAGTTGGATGTGCTCTGTTATACCACAGCTCATTTCTGTGGCATTTTAGAAAGTAACAGTTATTCCAAAAACGAAAAAAAATCAATGTTTCAGCCTAAGAGCTACAACTCAAACAATCTAGTATCCATTCTATTTTCTCCTCGTTTAGGCTGGTACACTGCCACTCACAACATTTCCCAGCTTTCCAGGAGCTAGGTTGGCTTCACGCCTAAGTTTTGCCCATGAGACTTAAGCAGAAAGGTCATGTGGTACGTCCAAAAATTCTCCCTAAAGAGATACCCATCTTTGCCATCACGTCTCCTTGAATTTAGCTGTAATGGCTGCAGGACTGGCAGCCACTCTGAACCATGAGGATGAGAACCAGACTTAAGGACAGAGCTGGAATGTTCCTGGCCCTTCATGACCAGATAGAGCCAGCACTATGAGGGCAGAGATTTCTGTTTTATTCACATATAAATTCCCCAGCACTTAAAAAATACTTAGCATATAGCAGGATGAAATAAATATCTATCCAAAGAGTAAATCTGGTGTCTCTATTCTAACAAATACCCCACCTCCTAAAATCAGATAACACTAAAACCTTAGTGTTGGAAGACCTTTAGTCAAACCATTTGCTTGAGTCATTCAGTGGCAGAGAACACATTTTTTCCAAAAAGCTCAGTTCTAGAGACCTACTGTATTACCTTAATTCTAAGACAAACTTTCCTTCCATGTTTTAAGAGTTCTCAAGTCAGAATAGATCATATAATCATTGTATATATTCAGTAGAGTTTTCATCTCCCCTGAACAGTCACCTTATAATCAACATTGAATTGGATATAAGGAAATCCATTTGATAGACAAATACTGTGGCACTGGACTAATCATAGCCACTCAAAAGCTCAAAGGAGTTATAGTTTGGATAACCCAGAAATCTGAGCATCGGAGAAACACACTTAATTAAAAGGCAGAGGAAGAAACATCAATTCATTCAGTATCTGAAATGAGAATCCACAGAATGGAACAGAGAAAGGCACGAGACATGGGCCCAGAATACCTCTGTTGAGATCCCAGCTGTCGTTTCTCAGCTATATGACATGGGCAGGACCTTTCACCTGCCCAAACCTTAATTTTGTCATCTACAAAATGGAGGTAGGAAAAAGTACCTTTGTCACAGAGCAAGTATGAGAACTGAATGTATTAATGCAAGTAAGATTCTTAGCGTAGTGGCCAGCACACCCTGCAGACAATAAGTAATAGGCAATGGATTCTTCTGTGCTGTACTTCAATTCCTGGATTGGTACCCTCTGAGGCTCCTAGTAACTTGAAACTAGTGAAAACTGACAAGTTATTTTCTAGGAAGCCAAATCTCTTACAATGTTGCCTTCTGCTATGGTGTTTCTTTGCTTTCCTAGAGGAAAACACAAAAGAAACAATTAATTCACAGTGTGTGCCCTCCAAAAGAGCAGGCACAAAGAAGTTAATGGGCAACAGCTCAGTGAACAAGTTTTGTCAAAGATGTGTGCTAAGAATTTCATTCTGCGAGTTCATAAAGGAAGCATGTTCCTGTAGCCAGTATTCTAGTTAACCGGAAAAAAAAAAATTCAAAATCAATTAAGCAAAAGTAGTTGAAATTAAGAATTAATTTGGGTGTAAATTCAAGGATGACACCACTACTGTCCTTAAGCTGAATGGCATGTTTGATCCAATCATGATATCCATTAATTTGCTTAAAAATAATATTTCAAAAATTAGTACGTTTTAGGGGACGTTGTTGTGGGGTATGAATCACAAAGAATAGCCATCATCTCCCTAACTAGTATCTGATTTACAAAGCAGAAAATTATAACATTTCTAACAGCACGACATTTTAAATACACAATTATGTATACTCTGTTCATAAAATGTTCTATCATTTTAGAGAAATGAGTAAACTGTTTTAATGACATACAATGAAAAACATCTATAAAAGCAAACAATACAGCAAAAATAGCAAATGAAAAATAATTTTAAAAGCTACTGTAAAACCTTTTAAAGATTTACCTACTGAACATTAGGAACTTTTACCACAATTACATTTATGGGAATTTTATTTTTTTCAGAATCAAATTCTCAAAATAGTTCTGCTACATTTAGTATTTTTCCATTATTCTTGCAGTCTTTAAACACACCTTCACAAGCTGCTGAACATAATGCTTTTCTGACTTAATCAGAACCTCTCTCATGACCCAGGAACGTTCAGTAAATAATTATTAAGCTCCAGAGGTGGCTTTTGCTTAAGTTGATTTGCTTGAATGCTTATTCACTTAGGGACACAGCTTTTAGTATTGTTTTAAAATCTTATCGCCTAACATTGAAAGTAAATGTTGAAGGAAATGGGGGAGTGGGAGGGGAGAGCTATGATCCATTTAGCATTTCTCCATTTTAGTATTTCTTTGAAAGTGCCAATTTCAAGCTTGTTCTACATTTCTATGCCAGACAGATGATTCTGATTTTGGATGTTTTGTTTTCCTCTCAAAGAGAAAAAAAAAATCAATATGCAGAAATGCAAATGAGATGTTTATTAATGCAACTGTTACTACTCCACAGTTGGGGGGGATGGGGGGGCAGGGGGGGAGAAAGCAAAAAATCCAAAGTGTTTGCAATGGGGCAATTTTGACCAATGTCACTAAGCACGCTCGTTTTCCTGAAGAAAACCCTTTTTTATTCATCACAAAGCTGGGCTGTAGTCTACCTAGTAATCATAAATCAAGCTCTGTTCTCACTCAGATTTTTCAAGCAGTCATTTTCTGGCATGATTAATTTAAGACCAACATTCCATTTCAAAAGAGAAGGCAGAGCTAATGGGCTAGCATTTCAATCCTGCCTCCCCCCACAAATTAGTCGTTATCCTTGTCATAGCCACCTACTAGAGGTTACAGCTGAAGCCGATTAAAGCCACAGTCACAGAGTAACAGTTCCAGTATTTTTAACTCCGAATAGTACCTCCCCTTTCTCTGTCCTCCCCTTAAAAAACAAAAACAAAAAACAAAACCAGAAAACAAAACTCCTGTCAAGTGGTCCCAGGATTATTTCCAGAATAAAACTTCACTTACAGATATAAGCTTTCAAAGGAACAGGGCATGAACATCTGAACTCTAAGCGCCTCCATCTTTTTTCCTTTAAGGTGTTCTGCAAGCCCTTGGTGAAGAGTGAAAGTCAAAGTTAGTTCTGGCACTGGCTGTGTCACTAGGGGTGGCTCCTGATAAGGCCCTGGAAACTCCAATCCAAGCACAGCTCGTGCTACAACCGTGCCTGGTGTCTGTCTGAAACAGCAGACCTGTTTAATCCAGTACCTACTGTACCTGCAGGACAAAAATGCTGCCTCACCCTGCAACGGGGGCTTCGCCAGGACACAGGCACCACCAGAAATCCAACCCAGCAGCCAGGTGACACCTTGGGATGCTTACTTAGCCCTCCGGAGCACAGACAGGTACCGGTGGAGGCTCGCAGTGGCTGCGCATTACAGAGAATGGGAAACCTGAGGTAATTTCACATACCGGTGAATTTCTAACACTTAAAAGACCCACAGAATCCAGGAGGGTTGTGGGACAGCTTCTGCCCCTTCTCAACTGGGGAGACCTCTAGCATCAGCTCATCACACACCTCTAGCTGCTTTGCATCCATGCACAGGCATTTCTGGAACTGGAGCTTGATTACTGAACGTGCTCTCCTGCTGACAAGCTAGAGATCTGGACAACATTCCTTACCCTCAGATCCCAAGAATATACGGAGGGCTACCCTTGCCCAGTCCTGGTGGAAGTCAAACACAAGCTGCTTCAACTGTGGGCACTATCTTTTAGGACATCTTTAGGCCATACATCTGTGTATTCTTAGATTGTCATCTAATTAAATTCTGAACGTGCCGAAATAATAATACATGCTCTCAAAAGATGCTTTAAAATTGTGACATGACCTCAATATTATCAAATACTGATGCAGCTCCTACAGACTCAGCACACCAAGGATGTCCTGCCCACTTATGAAAATATGTCTTTCTCCCTACACACAATTCAGAGGTCAGAACAAAGACATCTGACATGGACTAGCTGTGTATCCTGGGCAAGTTACTTCACCTCTCTGTGCCTAAGAGTTTGTCTCCGAAGTACATAGTTGGAAAACAATGCAGTCTCTATAAGCCATAATCCAACTTGAATTTTATAATGTAATGAAATTATCTTTCTTTAATTTCCCTTTAATAATAGCAAATATCCAGCCAGCAGTCTCCGACAAGCTATTTCTGGCTCTTTTTATTCTTTGTTCATTTTTTCTTTTGTAGAATAAATATTTATGGAACACCTACTACGTCCCAGGCACTGTGCAAACTCTTGGAGTTTACAGTCTAGTGGGACACATATTAAATAATCACCCAAATATATAATGAAATGTGGTAAATGCTACAAGGAGCTGGGAAAGCTTAAAATGTAAGGGTCAGAAAAGGTTTCCCTTAGGCAGGGGCCTCTGGGCATAGAAGTGAGTGGGGGTAGCAGTCATGAGTTACGGTGTGGAGCGAGACATGGGAGAAGAGTCTCTGAGCAGTGGTAATGACATGTGCAAGAATCCTGAAGTGGGGAGTTAGAAGGAAGATTCTTTGCGGCTGGAGGACAGAGAGTAAGGGAAATCATGGCGTCCGTGAGACTAAAGCAGTGGCTAGGACCAGACCATCAGGATCTGGGAGACCAGAGAAGAGTCACTGATTTTGTTCCAAAATGAACAGGAAACCACTGAGAGGTTGTAAGCAGGGAAGTGATGGGCTCAGATCAGAGTTTTTAGAAACGTCCCTCTGGCGGCTGCTATATCGGGAACCACCTAGAGAAGGAGCAAGATTGGCTACTGCAATAGTCCTAGCAGGATGTGATGATACTTTATGGGGGACGGGGAGGGGAGAAGGGACAAGAGTGGAGAGAAGTGGATTAAAGTGGGTAGATTACTGTTAAAGCTAAAGACCAATAAATAGAAGGAATGGGGGTGGGGTGGGGAATCCACGTCCCTGATGCAAATGATTGCATTCATTAACAATAGTTATTGAGGAGTTTCTACACACTTGGCATTGTGCGGGGTACTAGGGTTTACAGATGACTAAGATGCCACACTATTCCCCTTACTAACCTACTCCACACCTCACTTCTCCTGCCTCTAGCACAGTTTGGCATAAAAATCAAGAACACAGGTTCTGGACTTCCCTGGCAGCGCAGTGGTTAAGAATCTGCCTGCCAATGCAGGGGACACGGGTTCAAGCCCTGGTCCAGGAAGATCCCACATGTCGCAGAGCAACTAAGCCCACGCGCCACAACTACTGAGCCTGTGCTCTAGAACCTGCGAGCCACAACTACCGAAGCCCACGTGCCTAGAGCCCATGCTCCACTACAAGAGAAGCCAATTGCAATGAGAAGCCTGTGCACCGGAACAGAGAGTAGCCCCCGCTCACCACAACTACAGAAAGCCTGCACACAGCAACGAAGACCCAACACAGCCATAAATTAATTAATTAATTAATTTAAAAAAAAAAAAAGAAGAACACAGGTTCTGGTGTCAACTTAACCAGGTTCAAATCCCACCACTTACTCATTCTGTGACCTTGTGCAAATTTACTAAACTTTCCATGTCCCAGTTTCTTCACTTGAGAAAGGGGAAATGATAAATGGCTATCCTGTAGGTTATTGTTAAAACTGAAGGAAACAATATATGTAACGTGTATGGCACAGTCTGACACACAGTAAGCTCTCAATTAAAAACAGCTCTTACAATTATGATTGTAGTTGGAACTGTCTATTCTCGATGCACACTGACCAATCTACAGAACCAATGGAAATGCAACAGAGTGAAAAAAAAACATAAAGAAACTGGAAGATCAAAGAAAACAGAGAGGGAAGGAAATTACCATATCAGGACCTTAAAGGGATGATTTTTTTAAAAGACCAAGCTGGACTCTCTCCCACCTTGGACACTATTTGAAGCTGCATTAAGTTACAATGCACCCGGGGAAGTTTTACAACTGAAACCCTGATTTATTACATGCTTACACACAGGGAAAATCTGTACCCTCTGTGGGCTCTCAAACGTTGATCACGAAACCAATGGAATCAATTCCAGCCATTCCAGCAGGGACAGAATGTGGTGGCAAATGCTCCCCTGGCGTGTCCCGCCAATGACATCGCCTGACATTTTGTCCTGGTCAATCTACCACCCCAAGGAGGCTAACAGTTGACCATTTACGTAAGTGTTCAAGTAAAATTACCTTTAAGGGGCACGTGTTCAACTTATTCATGGTACTTCAGAAATATCTATATTATGCTAATGTTCTTGGGGGATCTCCCTGAACACAGCAATGAAATACCCACTGGCAAATGGAATAAAGGTTGACTTACACATCTGACACCATCTACAAAATTCATAAAACATTACATACATTTCCACGATACTGCCCCTCAAGTAGTCATGCAATTATTCAACAAATGTCTTCTGAGGGGCAGGAACCATGTCTGTTTGGTTTACAATTGTATCCCTAGAACCTAGTAGAATAAATAGTCCATGGTTCAGGAATAAAGACGCAGACATAAAGAATGGACTTGAGGACATAGGGAGGCGGAAGGGTAAGCTGGGACGAAGTGAGAGAGTGGCATGGATATATATACACTACCAAATGTAAAATAGCTAGCTAGTGGGAAGCAGCCGCATGGCACAGGGAGATCAGCTCGGTGCTTTGTGACCACCTAGAGGGGTGGGATAGGGAGGGTGGGAGTGAGACGCAAGAGGGAGGAGATATGGGGATATACGTGTATGTATAGCTGATTCACTTCGTTATAAAGCAGAAACTAACACACCATTGTAAAGCAATTATACTCCAATAAAGATATTTTTTAAAAAAAAAGCCCATGGTTGATGTTCATATGTTTAAAATGGATTAATCTCTAATGTGTAAGCAACTCTCTTGTTCACATTTGTACTATTCAGATATGTATCCTAAGTGCATATACATATATAAATCCACATGTATAAACACATACATATATACATAAATGCATATATACACCGAAATCCTAAATTTAAACACAAACTAAGAATTGGTAGCAGAGGAAAAAGAAAGATACTATTTTTTAACACGAAACGCTGAATGCAGAATAAAAATATTACCTGTACTCCAATACAATTCAAATCTTAATTACTACTCCTTGCCCCAAATTCTAGCAAATCAACTAGAGTCATCAAAATTCTTACTGACCTTTTTCAAAGACAACCTTAACTAAAATGGAACTTAAAACTATCAAACATCCAAGTGACAGCCAACTTTTCCTTTTTCTTTTTTTCTTTTTTTTGGGCTAAATTTGGGCCTCAATCTTTTTTGAAGGAAAAATTCAATCACTATGTTGAACATGTTAGAGAAGAGATAAGAGGTTTTACTTGTTATCCTGTCCAAAACTCAGCTGAAGAAAAGTAGAACCACTGTTTTATCACAGTCAGAATTCTTCTTGTTTTATTTGGGTATCAAATGTTTTATTGCCCCCAAAGCACATCATTTTCTTATATCTTTCCTTCTGATAGTTATTGCTCTTTTCAGTAAACTACTTCTACTCACCACCCTCAAAATAGTTAACATTTGAGGACTTAATACATGCCAAGGACTATACTGACCCATGAACTACACCCCTACATACAATTTAGGAAGCACCTATCCTTCATGTTTTATTGTGATCCCAGCCAATGGTTCCCAAACGTGTATCCCTATCAGAAGCACCTGGGGACATTTCTCCCCACTCCATCTCCTTAAAATCAACTCAGGAGCATTTAAAAATACAAATGTCAAGAATCTTTCCCCAAACAAATGATTGAGACTCTCCAAAGACATCGTTTTGAATTCCATATTTTTAAAAAAATTCTCATAAAGGACTAATGTGAAGTAAGGCCTGGGAACCACTATTATACAACATAATACACATAATTATATATAATATATTCTATGTAAATTATCTCTCCAAGAGTGACAGAAAAACACCCAAGAATGTAAGTTCCCTTTATTTGTTGAATAAAGAAGTCTTTACTTGAATAGTTCGGTATATTAAAGTGTTCACTTGGAGTTTCAATGAATATGCTTTGAATGTTGAGTGAAAGCCTTGATTCACGAGTATCATGAAAGTGATTACAAAACTCACAAACTACTCTCCAGAGTAACAAACACTCTTTTCCCCACGTGCCATCGTGTTCACGCTCTGGAAAAAGATGCCACCGAAAGGCCCTTTTACTCAAACATTTATTGATGCACGCAGCATTTGCGAGACATCTCTCAAGTGCTATGGGGAAGATAAACAGGAAGATGCAAGAGGCTCTGCTTCTCTGGGGTGAGCCCCAGAGAAACCCCAAACTCACGTACACAGGCCCATGGTAAGAGGGAGGAGGAAGGACAGAATGGCTGCTCCAGGGGCTCCTTCCCAGGGGGGCTCCTTCCCACCTTTCAGATGAGGTCTCACAGGTTTTCTGTTTTCTTCCCTAGGGAGGGCTTCCCCTGCCCCCTATCCTACCTAAAGCAGGAACACCCACTTCTGCTATTTACTCTCCCAGTAAATGTTTTTTTCTTTCTTTCATAGCACTTACTCCAACTTCTAATCATTTTATTTGTTTGTCTTTCATCCTTGAGGGCAGGGTTCTTCCTTTGTATTTATTTCATTCTCGGTGCCTGGGATAAAGTAAGTGCTCAATAAATTTTTGCTAGATGGATGGATGGGTGGGTGGGTGGATGGATGGATGGATGGATAAATGGATGGAAGAATGGATGGATGAGTGACAAAATGAAAAAGATCAGGTAATGAAGGAGCTATGAAATATAATTTGATGATGGCATTTAATTAATTAGGAAGTCAATAGGTATAAGTGGGACTCACAATTGTATACTTTTCATTTGGAAGCTTTTAGTTGCTAAACACAACTCACTTTTATGGATAAAGTATTAGGATACAAAGTTACAAGGAACTGGCAACCCAGCAGTTCTAATTTGAACCCCTCACAGCATGACTGAGGGAAATTTTTAATGACTACTTACCTGCAGAAATAAGTGTTCAGTACCACTCAATAATGTTTACCTCTTTCATCCTGTTTCTTCTTTTTTTTTTTTTTTTTCTACTACCAGGAACAGATCTCCCTGTAACAATGATGGTACAGCACCTTCTGAAAGACGGCTCATTGTACCTGGCTCACAAAGCAGCCCTTTAAGGTTGAAAAGGAAAATGCAGACAAGACCAAGATGACCCCAGGTAAACTTAATCTAGGCTCATGTCAACATTATGAAAGAAATGTTAGATGCTTATACAAATATCCAGAAGAAAAAAATAATGCTTTTTTTAAAACTGTTTAGAAAACTCTGTCCTGAGAATACAGATATAATCTACAAAGAGACATCTCAAATGCTGTCAAAGTAAATCTTTAAGGAATTAATGAAGGGAGAAATAGATGGAATAATAGCTTGGTCTTTCATAAATAATCAATACGAGAGATTAGTTCCTTCCCTTGAGCTCTCTGATATTATCTGTTAGAGTTCACTTCAAAACAAATACTTGCTCTGCATTAAAGGCGATTCAGGAGCTCTTTGTTCTCTATAAATGGCAGCGGGGTATTTTCAATAAGCAGACCACAATCTACAAAATAAGCCAAGTTTGTGAGACAACACAAACTTGAGGAGGGAAACACTGATTTGAGATTATGCCACTTTGATGGCATTTCCTCAAAGGAGAAATTTAGTAAAAATGCAATTACTTTCCTTATCTAGGTAAATAAATAGGAAAAGATAATGCTGTTGTCATGGGGGGGGCACAAAGTTACTCACACTACGACTTTATAAGAAGTGAAATCTTCGCCTTCAGGACTTTTCACTTATTTAAAAAGAAAAATGTGGACTTGTCTTTTACTGTAGTAACTCCTTTTTAAAAGTAATTAAAGCCTGAAGAGCAAATAAGCACATACGGTGTGTCTGCCATCCTCCTAACAGTGTTGAGGACATAAGCAGGAGAGTTCAACCCCATCGTCATCAACAAAGACATCAGTTTCGTTCTTCTTCCAAGCAAGAGTCAAGATATTAAAGTATTTTAAAGCAACACAATATTCAGCTATTAGAAGTGGCCTCCACAGACCACCTTAGCTGAGGTCCTGGCTACAAAGCAGGTAAATCCATCCCTCCCCACCTTCCCTCTCTGAGACGCCAAGGCATCAGCAGCTCAAAGAACCACCTAATCCTTTATTGTCCAAGGGGGAACTGGAAAAGGGATGAAAATAAAGAAGGGTACTCTGTCAGTTAGACTTTCTATTCCATTCATGTAAATCCCATATTTGTATTCCAAAAACTGAGCTGAAGGTACAGACAGACTGTTTCTCATGGAAAATCACAGTGCTATGGTGGAAGGTGCTACGAAAGTGTGTCAGGTGTGAAAGCTCTCATTTGTACAACATGTGGTAAGAATCCAGGGCAGTGACTTTGGCCTGTGAGCAGAAAACCTCTGAGAGGTCCACTATTTCATAAATAAGTAAACAACTGATAAGTCTCTCTTAACAGACATAAACTTAGCACCGTTTTTCAACTGGAGACAGCATAGTGTGGTGGTGTACTGTAGACACACACATACCCCATGCACTATGGAAGCTCAGGAAAGGTCTAGAGATACTTGTGAATAACATATTCATTCATAGCGAAGGACTAAAAGCTAAGATGTTGACGGCGATCTGAAACTTCTTCTGATAATGGACAACTTCCAATGCTTTTTCAATGACTGTCTTAGCTACAGACAAAACTGCTAGCCCAGGGAACCTTCAGCTCTGGCTCGATGTGTCAGTTATGTTTTTAATTTGTATTTTTACTATATAAACATACTCAGAAGTCAAGCAGGAAATAGTGTATTTAAGTAAGCAAAAGTATAACAAATCAAACCTCTCTGTGTTCAGAAGATCACCATAGGTTAAATTTATGTCCATAATCAAGTTTCCCAAACTTCTAAAGCATCTCTATACTCACTCTTATATTAATGACATCCTGTTTCAGTTATGCTGAGCAAATAGGATTTGAAATGAGAAAAATAATATTTGCACAGAAATCCTTCCTGTCTGTTGATTAAATCTAATCAATCATCATAAGCTTGATACACATTAGCATTCTGAATCTAATTTACACGCTAGGGAGTCCTATAATCAAAGCGTATATTTATGTTGATAGTAAAATGTTAAAGTAACCAATATTTTAAATTAATAGCCTCTGTAATTTCAAGTAATACTGCTATGCAATAACATAAAAATGAAATCTTTGCTTGAAAAAATTAAGCTATATGTTCTTAAAAAATAAAAAATAGTGCCTAACCAAAATCACCTAATTCTCACTTTGACATTTACCAAGTATTTATTACTTGCCAGCTATTACAGATGAGGCTGGTGATGGAGCTGCAGAGAATCACCACCACTCCCATTCAAGCTTATTAAGCTCCTCATATCAAACAATGCTGGCTCATTTTTAAAAGATATGGACAAAATCATGAGTAAAAGATAGAAAACTAGAAAGATTTTTATTAAAACTCATTCATTCAACAAATATTTATTGAGCACCTACTACTGTCCAGGCACTACTCAACATGCTTGAGGTACATCAATAATATATCACAGCCCTTAAACTCTGAAGACAGAAATGTTTTGGAGTAACTCTGAATGCTCAAATCATTTATTAATTTAAACAGACAATTTGGAAGTTGCATGAATTTGCCATCTTTACGTGCCATCCACAATGATATTCCCATTAATACGGACATCTGCTTTCTAATACTGGATTAAGGATCGACGTGTTTTCATTTCCTAGTGTGCCAGGCAGGGAATTTGAAAATCTGAAAATCTGAAAAAATGAGATTGTGCCTCTGCCTCTTTAAAAAAAAAAAAAAAAGAGGGGGGAAGAGAAAAGACAGAGAATTCATCATATCATCACACTGATAACTGTACCTTTATTTTATCTCTTTTTATTTAAATAAAGAAACAGGGACAAGGAGTGAGGTAACTTGCCTAGAGTCAAGATGTTGATGAGCTGCAGATCTGGGGTTTGAAACTCCAGGGCCCACACGCCTCTCGCTAGGGTTCTCTCTGCCAAGTTTCTGTGAGCCACTCAACAATCACAGAAGCAAACTAATTCTAAAATTAGAACCTTGCATTGGAGCCACCTCTTTAGTGGTCTGTTCCCCACACCCCACACTAGAGTCTGAATTCCATGAAGGCATAAACCATGTCTGTTTAGTTCACCTCTTCATTCTTTAACCAGGCACAATTCCAGACCCAGAGAAAGAACCCAGTAACTATTTGTCAATGGGTTAAATGATTAATGAATTGACCATGGTGCTTTTTCTGGTCACTTCTGACTGTAATCTACCTTTACAAAAAAAGAAAAACAGGAATGAAGCAGGCTTCCCTGAATATTTATACCAAGCATGAGTTAAATTAATGGCATTCACTAGAAATGTAAAGAAACACACAATGTTTGTTCTCAAATAACTTAATCTAGTTGAAAAAAAGGGGAGAAAATGTGAAATATCAGCACAATTTCTACTTTTTAATGGGAGAAGTAAGGAAGTACTCAGAAAAGAAAGAACTACTCAAAAAGGCTTTCAATGGGAAACAAGGCCTTTGGAGATTGGGGTAGCATGACAAACTTCCTTTGGCAAAGATGGTAAATCGTGAGCAAAGTTTCTCAAAGTGTGGGATACAGGATGGTCTCAAATGGAGACACACAGACTCCACATTCAATGACCATGGAATTACACAGTGAGAAAGGTCCTTTCCAATTTCTTTCATCCCAAGAAAAGTGTCTTTTTGATGCTAATGTGTCTTCAATCTCGAAACACTTGCCTTTTGTAACAAAAACAGCTCAGATCTCATACTCAGGCCCTTCTAGACCACACACCTAGTCAGGATCTAACAGTTTTCTTCCAATTTCATTATATTTATTTTACACATACATCCATCTGTCGTTGCCATTTACTATAGCATTTCCTTTAAATATATATTTTTAATTTATTTAAGCCTCCATATGGAATATGGGGGCAAAGGTCATGAAGTTAGTATGAGCATGGCTCAAATTTGGGAACCCTGATTGAGAGAAATGAAGAATGTGTCAGAATCCTTCAGTGGACACAAGATTAAACACAGCCCAGAAACAGTGGCTACTCTATTGCAGTGAGAAGCGAACAGCTACAAAGAATTCCAGTCTGATAAAGAAAATCATCTAGGGCTCTGAAATCATAGTACGTGGGCCTAGTCCTAATCACTTCCTAACTGTGGAAAGTGAACATGACTGACAGATATGATTCCATACAGGAAAACTAGGGGCCAGGCCAGTAGGACCGAGAATATCACAATGGAAGTGATGCCACGATTGTTGATAGTGCCTGTAAACAAGACCTCCGTCCAGAAAAAAAAAAAAAGGCAAGGCTGTTAGAACAAAATGTTAGGCATGCTGTATTTCAATATATAATGACCTCTCCTCTCACACTGTGAAGGTCACTTCTGCCTGTGTTATCTCCTGGGGCACAAATATAGCTTATAGTCCAGTTTTGTTTTGGTTTGCCTTTTTTCTAATTTCATAATAAAGTACCAGAGGAGATTCCCAGTAGAGTTTTTGGGGTTTTTTTTTTTTCCCTAGCTGTATAATATTTTTATACACTAGATGGAGCCAACTTTATAATGCTTTGGGATTCACATACAGGTTTGTGCTGGACATGAAAAAAACCCATACAAAAAGTTATGGGAGAGCCATGTACCACCTAAATATATTTTAATTTAAATTTTGAAGATCAAAGTTTTAATTTTGAAGATCAAAAGGTCCCATCATTTTACCACTCTGCATATGTTCCATAACTCCTAAGCCCAAATTAATATCAAACTATCAATAATGCTGTAAAAACGTTTGAAATATGATCATCTTATAGTTCACTGGCACTTTTAACTTTGGTTTAACATGGGTTTATTATAGTGTTTTAAACTGACAATTTCAAAAAATATTTCTTTTCCTTTGCTTTGGGAGAAATGGAAGCAATTTATAAATGCAGTAAGCATGATTCTCTCATCAGACCCATGAAGTAAAGACTACCTCTAGGGTAGGTGGGATCAGAGCAAAGAGAGTGGCAGGTATAGAGAGAATACAGAAAACAGTCACCAGCATGGAGTGAAACGGCCAAGGCACTTGCAAGAGGAAATGGCTGATCTCCAGAACCAGGGAAGGTCCACTGCCCAAAGACAAGAATACACCTCTAACCTGGAGCCAGGATGGGGCAGCAGGGAAGTAAGACGAAGGTTACACTGATGATTCTCTCCTGTCAGTCATGGTAACTCAATGCCTTTTCATTGAATCCTAATCCTTTAAAATCGTGGTTCTCAAACGGCACAGTCTTGTCCTCAGAGGACATGTGACAATGTCTGGAGCCACTTCTGGTTGTTACAGACGGGGAGGCAGGTGCTACTGGCATCTACAGGCAGAGACCAGGGTGCTGTTAAATACCTTACAAGGCCTAGCACGCCCCTCACAATAAAGACTACCCAGCCCCAAATGTTTAATAGTGCTGCGCGTGAGAAACTCTATTTTAAAGTAAGCAGCTCTCCCATACAGGAGACAGAGTAGTTCTAACTCACTGTAAGTGTTAAATAAATAAGCAAAAACTTCAGTGTGTCTATCAGACAGCTTTTAAAGTCGGTGGGACACAGTACACTGGCATACTTGAGTTACATATGCCACAGTATTTTGTCAACGTGAAAAAATTATGTTGAGTGATTAAAGCCACAGCACAGAGGGTAAGGATTAAGGAGGAATAGATCAATAAATTGAAGATTATGGACACAATGGATTAAGTACACAACAGTGAAAATGAATAAACTACAGCTATATGCCTCTACATGTTTCAAATCAAAAACAATGTTGAAAAAGGCAAGTCACACAGAATACTGCCATATGGCTCCACTGTTTATATTCAAAGTCTAGTTTAGACATGCAGTCATAGATAGCAACACTGAACAGTAATGAAAAGCAAGGGAGTGATTAGCGTAAAATTCAGGGTGGTGGTGAACTCAGTTGGGGGTAGGATACAGAGGAGGATGTAATCAAAGGTGAGGCTTCTAGAGTATTTTATATCTCAGGATGAATACTGGGGACACGGTTATTCATCTTATTGTTCTTTACTTAACTGATAGGTTTTCGGTGCTCTTCTATGTGTATATTTCACATTTTTTATGAAGGATTAAAAAGGAGCGTAAGGAAAGTGAAGATATAGAGATAACAAGCATAGCCCACTCATTAAGGATAATTTTGACCTATCTGGCTATGGTACCATCAGGTCAGAGGTATCTCTCACTCTCCTTTGCCCTTAACCCTCCACTGTCTGGTCACTTATCATATGTTACCTGTCAACACCACACTGCATCTCCTCTGCCCTCACAGTTATTCTGCCATGATAAAGCTCTGGCCTGGACTGCTAAGTTGCTCTGGCCTGGACTGCTAAGTTGCCCTCCCCACTCCCTGCAGTACATCCTAAACCTACTACTAGATAACTCTTCCTAAAGCATGGCTTTGCTGCTTTCATGCTACTACTTTATTTTTTTTTTCCGTTTTTATTGGAGTACAGTTGATTTACAATGCTGTGTTAGTTTCTGCTGTACAGCAACATGAATCATTTATACATATATCCACTTTTTTAGATTCTTTTCCCCTATAGGTCATTACAGAGTATTAAGAGTTCCCTGTGCTATACAGCAGGTCCGTATTAGTTATCTATTTTATATATAGTAGTGTGTATATGTCAATCCCAAATCTCCCAATTTATCCTTCCCCCACTTTTCGCCCTGGTAACCATAAGTTTGTTTTCTACATCTGTGACTCTATTGCTGTTTTGTAAATAAGTTCATTTGTACCTTTTTTTAGATTCCACATATAAGTGATATCATAGGATATCTGTCTCTGTCTGACTTACTTCACTTAGTATGATGATCTCTAGGTTCATCCATGTTGCTGCAAAAGGCAGTATTTCATTTTCCATGCTACTATTTTACTAAAATTAATGGTTTATCAACACAGAATGAATGAATTTCAAATGTCTTATTTAGACTGGCAATCAAGGCCAACTTATCCTTCTAGTCTCAACGATTATAACTAGTACAAACATTACAAACAACATACAGTAGTCCCCCACCTCTTACCCATGGAAGATACTTTCCAAGACCCCTCATGGATGAGTAGTACTGAACTCTATATATATTATGCTTTTTCCTATGCATACATATCTAGGATAAAGTTCAATTTATAAATTACGCACAGTAAGAGAATATCTGAATCACCCGCATCACTATTCTTGCACTCTGGGGCCATCAGTAAGTAAAATAAGGGCTACTTGAACACGACAGTCAATCTGATAACCTAGATGGCTACTAAGTTACTAACAGACTGGATATGCTGGACAAAGGGATGATTCACTTCTGGGGCAGGACGGCACAGGACAGCGCGAGATTTCATCGCACTATGCAGAATGGTGTGCAACTGAAAACTTCTGAATTGTTTATTTCTGGAATTTTCCATTTAATATTTTTGGATGGTGGTGGACTATGGATAACTAAATCTGTGGATAACAGGGAACTACTGCACTCATTCTCTAACCCCAGCTGTATACTCTTGATTAAATTGTTCCTCTTGCCTGGAATACCTGTCATGCACTCACCATCCCTTTCTACCAAGATCCTACACATTCTCCAGTAAAATGAAACAGAGGTTCGTTACTAAATGTTGGCGAGGAGTAGTGCCACTGGAACACTCAGATGCTGCTGCTGTGGGTGTAAATTGGTACAAAGACTTTGGAAACGGTTTGTAGTATTCACCAAAGCTGGACACGTGCATACTTTATAACCCAATAATTCCACTCCTTGGCACATAGCACACAGAAATGTACATGCATGTTCACCAAAAAGCATATAGCAAAAATGTTCATAACAGCACCGCTCATAACAGTGCAAAACTGTAGGCAAACCAAATGCCCATCAACAGTAGAAGAGATAGTGATATAGTCATACAACAGAATATTCCATGGGAATAAACTATTGCCACATATGACAACAGGGATGAATCTCACATACATAATGTTGGGCAAAGGAATCCAGACATGGCAGTACAGGCTGTATTGTTCCATTTGTATAAAGTTAAATAACACCCAGACAGCATTAATCTATGTTAGAAGTCAGGATGGTGATTATACCTGGGGAAGGGTTGACTAGCAGAAGGTGCAAGGATGCTAGTAATGGTCTGTCTCATAGACTGGATTACTCCATGAAAATTCATCAGGTAGTACACATAAGATGTGTATACTTTTCTATAGGAATGTTATACTTTGATTAAAAGTTTACTAAAAAACATTTTAATAATCGACCCATTCTTCAAAATTATATTAATACCTTGACAAACCTTCCTCACTTTAACAAAAATCATCCATGATCCCAGCTAGATGCCTTTTTTCCTCTGTCTAGATTTCCATGATACAAATGTAATGTTCCCTTTTATTTTTTTGTGCATGTTTACCAAAGTTGACTGTTACGCCACTGAGCATACAGACCAGTACTTTCTTTTCTGATTTCCTATAAAGCACTGACTTCTAGTAGCTAATCAAAAGATACTTATGGGATTTTAATGACATGCATTGCCCCTTTCAAAACAAGTCCACATTTCTCTCTCAGTGTGTTGGGTACACGCTGTTATTCTTTTTTAAAAATATTGTTCTTAATTTATATAACATTAAAATTCACCTTTTTGCTGTACAGTTCTAGAGGTTTTGAAATGCATAAATTCATGTAACCACCACCACAATCAAGATACAGAACAGTTCCATCATTTCAAACACTCCTTAGGCTGCCCCTGGGGAGTCAAAACATCACCCAAACCCATCCCCCAGAAATCACCTATTTTTCTATTCCTATAGTTTTGTATTTTCCAGAACGTCATATAAATGGGATCATTTAATACAGAGACTTTTGAGTCTGGCTCCTTTCTCTTGGCAAGTATATTTGAGATCAATCCATGTTGCAGCAGGTATCGGTACCTATTTGCAAATTAATATTCCATTGTATAGACGAACCATGGCTTATTTATCCTTTCACCAGTGGAAGGACATTTGGGCTGTCTCCAGTTTTTGATGATGGTGATTAAAGCTGCTATACTTTTTAAAGACTTTTTTTTAAAAAAAACAGTATTTGCAAACGACTTACTAAAGGTCATACATTTACCAGTGATGAAAAGAAACGGTATACACTCGTAAAAAACTCTGGGAAAATAGGAGTCAACAATTTTTCCCCTTATGTCAATGAACCCAGCTCACAATATATTTTCTGTAAAGAGATTTCAAACTCCCTTTTCTATATTTAGTGCACAGTAACGAGCCAGAGTTCATAACTATCCAACTAAAGCACTTTTCTAGAGGCTGCTTCTTGCCAATGTGACCCTATGGCCGCACTACTATAAATAACATGTATGCCTTGATCTGTGTACAGCTATTCATCAGTGCTACGTAAATAAGTGATTATGCCCTGCCGGCCTCTGCCTTTCATCTGACCTACTGGACTTACCTGCGATGCACAGAGGGGACAGTAAGTGACAGGCCTGGCACTCAGGGGCTCCAAGACATGCAAGGAAAAGGGCTACTTCAACGATTATGCAGAAGGGTGGCTACAGCTGCACTTTTTTTCTGTTGATTTAAACACAAAAAGCATATGTCCAAATCCTCGGGGGCAGAGTGACCATATCACAAAATTTCCATTAGCTGGCATTTCAAGGTATCCATCTATGAAGCCTGAGCCACTACACGGCCAGGGTCGAGGCCACAGGGAAAGGAAATGTCCAAGAACAACTTTTCAGGGATGTCTCTGAGCTGCACCTGCCACCTTGGCTAGAGAAAACACGTTGGTTTTAAGCTTTGAAAACTCGAAGTGGCATGATAAATCTTTTTGTAATATCTCCATGATAGTAACTAGAAAAATCATGAGACTCTCATCCTCCAGCCTCTTTCAAAAGTTCTTACTAATAATAATAGCAGCTAATTATGGGAGGTATGCTATGCACTCCTGTGCTAAGCATTTTACATACCATACCTTGATTTATTCCTCAATAACAGCCCACTAACTTAAACACTATGATGATGTCCCTTTTACCAATGAGAAGAGTGAGGCTCTGAGAGACTGCATCACTTGCTGAAGAGTTTGCAGAGAAGGAATTCAATCCAAGGCACAGTCTGATTCTAGAGCCTGTGTTCTTAACCCACAGGCTATAGCCATGGCTCTACTTATAGAGATATTTATTTATTCATTATTTACTCAAAAATATTATATTATTATAGCCATCTAAGGAAGTAAATTGGAATGAGATATGCTCCCCACCCCCTCTAGGTGCTCATTACTTGGAGGAGGGCAGAGAATCCTATAAATAATAATACCTTAACCTTTTTGGTCACATACTTTTCTGAGACTCATACGAAAACTACGGACTGCCTCCAGAAAAAATTCACACAGCCACAGACACACAAACCTGAATGCTTATAGCCACAGCCTAGGAATCCCTGGAATACTTAACTAGCTGACTATTAGCTGCAAAGGGTTTTGATTAAGAGAGGAGCAAAGTATTGTGAGAACTCAAAGGGGAAAGCTCAGGGTACGGAAGTCCTGAAGACGGAGATGCATTAGGCAAAGAAGGAAGGAAGGGGGCCTTCGATGAAGAGGTGCATGTTTCAGAACGCTGGTGGGAGGACAAAGGTCTAAAGAGGAAAGGGGAGGGAAGCAGGGAATTAGGTAGCAGATCATTAAAATATTCCAGACAAGAGTTTCCTATTTCTAGAAAGGATGTGGTGAGAATGAGGTATGAGTCCAGGCTCTGGGGTCAGAAAGAACTGGGTTCACATCTTGTACTACATATATGTGCAATGGAATACTACTTATCCATAAAAAGATACGAAATCTTGCCATCTTCAACCACATGGATGGATATTATGGATATTATGCTAAGTAAAATAAGTCAAACAGAGAAAGACAAATACCATATGATTTCACTCATACGTGAAATTTTTTTAACACGAACAAACCAAATTGAACAAAAACAAACATATAGATACAGAGACCAGAGCAGTGTTTATCAGAGGGGGAGGGGGCGGGGGAAGGCAAAATGGGTAAAGGGGGACAACAGTATGGTGACAGATGGAAACTAAACTTGGTGGTGAGCACACTGCAGCGTATACAGAAACCGAAATACAATATTGTACATATGAAACTTACATGTTATAAACCAATAAAAAACATATAAACACAGGCAGACCTCAGAGATATTGTGGGTTTGGTTCCAGACCATCACATGAATTTTTTGGTTTCCCACTGCGTATCAAACTTACGTTTACACTATACTGTAGTCTATTAAGTGCACAATAGTACTATGTCTAAAAAAGAATACATCTTAATTTTAAAATTTTTTATTGCTAAAAAATGTTAGCCATCATCTGAATCTTCAGTAAGTTGTAATCTTTTTGCAATAGTAACAAAAAAGATCACTGATCACAGACCACCATAACAAATATAATGAAAAAGTTCAAATATTACAAGAAATACCAAATGTGACATATAGACACAAAGTGAGCAAATGCTATTGGAAAAATGGTGCTGATAGACTTGCTCGAGGCAGGTTTGCCACAAACCTTCAATTTGTAAAAAAGGCTATATCTGCAAAATGCAATAAATCGAAGTGCAATAAAACAAGATGTGCCTATTAAGTCCCCTGCAATAAGAACGAACGAAAGAGGTAGGGAGGGAAGGAGGAAGAGAGAGACAGGAAGGAAGGAAGGAAGGAAGGAAGGAAGGAAGGAAGGAAGGAAGGAAGGAAGGAAGGAAGGAAGGAAGGAAGGAAGGAAGGAAGGAAGGAAGGGAGGGATGAAGGAAGGAAGGGAGGAAGGAAGGAAAGAACTGAGTTCAAATCCAAGTTCTTCCCCCTCTCATTAGCTATACAGCCAGGGGAAAATTAAACCCCTCTAAGCCTGTTTCCTTGTCTGTAAAATGGGGACAAGAAGAGCCCCAACTTCACAGGCTGTTGTAAGACAATCCATGGAATAATGCATGATACCCACTTGACACACTGAATATGTGTGAGCATTGAATACAGTGTAGCCATTATTATTAACAACTTCATCATTATCACCATCATTTTCACCCTGGCCTGATGCTAACATGGCTTCCCCAAAAGAACTCCTCTAAAACCGCACCAGAAAAGAACTCCCTGATTCATGTTTGGGCCAACCTGCTATATTCTTAGACCCATGAGGCACTGTAGAAGGATCCTTGACCAAATAAAGCCCCAGTGCAAAAAGCCACCATTAAAATACTCTCCTTGTAAACTCCTTGTACACTCACACGCAATTATTTATTCTCGTTAATCACATAAATACGTTAGAAGCACACTCTAGAGTAGGGGGAAAACAAATTAGGACAATCGTTGGGATATGGGGGGAGGGTATTTTTTAATATCATCAGTGTCTGCTCTTCTATTATGTGAGCACAGAGATTATCAAGAGCTAGACAGACATTACATGCTATTGTCAATACTATCATGTCCATAACAAGAATCTAAAGACATAAATTCTTGCAAAGCCTTTCTGTACCCAGTTCATCTATGTCACCATTCACGGCATTACTACGTAGAAAAGGAAAATGGTACAAAATATTATACCCAGTTCTTCTTAATCACTGTGTTTTCAGTAATATTTTATTTTAGATTCTTCACGCAGTCTAGGAGCTAACATAAAAGTAACACACTGGAACCCATCCATGAATGCTCGAGGAAATGTGCACAAAGTATTTTGTTTTGATTCCTCAGCCATGGTAATAGACAGAATATTCATGAAACCCTTGGACTTAAAAATGTTCCATGGCCAGCCAATATTTGCCAGAATGATACTGCCGTATAGTCAGCAATGGAAAAATAAAGTCATGAGAAAACACAACCATTCTCATCTTTCCCAGAAAGATGGCCAGGATATCTGCTTTCCTGTGCCACAGAGGCTGACACCAGCTACGAAAATCACAACGTTCCCCTCACTTGAAAGCACATACACACAGGAAAGGAAAACAAAGGTGTTCCAATGATCTTCCCCGAACCCAACAGACTGTTAGAAAGTCACCAGGCTTCCTTTCACCTTTAAATTTGTTCTCCTGCAAAAGCACAGTTAGTAAATGAGTTCATGCCATCGAAAACGCAAAAAAGTAGTAGAAAACCCAACTGTCCTAGAATAATAAAGTAGAAGAATTTGTTCGTGAGTCGGGGACAGAAGGGAGGAATCGAGGCTGACAAGAGGATAACGTTGCTAGCGCGTCATTAAACCCGAATGTGAGGGCGAGAGCTGATTGGCTGTGAAGCATATGGAATGGAATCATAGCACTTAGGTTTTACCCATGTCTTACCAGAACGAAACAAAGATTTATGTTAGGAAATATTCCCACATGGCTTTCAGAAAACCTGATCAATTCTCAAGAAACTGAACCAAAGCAGTCTTTGAGGCGTACATAAACTAGAGACATATAAGTTACAAATCAGACCTTTCTCTCCATCTGAAATGTGTCATATGTGAAAGAAACTTCTACCAACATTAAGGATCATCAATTACTAATGCCACAAACACAGTCCATTTAGTGGAACTTAATTCTTTTCATACCTCTGTTTCTACACCAGCTAGTTATCCTTCTCTACAAGCAGCACACTCCAGGAGTTAAGAACACCACCCCTGGACTCAAACTTCCTGCATCTGCCACTAACTCTAATTTCTCCATCTGTAAATGAGGAACATAACTAAATGAGTTAAGGCAAGTAAGACACTCATGTTTCTGCCTGGTCTTGACACCGTTTTAATCTTTCTCATCTTCTCTAGTCCTAGTATATCTTTCTTGGGCAGAAAACAGGCAGAATGGATATCTTTGCAGAGTGATTCCAACATTGCTTTATGAAAGAAATGCAAACGTATGCCTGCTTTGATTTCATTCACTCTTTAACAAATATTCATTAAGTTTCTACTATGAGCCCACAGGTACCTGCTAGAAGTCGGGACATACCAATGAACAACAACAGATACAGCAACCAAGACACAGTCCAGGCCCCTTTCCTCCATCACATATTCCTCAGTGGTGCTCTGTAGACGCAGCTTGCTGAGCATAAAGAATGTGGAGTCACCATTAAGGAAAAATTCCTAGTACATGTGCTTCAGAGCCGGCCATGTTTACTGTCTTTAATCTGTGAACTAGTGACATACACCTAGCTAAGACCCTGCTTTTGAGATCCTTATATGCTTCTACAACACCTTATATGTCCATCTGTTAATTGCATACATATTTATTCAACACTTACCAAGAGCCAAAGGCCAGACTTGACCCTGGGTAGAGACTAGTGAGAAAGGCATGGTCCTTCTCCAATGTAGAATCTTGCATTTTAATGAGATTTTTTTTTTAATTGAAGTGTAGCTGATTTACAATACTGGTGTTAGTTTCAGGTGTACAGCATAGCAATTCATTTTTTTTTGAAGATTATAATCCATTATAGGCTATTATAAGATATTGGGTATAATTCCTGTGCTATACAGTAAATCCTTGTTGCTTATCTATTTTATGTATAGTACTTTGTGTCTGCGAATTCCATACAGAATCTTGCATTTTAGAGATGAGTGCACAGACGTGGTCCAGAGGGCAAACACAACTGACCCTAATTCATACCATTAGGAAGGGCAGCACTGAATTAAAAACCATGCCTAATGCCAAATGCAAGTACGTCCCCTCCTCAGGGATTTTACTCTTCCTGCTGTCCCCTTGGCCTATAACGCTCTTCCCCAGACGGTTGCATGGCTTACTCTTCAGTCAGTTAATTCACATCTCCATTTAAAAGGAACCTCAGAAGCGAGGTCTAACCTCTGAGCCTCAAATGAAATAGGAACTCCTCCTGGCTTTATTCCTCTTCATAGAACTTTCCACTCCTACCAGGACGTTAACTCCAACAGGGCACGTATCTTTGCCCATTTTATTCACTGCTCTATCCCCAGCACAGGGACAGCACTTGGCACAGAGTAGGTGCTCAATAAATATGTGTTGGGTGAATAAGCACAGTGTTCTTTTGACCTACCCTTAGGCACACCCATGTCACTCCTGCTGAGGAAGCTTACAACCCTGAGACTGCAGAGAAGAGGGACAATGACAAAAATCCAATTCATGAAACGTGAATGCTATGGAAAGAGCTGAGTGGCTGGGAAGCATGCGGAAGGTGACTGCGGCAGTAGGAAAATATGCCGAAGTGTGATTTATGCTAAACAGCAGATGAGTTAGGGTGGTGTACCAGTGTGGCATTAAGTAACAACAGTCACATATCGAGAAATGGAGGGACACAGGGCACATGACATTCAGCCTCAATGTCATGCAGACGCAGGTGGTGGGAGGGTGTGGTGAACTAGATACAAACCCATCCAAGGGCGAATGTTGGCCCATATTTGTTGAGTCTTCAGATTTTTAAAAAGAATAAGTAAATCCTGAAGAGAATATAGAAATTAATGATGCCACATTTTGATCAATTCAGAGTTGTTTTTGACACTACTCAGGCTACACTAACATCTAACAGCACCATTCAGAACAGAAGGTCCCAGACCAGCAGCAACTATTGTCTTCTCTGACCCTGTCCCCAGGAGTCACAGCAGTGCCACATGCAGGGCACTGAACGATGTCTTCTTGGGGGTCTTTGCAATTGGCATAAAAACTCTAAGAAGGTTCATGCTTTCCTAATCTTCCCTCCTAGAACTGAATGAACAAATATTCCAACTTAACTTTTCAGTTCTTCTTTTTTTAATTTTATACTGGAGTACAGTTGATTAACAATGCTGTGTTAGTTTCAGGTGTACAGCAAAGTGATTCAGTTGTACATATACCTGTACCTATTCTTTTTCAAATTCTTTTCCCATTGAGGTTATTACAGGATATTGAGCAGAGTTCCCTGTGCTGCACAGTGGGTCCTTTTTGGTTATCTATTTTAAATATAGCCGTGTGTACATGTCAATCCCAGACTCCCAATCTATCCCTCCCCACCGCGACCCCTCTCCCCCGGTAACCGTAAGTTCGTTCTCTAAGTCTGTGAGCAGTGTTTCTGTTTTGCAGTCTAAAAATAATGATACAAATGAACTTATTTACAAAACAGAAACTTTTCAGTTCTTAATGAGAGATCATGGGATGCCAACCAATCTTAGGTACAAGACAATGTTTTCTCAGAGTCTCTATGAAGAATTACCAAAACAAAACAAAACAAAACCCCAGCAAAAAACTGCAGAGCTCTGGATGGTACTAGAATCAAGCAGACTCTAAAATAGGTCAGAGAAAGAGCTGTAATTGTTTTAAATTCTTACCAGGCAAAAAATAAAAATAAAATGATCTGAGGGGGGAAAAAAATCACACTCCTATTTTTCTTTATGTATACCTTGTTTGTTCCCCCAAACAAACTTAAAGCAGCTTACGTAAAAGCACACAACACCCCAAGATGAAACAACAGAAAACTAACATGCACAGGTGAAGAAAACAGGATGAAAGACAATTCAAGAGAAAAAAGAATTAAATGACCCTAGGGATAAGATTAGTTCACAAAAGGCAAATAAGTCTGCACATTTTTCTAAAGGTGAGTCACAAACTGCTTTCTAAGCCACGGGGCACAGAGTCCAAGGTCTACAAGGGCCAAGCGGTTAAAGTAAGGAGGTAAAACAAAGGGAAGAGTGCATGCTTTGTTTTAAGGAAAATGGCATTACTTTATTGGATCCCACGGTTGCCATGGAGACATGTGATCCCAGCATTGCCAGATCTGATTTTTCAATAGATGCTGGAAATTCAAACACACTTGTGCGAAATCTTCTCATTTTCCACTGTTGGCAAACTAGTTTTCTTTTGGTTTAAAAAAAAAAAAAAAGTATGGGTTGAAGAAAACATGCCTGTGGCCATAAAGAGGAAGAAGACATGATCAGTTACATGACTAACTATATCCATAAAATAAAAACCCAAAGTTGAGTAGAAGTACAGTCATTTGTGGTATCAAAACCAGAGAGACACTTCTCCCAAGGATCTTCATAAAGAAGACACTGGAATATCCACAAGATAGGCACCCCATACAATCAGGATTCATGGGGCTCTATCTCGTGATGACCTTCCAAGGAGACCGAGAGCATAATACTAAGTGTAATGTAATAAAACTAACTGCTGGGGTTGGGGGGGAAATGGGGTGGGGGGTAGGGGCAAATTGTCAGGTTTAGAGATATCTGCTGGTCTGGATTATTTCCGGTATAGATTTTACAGATTTCCCTTAACTATTTTTTAACCAGTGAGCACTTTTGATAAATATAAAATCCTCACGCCTTTCTTTAATGTTATTTGACAAATCAGAGTAAAAGCTACCTTGGAAAATGGTTTTTCAAATGACATTGCCTTCTGTTTCTTTGTTGTTTTTTTTTCGGAACGCGGGCCTCTCATTGTTGCGGCCTCTCCCGTTGCGGAGCACAGGCTCCGGACGCGCAGGCTCAGCGGCCATGGCTCACGAGCCCAGCCTCTCCGCGGCATGTGGGATCTTCCCGGCCCGGGGCAAGAACCCGTGTCCCCTGCATCGGCAGGCGGACTCTCAACCACTGCCCCACCAGGGAAGCCCCGACATTGCCTTCTTTCCTCATTGCTTTACTAGAGTATTCGGAATAACAGATAAACCTTTATCCTTCAGACTGTAATCCATAAATATTGGTTTTTCTCAGCAGCATTTGAGAAGTACTGAGTAGAACCAGATGCAAGGTTAGATCCCCTGACGAGGATCTGGAGTGAGGTATTCTATGGGACCATTAAGTTCAAAGCCATTTGCTTTACTGGACAGTCCATCTAGCAGTAGGATTGAACTTTGTGGATGTTGAAGAACCTGCCATTCACCAGCCAAGGAAGGATACAAGGGTAGGACCAAATGTCTCCACAAAAAAAAAAATTCTGTATCTGTTGCAGGTCACCAACAAAAGGCCAAGCAAGCTCTAGTCCACACGGTGACACACAGTGATGATCCCTGGAATCCCTGGGGTGCTGAAAGGGTGGCTGGGTTCCAAACTGGGCTCTTGACATACCTAGAACTAGTGCAACTTTATTTCATCTGTCTCATGTAGAGTTAGTTCTAATGCTTGTTTTGAACATGCAAATCACATCAGGGGACAATTTGAGCATTACGCACATGAACTTGAGTTTCCTTATGTATGATTTGGTCCACAAGAAACACTAGGTGAACACAGAAAACCACACCCACCTGAGTCAGGCAGTAGAGAAATACACAAAACTTAGACACCGCAAACACCTGCCCACTACCCTCAGTTTACCATACGTGCTGCACACCACAACCACCCACAGCTTTGCTACAACTTTCCACCCAGTTTAAGACCAGCTTCCTTCCACCACCTCACCATGTTTTACAAGCTGCCACCCTCCCCTCAGCCACCTCCCCAAGCAAACACTAGGTCTTTTCAAGGCAAAGCGCCAAGTTTATGTGGTACTTGCATACTGCTTAACCATTTAGCAAGTGTAAAACTCTACTGCTTTTCTAAGGTTCCTAGCTTTCCTTTTTTTATGTTCTTGATGAAGTTTTTGAGTATTGTGCCCCAGCCCCGCTTTTCCTGTAGACTCTGTGCTATCTATTGCATGATTTTCCATCATTTAGTGATTGTTTTAGAAATGCGGATGTTGTATTAGGGAAGAACGGCCAATACTGGGATACTACATAAAATGTTATTTGAAAGAAAATGATTTCACTAGAATGTAAGTTCTCCTCAAAGCTACCATGCTGCTCCCCCAGCTCCAGGGGATACCATTCACGTCATATAAGATGTGTATCATTTTCATTATAAATTAACTAACTCGGCATTTAACAAATTGTTATGCGAAGCCTCGTATGTGTCATGAAAGGACTACACTTCAAAGGATGCATGTGCTCTCTTTGTAAAAGTAAAGGAAAACAAAAAAATACGTAAAAAAATAAAAATCATTCATCATCTTAATACACAAGCATTTTGATATTCTTCCTTTCAGTTTTTTCTCTTTGCACATATAACACCACTAACCCTGCCATGTGCACTATTTTGCCTGGTCTATTTATCTTATCTTGGCTTTAAATTGGTCTGCCACTTCTAAATCAAATATGCTTACATTTCTTTAAGGAAAAAAAAAAAAAAACTTGTCAAATTGACCCAGTCATTTAACATTAACTGAGCACGTACTATCTGTTGAGCACCATGCTCTGTGACATGCAAATTAGAATATTCAATAGACTGGGCTTAACCACCTAGAGAATTTCTTAAAGTTTCCAAATTTGGCATAGTTACAACATTTCTTGCCCTTAAGATTAATTACTATTTTCATTCTAGTTCTAAGATTGGTTAAAAATATAAATTACATAAATAGCACATTTGGAAAAGAAAATGGACTTGTATTATCAGCCGCCTGCAAAGTACAGCTTCAAGAATTGCATTCTGCCCTTTTATCTGTCACCTTTCCGAATACTGTACCACTAAAATTAACGACACAAAACAAAGCTGCATCTGAATATTTCTAAGTAGTAAATACACACATTAAAGTGTCATGGTGCTTCCTTCGACAGTACATGTACTAAAATTGGAATAATACAGAGAAGATTAGCATGGCCCCTGCACAAGGATGACACGCAAATTCATGAAGCGTTCCATATTTTGAAGGATATATGTATAGCTGATTCACTTTTTTATAAAGCAGAAACTAACACACCATTGTAAAGCAATTATACTCCAATAAAGATGTTAAAAAAAAAAAGTATTATGAAGTCTGCCTATCAATTTTCCCTCTTTATTTGTCCAGCAAGGTTATTTTAAGATTTTATTTTGTTTGTGTGTGACTATGGATTTAAGAGTTTAGTAAATTATGTGGAAGATACAGATACACATAAATATATATAGGTGTGTGTTTATGTGTATGTGTGTGTGCGTGTGTCTCTGTGTGTATCAAAGACTGGGCTCAAATATATATATTCTTGAATTTTCTTTTCTACAAAATGTGAAATATACATGTAATTCTATATATTTAAGTTAAATTGGCTAACAAGAAACCAGGTGTAGAAAGCTGTTTGGGGTTGTATCTTCTCTTGCCAGTTGATGAGATGCTGGGAAACACTAAGAAATGAGGGCAATAAGGACAAAATCAAAAGAGGTGAGATAATCTAGACACATAATGGTGTGCTCTAAAATCACTGATAAATGATTTACTCTTTTCTTTAAAAATTTTTTTAAATAAAATAAATTTCAAAAAAATTTTAAATAAGCTACTTGGCTAAGTCATTATTCAGGTTCCAAACCAGGGGACAGAGGGAACACTGGCAAAGGTCACAGGGTTACATCTTCATATGCCATTCAGGTGCCAGCCTCCACCACATTTTATGCTTCTCCCTCTCTCACTGAAAAAGACCACTGTCTTATTATGATAACAATTTCCAGGTGGAAGCTAAGCCTTCAGTCAAAATTCCTGTCCCTTTCAAAGTACCTGTGTGTGTGTGACGTGCTAGATTAAGGTGTTCTAGCTCACCCTGGGCAATAGCTTTTCTCAAACCTCACAGCAATTCATCTTGGGTACCCCCAGAGGCAGTCCTGGAACGGCTGAGTTTGAGAAGGGGTGAAAGTGCACCCCATAACTTTTCCACCAAAGCACATCTCAGCAGAGGAGCCACATCCTTGCAAGGAGCCCTGGAAGCAAGGCCTAGGAGCATGGTCTGAATTCACCGTCAGCAAGGGAGAGGTCTCCTGGCAGCCTCACGTTTCATCTCACATTCTACTCTCTAATATACCCTTGCTTTTATCAGCAGGAAACAGTTCCTAAATCACCGACCAGTTGAATTATTGAGACTTTTGCACCCCTGCCCCAAATAGTCAAGAACTATTGATGCTCTAAAAAACACGAGTCACTTTAACCTCCAGCTTCATGCAGCCTTTGGCACAGGGCTTCAGACTTCCACTAAGAACATAACTTTTGATTTTTCAAAGCCCTGATGCATGTATTTTCTTTTTTAAAAACATCAACAGCAATTCCCTTACTCCTTTTTATCTATCAGTCTTTCTTGAGGAAGGACTACATTTAGAGCAGATCAATTTTCTCCCTCATGGGTACTGAACATGAATGAACGGAAATCTTGAGGCAAGTTCCCTTCTGAGCCCAGAGAGATGCCACTGCCGCTCGGAAAAGCTACCGGCCACCGACATGCCCCGTCCTCACATCACAGTGACTCCTTCAGCTTCAGAGGAAGGGAGAAGGGCAATATATCCACAAGCACGCCTGGCAGAGATGCAATTACGCCCCTCCTGCCCCTCCAGCCCCTCCAGCCCAGGCCCCTTGGCACCCTCTTCCATTTAGAGAGCTACTCAGACCCCATCATTCACCAGAGTGCCCTAAAAAGATACAAAAAAGATAAAGTCCTCAACTGTGCTAGACACCGGAAGAAAAAAAAGCAGCCACAAAATGAAAACTGCCTTTTAGAAGTAGTTATGGTTAAACATTAAAAAAAATATATCACATGATTTTGCTCCCCATACTGTAGCTAATGAAAAGGGGCATTTAGTATCCAGTGGGAAAAGCAGTGTTTTATAATTTCATCAGCAATTACTACAAAGCTCATCTGTAAGAGCTTGGCGAATCCTCACTTTTTCTGACCTCGAGAACCAACATTCTCTGAAGTCAGAAACCAGGGACTTATTCTAATGTTGAATGTTCTCCTGAGTCCCTTTAAAAGAAAAAAAAAGAAAAATGAACTTCACATTGACTGATGCATGACATTGTTTGAATCAAAAAAAAAAAAGTGCAAGTTGAAACCATTATAACATGTCATAAAGCATCAGTAATAGCCACTCAGCAAGAACTAAACCATTTTTAAGGTCATAAACAAGCACGTACAGCGCGCTACACTAATTTATTAGAAACATCCTCTTTAAAAGAAAGGGTCACAGAGGGCTCTGGCTCAATCACACTGCTCTCCACACGCCAGCCGTAGAACTTATATATGACCTTTGCAATTCCCCTTGAAAATCCCTTCAGCACTCAGACATTTCACTTTAAAAATTAGGGGGAGGTGAGGTAAAGCCATAAAAATCAGTAGCAGTCACACCAGAATATGCTGGAATAAGATAAACGTCTTTCTCATAGAAGAAATGCATGCACTATTAATGAAAAGAATCCAGTGCAAAAGGCAACTAGTCACATCTCCTTGACCCCTTATATTTTAAACCCAGAAAAGCAAAATCAGACTTACCCTTGGAAGCCATCCTATAGGCTGACTCAGAAACGTAGCCTGTCAACAAGCCAAAAACAGCTACAAACCAGGGCTCCAAAAACTCAGTGGGTTTAATCCTCTCATCCACCTACTAACCCCTGCTAGTACGTATGCATCTGGCTTTTGTTAAAGCACTTCTGCAAACGTACAGAGGATGAGTAATCGTTCAGACTTCGTAAAACATGCCAAACCCATCACTAATAACAGTAGTTTCATTTACTCATCACATTTTTGGGTGCCTTGATTTTATTTTTTTAAGAGAAATGAGTGTTTTTGCTGATGCAAATTCCCTGCCACTAGACCATGCACACATTATCCAAAAGGCAATAGGCTGCCTGGTGTGTGTATAACTTTTTCTGGGTCCTTGTCAGCAGTCAGAAATGTTGAACTAATATGTAAAGGCATAGCCTGCTTGATAAACTGTCTTTTAACATTAATAACACCACTATTTTCCTAAATAAACCCTCCAGCCAATTCTACTCTTTCTTTCATTGAAAAAGGCAATCATTTTATTATAATAATTAGAAATACGAATAAGAAAAATAAGAGATACTCAAGCATAAATTCACCTCTCACTGTCTCCCCATCCAATCCCTTCTCTTAGAGATATTCACTGTTGACAATTTTCAATGTATCATTCCCGAAATTTCTATGTACATAGTATGCATGTATGTATACACACACACACAAACATTCTTCAGAAAAACTCTTGGGGACTGAGGAGTCTCAGACATCAGAATTTTCTAGATTTTGTAACAATAATGAAGTATATACAGAGTGTAATAACCCTAGTGAGATCAGGGCAACAGCTCATAATCAACCATATTAATTGAATATTCATGTTTTTTGGAAGAAATATTAAGCGGGATAATAAAGACTATAAATAGCCTCGTGTCATTTCAGGGCAGGTAATTCTGCCAAGTGAGACTTTTTTTTAAAAAAGTCATTCAACATTTAGAAACTTTTGAATTTTGGAATTGTGGATAAGGGATTTTAGCCCTATCGTTTTTCTCCCAGTTACTTACCAAGTTTTGAAAACTTTTTTTTATTAAAAAGGTTCATGATAAGAAATTTTTATAATACATATGAATAAAATTAAAGTCACCTGTAAAATCCCACCACACAGAGAATCGAGCTTTTATTCACTCGTGTTGAGTGCCTCCTGAGAGTACAGACTCAATAATCCGTGACACTAAAAATTTAAAGCAAACATAAATTCTATTTTCTTTCTTTTTTTTTTATTGGAGTATAGTTGATTTACAATGTTGTGTGAGTTTCAGGCATACAGCAAAGTGAATCAGTTATACATATACATATATCCACTCTTCTTTTTTTTTTAGATTCTCTTCCCATTACAGAGGCCATTACAGAGTACTGAGTGGAGCTCCCTGTGCTCTGCAGCAGGTTCTTATTAGTTATCTAGTTTATGTACAGTAGTGTGGATATTTCAGTCCCAATCTCCCAATTTATCCCTCCCCACATCCCCTGGTAACCATAAGTTTGTTTTCTACATTCGTGCCTCTATTTCTGTTTTGTAAATAAGTTCATTTGTACCCTTTATTTCTTAGACTCCACATATAAGCAATATGATGTGATATTTGTCTTTCTGTGTCTGACTTACTTCATTCAGTATGACAATCTCTAGGTCCATCCACGTTGCTGCAAATGGTATTATTTTGTTCTTTTTTATGGCTGAGTAATATTCTATTGTATATATGTATCACACCTTCTTTATCCATTCCTCTGTTGATGGGCATTTAGGTTGCTTCCATGACCTGGCTATTGTAAATAGTGATGCAATGAACACTGGGGTGCATGTATCTTTTTGAATTATGGTTTTCTCTGGGTATATGCCTAGGAGTGGGATTGCTGGGTCATATGGTAGTTCCATTTTTAGTTTTTTAAGGAACCTCCATACTGTTCTCCATAGTGGTTGTACCAATTTACATTCCCACCAACAGTGTAGGAGGGTTCCCTTTTCCAAATCCTATTTTCAAACAAGGTAGAAAGTTATACCTGTTTTTAACTAATAATATCCACCCTGCAAAACTGTTCCCGAAAAAGATATGAACTCTTTCATTTACTCATTCATTGATTCAAACATTCATTGAGCTTCTATTATATGCCACACAACATGCTAAATACCAGGTATTTGGGTGGCCTGGATGTAGCATATAAAACTACCAGACATCAGATTAAATCTGAGTTTCAAATAAATCAGAAATATTTCAGTATAGTATGTCCCACATTTGAGACATACATTTTTACGGATATAGTTTTTAAGTATTTGAGATATACTTATGCTTTTTAAATGTCCCACATTTGGGACACACTTATATTAAAATACCACTTGTTTTTATCTGAAATTCAACTTTCACTGGGTGTCCTATATTTCATTGCACAAAAGAGGCAGAGTCCTTGCTGTCAAGAACCCTCAGTCTAGTGCTAGGGAGCGGAGGACGGTAGGTGGACAGGTAATAAATATGCAAACAACTACATACACAGTGTAAATAGAAAAAAGAGCTATGAAGGTGATAAACTGAGCAATTAAGATGGAAATAAAGAAGAATATTATTTAAATACAGAGTTCTTAAGGAAAGGCTTGTCTAGGAAGCTAACTCTGAGGGAAAGAGCATGCTGAAGGAAATAAAAACCTCATAATAGTAGAGCAGCTTGCACAAGACCTAGCCCATAGTATATGCTCAATAAATGTTCATTTCATTCCTTGGCAGGGCTGGGACTTCATCTCTTGGCTCACCCTAGTCTGGTCCTGTGCCTTGGGATGGAGAAAGATAATAAGAAGGGGTATAGTATATGTGGACCACCAATGGCTTCCTCCTTCAGAAGGTCTGGCAGCCACCATCTGTCTACAACCTCATGAGAGATATTGAGCGAGAACTTCCCAGCACAGCCCTCTGGAATGCCTGACCCACAGAAACCATGATATCAATAGATAACGAAATGATAGCTATTATTTTCAATCATTATGTTTTAGTATTATTTTTTAAGCAAAAATAGTAACCAAGTGTTGGCAAGAATGGGGACCACCCAGAACTCTCAGACACTGCTGGTGGAAATGTAAATTGAGGCAGCTGCTTTGGGAGACTGTTGGTGGTACCTAGGAAAGCCAGACATACATACATCCCGAGCACCAGCCCAGCTTCCATTCCCACTGGCACTGCTGCACTTCTGGTTCTCGCCATTTCCCACAACACAGCCCCTTCCTCCCTTCTCTGCTGGATTTGCAACACCTCCAGTACCAATTACACACACAGCCCCCAGACTGATCTTCCTAAAGCTCACCTTTCACGCTGCCATTTGGCTGCTCCGAAAGTCTTTCATATATAAACTTAATAAACAGTTGCTGATTGATTACTTGTAAGATTCAAATCTAGAGAGTCTTACTAACTTGGCACTGAGGAGGAAAAGACAGAAAGCAAATAACCCAGGCATTCAGAGACTTACAAGGCAGCTCCTTGAAATGCCCTCCAAAAAAATTAAACCATTGCCAGAAATCCTGATTGTTGTGAAATACATATGTGGAAATACATCTCAAGGACCTACTGCTATCCATTCAAATGGAATGTCTCCAAAAAAAGAAAAACTGAGTACTGTCATGATGGAGACAACCAAGATCAGATTTGCATAGTGAAGAATAAATTTCAAACCTGAAAGGTCTTCCGTTGCATGGAAGGGGAAGAGTAACAGTGTATAGAAAACAAAGAGGAAGAAAAAGAGAAAAAGGAAGGGAAGGGAAGGGAGGACAACCCTTAACCTTCTCTAGAATTTTCTGTTAATGCCCTACTCTCTGATAATTGTCTGGGACCATATCATTAGTGGCGGTAATGGGAGGGAAAACCATAATAATTGTAACTACTCTGTCATTTACTCTGTGACTGCCACGTGCAGACACTATGCTGAGCCATAAGATGCTTATATTATCATCAGCATTAATGCAAACAATATTTATGCCAGGCACTGTGCTATCTGCTTTACAAGCATCATCTTATTTCACCCTCACAGCAATCTTGCAAGATTAGATATTATTATTATTCCCATTTTACAGATGAGGAAACTGAGGGATGGAGAGGCCAGCTAACTTGCCTTAGGGTTTATCCATGAACACTTTGAGGGTCTAGGATAAAGTAAGATTCAATAAACGGTGAAAAACAATAAGAAAAAGATTAAAATGCCTCATGGGAATACTTGAAACGTGGAAAGAAAAATAAAATACTGAAAATATTGGAAGTCAATTTATGGCAACATAAGAACTGACATTCATGAAACCACAACCGATGGGATGAAATACACACAGAACAACACGAGGAATCTCAGCTAAACTGGCAGAATTTAAGCTCCATTTTGTGCACTTTGAAAGGGAGAATCAGAGCCCATATTCATTCATTTATTCATTTATTTATTCATCAAATATCTATTGAACACCTACTATGTGTCAGACACTGTTTGAAGTGCTGGGGATACAGCAGTGAACAAAGAGACAAAAATCTCTACTTCTATGGAACATTAGGGTGAGAAAGGGAATATGGACAATAAACTTAGTAAATAACTAAGCCATCTAAGGTGTTAAAGGCAGCAAGTGCTAGGGTAAAAATAAAGCACCAAGGACCAAGATAGGGGCAGGAAGGGAATGCTATTTTAAATACAGTAGTCAGGGCAAGCCCAGAGGGTGACAATGGAGCAAAGGCTTAAAGGAGGTGAGGAGAGGAGCTCTGTAGATGGTTGTAGGTCGAGCATCCCAGACGGGGCCATGCCTGGCATGCCGGAGCAAAAGCGAGGAGGCAGGTCTAGCTGCCACAGGGAAGCCCAAGGGAGAAAACAGGAGATACAACCAGATTAAACAACAGAAGCCAAACTGCAAAAGGCTCTTTGCTCACTGGATACCCATGATTCTTCAGCTTTGAGGGTCATGAATTACTCATAGAAGCTGATGAAAGCTAGGAGCCTTCACCCCCAAAAGTGCGCACACCAAAAATGCTGTCCTAATTTCAGAGGGTTGACATCTCCCTGCTAGACTCCCAGGATCTCAACAACATCCTAGAGGAGATCATAGTCCCTCCAGCTGAACCAAAGAAACACCCTGGATCTAACTTTGTATTTAATGACATCCCCAAGGGAGACAGCAGTTCAGGACAGTGGACACCAAGATTCCTCCAGTCTCTGAGGCTTTGCTTGTTCCAACGTCCTCACCCATCAGGGAGGTCATGCTCAAACACCAACAGCCCAGAGGGAAGCCAACTACATGCGTCACCTGGGGACTCTTTGCTAGTCACAGGGTTCAGACACAAAACTACATCACTAGTGACCTTAACATCCAAAGAGTAGAGGAATGCATGCAGTCATAGCCCAAGGGGAACTGGATGCATGTGGACCCCATCTACCGCCTTGCAGTTCATACGTGTGTGTGTGTGCGCGCGTATGTAGGTACACATATATTTATATATTTTAATTCTCTTCATACAAGCTAGAAGAGAGCAGAGATTGTTTTTTGTTTTTTTTCGTTTTGTTACTGCTGAATTCCCAGTGCTTAGACCAGTATCTGGCCCACAGTTAGATGCTCATTAAATAAATAATGGTTGAATGAATGAATAAATCCAAAGAATTACTTCTTTGCAAATCACTCTAGGAAATCAGTGGATCAAGATGTCACAACTGAATAGACAGAATAGTTATGTTGGAAAGGTTCGAGGATATGGTTAACTAGGGATTAGAAAAGCTCAATGCAACACGAGCACAGTATTCCATGTCATAAAACATGCTTAGGGAAGATTAGAAATTATACCAGCTTTCTGCCTCAGTCACGCAAGTTTCTCACCAATGCTTCTCAAACCATTTGCAATTTGTGGTTTGCATCAGTTTGTCTGTTTTTTTTTTTTTAAATTTCAAATCCAACACAGATCAATACTTTTTTTTTTTTTTTTTTTTTTTGGTGGTATGCGGGCCTCTCACTGTTGTGGCCTCTCCCGTTGCGGAGCACAGGCTCCGGACGCGCAGGCTCAGCGGCCATGGCTCACGGGCCCAGCCGCTCCGCGGCATGTGGGATCTTCCCGGACCGGGGCACGAACCCGCGTCCCCTGCATCGGCAGGCGGACTCTCAACCACTGCGCTACCAGGGAAGCCCCAGATCAATACTTTTGTAAACATAATAAAAATGAATTCTAAGACAAATGAAATGAAAAACAAAACAGACACACAAATATGCAAGCCCAAATTGTATTAGATTCAAGAGACCTAAAAATCACTGTCCAATTGTTATAAAGGTTTCTGAACACTCAATATCTGTTCATACCTCACTGCTGACCGACACATAGTTCACGAAACAGTCTAGTCCATGAATCATACTTGGAGTAGCATGACTCAGATCACACGCACATGCGCACACACACACATACACACACACACACATACACACATACACACATATATAGGAGATTCCAGCATTCACTTCAGATGCTAATACTTTTGCTTTCCAGCTGATAATGAGAAAAATAACGTTCTGCTTCTATTACATTTCTGTCACCTACTTATTTCAACTATCTAGGAATAAAATTATCAACTCCATGATGCTCATTAATATCAAACTCCAAGAATATGTTAAAATATTGACTACACCTCACTTCAAATTATCCCAAGATTTAAACATAGAAATTAGGAACAGATTGTTCATTTTATAACAGATCCTACATTTAGTAGAATAATTATAATGAGATATATTTTAAGTATCTAAATATGATGGTGATTTTATATTACTCCATTTAAAAAATGTAGTCTTTATATATTTACCTCCTATATCTATATATCTGCAGCTTTTCAGAAATATATTTATTGTGCAAACTAGTATAAAGAGGTTTTTAAAATGCTACTAAAATGATATACGCTTGGGCCACAAGTATTTTCCTTTACCTATTCTAAGTTTGTTAACATTAACTACTTGAAAATTATCCTATATAACCTAAATAAAATTGGATTAAATATAATTTATAAACAAAACCAACATATGACTCTTCTAAGAAGTAAACACACTGTCCTTTTCTTTTTTCTTTAAATTATCCTTTATCCCAAAATACAACCTCTGAAACTATATAAACATAATCCTGAAATTTCTAGCCATTCACAAAGTTTCCTTAGGTCGGAATGAGTTAATGATTTTCCTCACAGTCCAACTAAACGTGCATTCCACAGGAAAGCCTGCTTGAGGCTGAACACAGAGTCAATACTCACTAATTCACTTCTTAGCTGGCACCCAGGCAAGTAATCCTAACTTTGGGCCAACTGTAAATAAAGGCAAAGATATTCCTGATGGTACTTATAACACGAATTTTCTAGAGGTAGAATTCAAGACTGTTGCCTTCAAGCCCCACAGAGCTTCTATCACATCATCTGGCAGAAGGAGTAAATAATATTGAATTACAGAAGGAAACTGTTGATTCCTCATTTCTTACAGGTCACTGAGGCTCAGATATACAAACCCCTTATTGCAAGGATTTTGCATCTTTGGGCAAAGCAAAGTAAAACAGCTGATTAAGGCAAAATAAGAAAAAACAATAAGCAAATGGTATTATAATGGTGCACCTATACAGCAAAAACTGAGAAGTTAACTCAAGAATGAAGTCTGGTAAAAAAAAAACAAAACTCTTCTTCAATACCTGCACCTATACCTGGATTATAATAGGCAGGTAATAAGTGCAGTATTGGAGGAAGTAAGATAAAGAAGATTCAAACAAAGCAAGTGCAAGCTCTGAAAAACATAAAAACACTGTGCACAACAACAGAATGCAGACGGTGAATTATGCTGATGCTTTGTTACAATTTAGAAAAGCTTAACTTGAAACATAATAGCAACTTCCATTCTTTGAGAACTTACTATGTATCAAGCACTGTGCAGAGCATCCATCATTCCATGCGATTTTTTCCAAAACCCTGCAAGACTGGAATTAGTACGCCCACTACAAATAAGGAGACAGGCTCAAGGATGGAAATAACTTGACTGAGATTAAAGTCAAACACATTAGATTAATGTGTTTGTCTAATTCCAAGCTTGTGCCCTTAACCTCACATCTCACTGTCTTCCAATGTCCAAACATTAAGAAATAATAATGACGATGACAAATGTTCATAGCTGCACCATTTGTAAATGCCCCAAACTAGAAAACTCCCTAAATACCCATCAACAGGAGAATGGACAAATAAATCTCAAAAAATTTATGCAATGAAATACCATATAATCATGAAAGTGAATCAGCTACAACTATCCACAGCAACACAGATGAATTCCTCAAACATAATCATGATGAATAAGTGCCAGGCACAGGTAAGTACCTATGTGTGGCTGTATGACTGAATCCATTTCTATAAAGCCCAAAACAGGCCACATTAATCTATGCTGTTAGGAGTCAGGATGGTGGCTACCATTCGGAGGGGTAATGACTAAAGGACACAGGAAGGGAGCATCTGGGGTACAGATGTCATTTGATTAATTGATCTGAGCGCTGGATAACAGGAGTCCAATTTATAAAAAACTCATCATGCTATACACTTAACAATAAGCACACTTTTCTCTACATAGATTACACTTCAATAAAATATTTTTTAATCAAAAGAAGATGCACCTACTTAAGGCATTTTCTCCTTTATCCTTTTAATGTATTTAGACTCAAATATTCTTTAATAAAGCATATACTATATCTTCCCAAGCTTTACAAATCTTAAGTACAAATGTAAGAAAATAAACCATTAGAAGAATGGAATAATGCCATTTGTAGCAAAATGGATGAAGCTAGAGATTACCATCTTAAGTGAAGTAAGTCAAAGACAAATATCACATGATATCACTTATATGTAGAGTCTTAAAAATGATACAAATGAACTTATTTACAAAAGAGAAATAGACTCACAGACATAGAAAACAAATTGATGGTTACCAAAGGAGATAGCGGGGGAAGAGGGGAGGGTAAGTTAGGAGTTTGGGATTAACATATACACACTACTATATATAAAACAGATAAACAACAAGGACCTACTGTATAGCACAGGGAACTATACTCAATATATTATTAACCTGTAATGGAAAAGAATATGAAAAAGAATATATATATATGTATACGTATAACTGAATCACTTTGCTGTACACTTGAAACTCACACAACATTGTAAATTAACTATACTTAAATAAAAAAATAATTATAAAAAATAAAAATCATTAGAGATTTTTAAATAGACTGGAGTTGGGGGAAAACAACTGACTAGGAGTCCAAAAACTCTGTCTGGGTGTATTATTCTGTTCTCTCAATGCATACTCTTGAGAGGAAGGCATTTATCCTCACCTGTGGTCAGTATCCTCATCCAAAAACTGAAGGAATCAGACCCAATAATCCTCAAGGCACCTCACAGTCTTTTTTTCTGAGTCCTACACTTGCTCGTATCACACTGCTGCAGCATTCACACAGAAAAGGGGAACAAAAGAGCAACTGCTTGCAACTCTATCACATGATACAAGGGTAGAAGGAAACAAACTTGACATGTACATTTAATCAACCTTTGATTATCAATGTAAGATATTACAGCTCTGCAGACAGTCCCCAGAAACTGAATTATATCACTCACCACTGGATCTCACAGCAGCCTTGTTCACACACAAAGGTCCCACACAAAGCAGTATGGTCAAGTTGTCAGACAAAATCTTTTATGGATTTTTTACTCTAGGGTCATCAGCACCACCAACCTCCACGTTTACCACAGATAATTGCATATTTCCAGTTTTCCCTAAGATCTGGTCATTCAATCAGAAAAACGCAGAGAAATATACAATAGCTTATGTTGCAATACATTCTGATTTCATGCTCCTTTGTACAAATCCATCTCTTACCTTCTTGCCATGCAAGAACAGAAACCTAACGCTGCTGGTGGGACCCTGTATTAGTCAGGGTCCAATCAGGAGAGAGAAGCCACACAGTAATTTGAATGGAGGAAGTTTAATATAAGGAATTATTAACTGTAACAGGGAATTAGCTTATAAGAAGTAAACAAAACTCTAAAGAATATAGGAATGGCAGATATAAGGAGCAGTCACTACCCTTAGGGCTCAGAGTCTTCCTCCCCAGGGCTGAGATCCAGGTCCTTTGAGCTCTCTGCACGGCAGGAAACTCACTGCGGTGCTGCACCTGTGGAACTTACTGGACTCCATCCTCTAGGATGCCAGGGAAGGCTATTCACAGAGAGGTGGCCCACCAGAGGCACTCCGCTCCAAATGTCCTCAAGTAAGAACGCCAGAGGAAGCTGGTGGCTACTACATGCAGCTCTGGCCACCAGGCACTACGGGAACCAGGCACTGGAGAAACACCCATCCATTCAGGGCCACGGGCACTGCAGGAAACAAACACTGACAAAACTGATTTAGAGGGAGGAAAATTCACTTTCCAAGAGGCAGACAAGTCTGACAACAGCAGGAATAAAAGAACTACTTCCAAGTCAGGTGCAGGGTTCTTGTTTCCTGGGATACATCTCAACTGTCCTCTTTTTACTTGTATGCTGAGTTGATCCCAAATCACTTTTTAGATGGTCCTTAGCATGGCACAGCTTTGCTAATACCAGTCTCCTGACAAATGATGACAGACTTTGAATATAAAGTCACTCACTGAGCCATAAATAGTGTTGCTCATATTTTGACCTTTGCTTAGCCATTCACACGAATGTGGTAACTGTTCTGTAACAGGATAATTTCAGGCCTGTGTGTGTGTCATTAGTGGTCTTTTGCCCAAGCTCTGGTCATTCTGCTAACCAAAATGCAGGCTGGAGAGCATCTTTGGAACCAGAAAAGAAATTATATTCAACTACTTATATGCTAGGAGAGCAGGATTAATGATCAGGTAGTGTCATAAAGGATTCCAACAGCAGGAAAGATCCAAAATAAACAAGCGAACACTGGTCAATAAGTGACTTTGGTACAGATCACAAAACACAGGCGTTCTAGAGAACATCAGATCTGGGGAAAAGACCTTGATGCTAAAAGAAATAAAATAATCATAATCCATATTTCCAGAAAAGAGGAAAAAAGCATAAAAGACTAAGGTTCAAAACCCAACTATATGGTGCATATAAGCAACTAACCTTAAGTAGAAGGACACAGAAAAACTGACTGAAAAAGTAGAATGAAAATAAACATTCCATGGGAATTCCCTGGCAGTCAGTGGTTAGGACTCTGCGCTTCCACTGCAGGAGGCACGAGTTTGATCTCTGGTTGTGGAACTAAGATCCCGGAAGCCATGCAGTGTGGCCAAAAATAAATAAATAAATAAAAATACCACTCTCTCACTTTGTCCCAGCAGCATTGACATATATGCACTACCAAATGTAAAATAGACAGCTAATGGGAAGCAGCCGCGTAGCACAGGGAGATCAGCGGGGTGCTTTGTGACCACCTAGAGGGGTGGGAGAGGGAGGGTGGGAGGGAGACGCAAGAGGGAGGGGATATGGGGATATATGTGTACATATAGCTGATTCACTTTGTTATACAGCAGAAACTAACACACCATTGTAAAGCAATTATATACCAATAAAGATGTTAAAAAAATAAATAAATAAAATAAAATAAAATGTTATTAAAAAAAAGAAAGAAAAGAAATATTCCTTGTGAACACCAACCTAATTTAGGACTCAATAAGCCTGAGTTGAATAATGAATGAATTTCAGTTGGGGCCAAAAGAGACTTTGGAAAAGAAATAAAATAGAAAAATAAGGAAATCACAGGGAAAAGCAAACACTGTTCTGTATTTGTGTGTGGGCGGGTGGGAGGGTGAATTTGAAATCTGGGAAATAACTTAGTCACCGTTTCACAGCACAGTCCAAGGAAGGAAGAATAGAGGGTGAGACGCACAGAACCCCCTCTGTTGCTCTGTATCTCACACTCAGCTGCTTTGTCTTCCTGGGACTTAACCTTCCAGTTTCTTATTTCCATTCGATTTGGTTAGGTTTGGTCTTTTTTTTTTTTCCATAGGAAGCTAAGCTCTTTGAAGGCAGAAATGTCTCTCTTTTTTTTAACTTTATTTCCCCAGTATCTAGGACAGTGCTAGGAACAGAACAAATACTCAAGAAATATTTGTTGGGTGAACTAACAAAATCTAAGAAAGGAACTTTTATTTGATTATATATTGAGTATCACGTGTTACATAGCAAGCACATTCTAAACCACGGGCCGGTAAAAATTTTACGCTTGGTGGGCCCCACATGGTCTCTGTTGCATGTTTTTTTGTTTTTATTTTTACCTTAAGTGTTTGAAAACAACTATTAATTGTAAAAACCATTCTTAGTTCTATGGCTAATACACACATACATACATATATGCATACACACACAATCAACTTAATCTGGCTTGTACTTCTGCTTTCATGGACAGATTTTTTTTCTTTCCTATTCTAAACAGAGTATTCAGGAGCTAATATTAGCTTTGTTGCTATCTACCTATGTGTTCTTTTAATTTTTTCAGTCTAATTTGATCCTATTGAAGGAAAACAATAAATTCAAGGGCCTGAAACAATAAAACACAAGGTAAGCAAGTTCAGAACTGCAAGACAGAAGCCACCTTGAATCCAAGCGTACAGTTTCTGCCATCTCTCCTTGCTTCCCATACGTGCTACTCACTAGATTTTAAGTTTCAGCAACCTCATTAGTTTTTCAGGCTTTATGACTCAAAGCTTAGGGGGTGGGGGGAGAGGGCAGCGACCCACAAAACAAAGACTTCAATGTCTCCAGAAGTTGAGAAAATTCCAGCATTGTCAGGACAGATGCTATTTATAACCCATTTAATGTGTACGCTCCTGAATGCATTTTCTACGGCGAATATCTGACCTACGCTTCTGAATTCCTGGCTTCCGCAATGGTGAAGGCGGCAAGCAGCTAAAAGTCTGACGACTAAAGGGGGAAAAACAATGAACTCCGCGCTATTACTATTTTATAACATCCGCCATCATGTGACAGAATTAAAAGGTTCCTGTTTTTGACTCACCTTCGACAAGAAAGTACCTCATTGCTATAAGCTTTGAGCTTATGTTACTGGAAAAATGTAGGGTCGGAAAATATCCTACAACAAACGCTTTAAGAGAAAAAAAAAAAGTTATGGAAAACCCCACTTAACTTTTTTCCAGAAAAACCCACACACACAGGAATAGATGCCAAGCACTCACACTGAATGTGTGTATACATGGCCTATAACTGCAAATATATTCTATGCTTACGCTTTTCTCTATTGCACAAGAGTAGGGCTCTTCGGGAAGGAAGGTATCTTGACCTGCCTGCTGTCCAAAGGACAGCGTGCTGGGCAGCCCGGCATTGCTGCAGAACCTCTGCAGTGATGGATGACAATGGACTCTGCAAGCCCTGCACATTACCTCCATTCCATTCATGGATCCCAACCAAATTAATTTTCTCCTGTGCCAATTCTATCACATCCCCTGGGTTTACAAAGAAGTTTTACCAGGCCATCAGAACCCAAAAGGGAATGAACGTTTTCGTCCTGGCAGAAACTTAAAATAGAGCTTAAAAATAAAACAATGGGAATGAATTTTTAGCTCTGCAAAGCTCTTAGTTTCTAGAAATTTCTTGTACAACTGAAAAAATCCCACTCTTGCTTTTACTGCTCCATTTAAATGGCAAGTTATGAAGAAACTCATTTAGAAAGTTCAAGCTTTTCATTCCAGATCTGAACTGACATGTATTAAAGTAAACAGTCACGTCAAAGTATAAGTAGGACCAAGTTTCATGTAGATCCCTGGTAAAGATTCTACCCCAAACAGCACTGCCCAACAAAAATATAAAGCGAGCCACATACGTAAATTTAAATTGTCTAGTAACCATGTTAAAAAAAAAATGAAGCAGGTGAAATCAATTTTATCTTATTTTACCCAGTGTGCCCAAGAGTATTTCAACATTAATCAAAATTAAAAATTATTATGAGGGCTTCCCTGGTGGCGCAGTGGTTGAGAGTCCGCCTGCCGATGCAGGGGACATGGGTTCGTGCCCCGGTCCGGGAAGATCCCCCATGCCGCGGAGCGGCTGGGTCTGTGAGCCATGGCCGCTGAGCCTGCGCGTCCGGAGCCTGTGCTCCGCAACGGGAGAGGCCACAACAGTGAGAGGCCCGCATACCGGAACAAAAAAAATTATTATGAGATATTTTACATTATTTTTTTCATACAAAAACTGGTGTGCATTTTATAATTGGAGAACATCTCAACTTGGACAAGTCACACTTCAAGTGTTTAATAGCCACATGTGGCCATGGCTACCATATTGAACAACACAGCTTAAAGGCTTCTCTTATGCTTCATTAACTTCACTCTTCCAACCCAGAAAGTTCTAGTTGGAATGACAAAGCTGTCATCGGGAAAAGAAGATATTCTGAGAAGTGTTTCAACTTCTTGGACAACTTCACACTCAGGCTCACTCTCTGAGACAGCCACACTTGCAGCCATCTGTTACAACGGATCAATGCCCACCTGAAAGAAGTTACCAGCTTCTAGAACCAGACATGCAACCGCAGCAAGAAGATTCTCCGAGCTTAAGCAGTTCCAACTGCTGAACTTCTGAACTTCATTTTTCCCAGGTGCTGCATCTGGACATTTAGCAGGGCTTAAATTAGTACCATTTTTGAGATACTGTCTTTGAAAGAGGGAAAAAAACCAAGGCTGAACCTTTTTTTAGGATGGGCCTTTGAGGAAGAAGGTTAAAGGAAACACTAGCTAACACTGGAAGAGACACTGCGCCCTTCACATGCCATTTTTTAAAAAACAAATCGTGACTCTAAAAGTCCCTTCAGTGTGAACCTTTTATTCCCATCAGAGCCTCAACTGAACAACTGTAGTTGCTTTTCTTAAAACATTATAGTCTTCTGATGTACATATCTTTTTCTTCTTGAGGGTGAATCCTACTGAAGTTTTAACCTATTAATCAGACAGGATTAGAAACAATGTAGTTGATGAATGCTGATTTTCATTTGACACACTCACTCTTCTCTGATTTTTTTCCAAACTATGTGCTCCTTGTAAGAAAATTTAAAATCAATTTAAAAGAATATGAACCTATTTTAATGCCCACAGACTCTAACATTACTTCTGACTTTAAAATATACCTTTGACTCCAAATGCTCTTAATGTTTTATGAAAATAGTCATAAAATTCCCAAATGTTTTATTAAAATCCAGTAGTTTCCATTAAAAAACTTAATATCTAGTGAGAATATGGAAGTCAAAAGCTCAAACTGTACTTCATTCACGTATTCATTCAACAAATATTTATTTAGTGCCTACATTATACCAGACGCTACACACATACTACAGAGGTGCTGGGGAAAGGAAAAGAAACATGGTCTCTCCTTAGTGGAGCTTAAAATCTAAGCTGTAAGATGAATAAGTAAGTAATAACTGTAAGAATATGAGCATTAATACTGGGGAATTGTAGAAAACAGACAGATAAGGAGAAAGAGAGAGAGAGAAGGAAAGAGGGAGGGAAGAAATGAAAGAGGTAGATGATAGATACATACATACAGACAGATAAATACATACATACACACATACATATATAGGCAGGGCTGTTAAAGCTCAGATTTGATGGATGATAAGAAAGTCAGCCGAAAAAACTGAGGGAAGCAGGGAGGGAGTTATAGATGAAGGGAGAAATCAAGTGGAAACACCTGGAATGAAAACCAGCGAATGAACAGGAAACCTAAGAGGAAACAAAAAAAGAAAAAAGCAAGCAAAGTATGGCTGGATGGCAAAAAGAAAGAGTAGGTGATGTTTGGGAGGAACAACAGGGGGGACTTCATAGGTCTCCTTAAGTTGTACGGACTACGTCCTAGCAGTGAGAAGCCACCTCGGAGTTCGAAGATTTGAACGGCTCAGAAGAGAGGAAATTAGATGGAGAGCATAGACTGGCCCAGGAGAAAGTACCTGCACTCTGATTCCCCAAATTCAAACTGAGGTAGACCACCCACCAAGTTTTATCCTAATGATAAATGCTGCAAATATATATACAGATGGAGAGGTATTCCTGGTCCCGAAGCATAACTTTATATTCTGCAATTGTCCTGGAGTAAGACAATAACGAATTTTATAATCACATTCCCGGAAACATCCCCCAAAGTCTTGATATAATATGAACCAAGGCACTGAAGCAAAGAGTTTTACTTCCAACTTGAACACTTGTTATTATATTTGTTTTTAAGATATATATCAAATATACAAAGAATATAACAAATCCCCATGTAAGCACCTTTCAGATCTTAAGATGTTATTCCAAATTTCTAATTCAATTTTTGTCAGAAATAAAATATCAGGGATTCAATTTAAGACTTTTTGTACCCCTGCCTGTTCTCCCTCCCATTCATTTCTCTCCTCACAAAGAAACTGCTTTCCTGAAATTGCTGTTTCTTTCCAAGCCAACTTTTTCATGCACGCACGCACACACACACACACACACACACACACACACACACACAGTCATTACGAGTACATGGCAATGTTCTACACATATTTTAAAACTTAACCTAAGTGACACCTATCCTACCCATCATACTGCGATTTGTATGTTTAATTCAATAGTTTTTTTAAACATGCACATCAGGATTATGTGAAGGGGTAAGACAGGTTTTTAAAATTATGGAACATTTCAGGGGTACCAAAAAGAACGAGGACAAATATAATAAACACATCCATCACACAGCCTAAGAAACAAAACATTAAAGATATAATCAGGTTGATTTTCAAAGGCATTTTGCACAGTCTTCAGGAGTTTTGCATCCCTAAAGTCTATATGAGTAGTTTCAGAACAAGCATCAACTCTTGGCTACCATGCCTGGAAGTCATTAGTGAATTTTTCTGTAACTTCTCTGACAGTTCTTCAAGCAGAGGAATGGAAAATGTCTATGTTCTCCTTGATCCTATCACACTTCAGGGACAATTAATTGTCAAAAGAAATGTGGTACCTTGACTTTCTAACCCAACAGCACTTTCTTCCCATGTAACATCCTCACTTAATGCCGCAAATACAGCCAAATACCACCACCACCATCACTATCATTACCTTCATCGTCGTCATCATCATCAACATCATAGAACGAGCCTTAACATGTGTCAGGAGCTACACTAAGCATTTTACTTGCACTATAAAAACTAATGCTCACAAAACCCTATGACTTAGATATTACTATGTCCATTCTGCAGATAAGGCAACTAAGTCAGAGAGACGTTAACAAACTGCCAAAGATCAAAAGATAGTAAATGCTGGACGCTAAATTTGAAGTCCACGTGTCTAAATCTCAACCTCTGATCTTAACCATTACATAAAAATTACATTAGAAAAAAATTCCACTTTCAATCATGCAGAGTAACTGGTACCACATTATCTCTCCCACTGTAATTAACTAGAAAATTAGACAAAATATATGAAACAACCGTTTTCACTCATTAAACAATAGGCATTTCAGGACGGTGATCCCTGAAGGAAGAGAAACAAATGAGACGAGCAATACAGCCACCTAAGAGTTCTGCCTAGAAGTACTTTCCAGATTGTGAGGCAGAGAGGGGCAACCTAGGCAGAGCAGAGCAATCTCAGTGGCTGAGAAGAAAAGGTTGAAATCTGGGGAGAATGAGGTAGTTAGAATATGTAAGACAGAGTACAAGAAAGGAAGGAGTTGTGCAAAAAAATAGAAATCTGAAATCTTCCTATGGGTCTCCCTGAGCCTTTAGCTCAATAGCAATACACAAATGCAGAGGGTGAAACTCTGCAAGGCTGGGCAAAGAATAACTACCAGAGAAGAATGACTACCAGGAAGAAAACCTCTACTGGGAAGCTATAAGCAGAACAGCTTTCAGAGCTCACAGAGCGCAGGGAGACAAAGTCCAAGCTGCCTGAGACTTCATTAAACACCTGCAGCATTCAGTGGAGACCCCAGAAAGGCCATACCTACTGTCCAGAAAGGTATGGCCTTTGTGGAGAGTAGGGATAAACCAGGCCTACGATAAGACTACACAAGATCCACTCTCACAAAATATAAAAACAACCTCAACAGAATCAAGCTGATCCCCAAGTAAACCAACTGCCTGCCAGGAGAAAACTCAACCTTTCTTAAAGGAAGGCGACAAAATCCAGAGACGCAACAGCATAATATTCACAATGATTATCATTTCATAAAATATTACTAGATATGTGGGCAGGAAAGACTTATTAACTCAGCAGGCCTGGGTTGCTCAAACCCTGCACATTCCAAAGGTAGGCCTGTCTTCAGGACTGACCTTCATTGGCTTCTAGGCGATAACCTCAGAGCCCTTGGAATATTCCGCTTGACAAGAGTGTTTTTGTACGTCTGAGCTCTTGAGCCACGCTGTCTTATGGTGAACATCTCTTTCTGTATGCCTGAGGCCTTGGGCCATGCTGTACCAGTTTACCAGGAAACGTTACCCTAGAAAAGTTTTCCTAACTTTTGTTATCTTTTTAAACTCTTTTCCTCACTTTTGAGATTTAGGGTGAATACCTGTTTTTGCTGGGGGGGAAAGGGCTGGGGGGAGTGGGTGCAGTCAGAGCGGCTAAGGTCAGTCACAGGGGCATGACACGACCTCCAAAGAATCTCCAGAGCAGCAAGGCTCAGGTAAACATCCTCGGTCGGCAACACTTTGCATGTGTTACTACACATTGTTGCTGGAAAATTAAGTGAACCCCAATGTGACTCCACTGGAAAGAGACACCCGAAAGTGTTGCACTTGTTTCTACATGAACCAATAAATTAACAGCTGGCACATCTCTGGATATAAAGATACCAAAATTTCAGACTACAGAGAAAAATGGCCGTAAAATTGACAGGTTAAAAATACAGAATGGGGAAAGACTTACTGAATGAATCGATGAATCAATATTTCAGTTATACTTTATAAAACGTACCACAAGCCTGGGTCATCGGACACTATGAATGCATCATTTTGGGAAGATGATCAAAAGCCTGTGGAGAACTGATTCTCTGACAGGGAAATCAAGAAGTTGCCCTTTCACACAACTACCTGATGAATGGTATGTAGCTCTGCTCCTGGTTTCTAGGAGCCAATCATACACCATTTAACCCACCGACAGAAGGTTAAATGAAACAATACTCAATCGTAATATTGATAAGCATATAATATCTTCCAGGGACACTTAAATTAAATACTTAATAGCCCTCCATTAAGTTTCTGTAGTTAATGTGTCCCTAAAAAAGAATGGATCAGCAACCCTCTTCCAGTGCCCTATTACAGAATTTTATCTGTGATCCTTAAGTATTTTCACTTTTTGTTCATAACACCAACCAACAAAAAACAAAAGCACCCTCTGAAAATTACTGATTTTCCACTGCACTTAACTCTGTAAACTTTAATCAACTTATCAGTAAGTCTTTTTTTAAAATAATTTTATTTATTTTTGGCTACGCTGAGTCTTCGTTGCTGCGCGTGGGCTTTCTCTAGTTGTGGTGAGCAGGGGCTACTCCTCGTTGCGCTGCGCGGGCTTCTCATTGTGGTGGCTTCTCTTGTTGCGGAGCACGGGCTCTAGGCGCGTGGGCTTCAGAAGTTGTGGCATGTGGGCTCAGTAGTTGCAGCACATGGGCCCTAGAGTATGCAGGCTTCAGTAGTTGTGGCACGCAGGCTCTAGGGCGTACAGGCTTCAGTAGCTGTGGCGTGTGGGCTCAGTAGTTGTGGCTCGCGGGCTCTAGAGAGCAGTCTCCGTAGTTGTGGCACATGGGTTTGGTTGCTCTATGGCACGTGGGATCTTCCCGGATCAGGGATTGAATCTGTGTTCCCTGCATTGGCAGGCGTATTCTTAACCACTGCGCCACCAAGGTAGTCCGGTCAGTAAGTTTTTACAAAGAACAGTTTTTCATGCTCCATTCATACTTCACTGGACATAATAAACTTCATACCTTTTAAAGAAATCTTAACTATTTGGCTGCTACATAACTCCATAAAAGCAGCTAATGATTCAAGAAACCCGTGGTCCAATGTCAGATCTACGAGCAGCATTTGATAATCTTCCTTTTCTGTTAAAGCAATAGAAAACAATTTGGAACACAAGGAAAAATGGCCTAGGTCTTTCCAGCGGTAAAATCTATTTTAAAAATCCTCATGCTTGTGCCTCTGATATAAACTGAATTTGTAAGTGGCTCCAAGAAAGGGAATGATATTCATGCCCCAATACATTAGGAAATATAAGAGCACTTCCAGGAGGGAAAAATTATTCCACTCGGTGTAAATAAATGCATAAATGATAGAAAAGACTGTGTACACATTCTACCTACTGACCAATCAAATTTTCCTTTTATTTTACTTTATCTTTCTTAATTACCCAACTGTGTCAATGAAAAGTTACCTTGTAGAGTAACACAGAAGGATGAGAAAATCCTGTCTGAGCCAGGCTTCCAAATGCTAAGCGTGTTCACTGCTGGGCCAATTTCCCTCAGTCCTAAACTCTGGACACCCTTACGATTCCTACCATAAATGTTTCCCATTGTCTGCCCAGCCCACTGAGTGGGAGACCACAAAGTGATTTTAGGATGTGCCAACTGAGGACAAGAAGGAAACCAATGAGCTAAATCGCTTGCACTCATGACCCAATCCTTACTCTTCACTGAAGCCAAAGAAAAACAGTAACTTTATCATTAACTCACAACACACAGAATTCTGTTGATCTTACCCATATTTGCAGCAGAACTTCATGAAAAAAAGTGAACTGTATCTAAAAATATATATCAGAAAAACCCTATGAGACAATTTAGGCAACAAATAACTAGAAGTTCTAAGGATGAAATAATAACCAGTGAAAGAAAAATCAAGCTGTGAAAATTAAAAACTGACAGAAGGAAAGAAATAGTCTATTAGAGTTAAATCAATACTTAAAAACTTGGTCCTTCAGGCATATTTTATAACTCTGCTTCTCTTCTCTACCATCTCTGTCTCTGAGAGCAAACATCTCAAAACTTGCCTTCTCCAAATAACGTTAACAAGGCGAGCCCCTCACTGACATACGCTTTTACCTTTTCAAAGCATTTCTACAACTGTTATCTAATTTTTCATTACACCATCCCTATGAGATTGCACCATTCCCATTTTAGACCAGCCTGCTAGTGTCAAGCACCTTGGATAAGGTCACTGAGCTATTTTGGGACAGAGCTAAGACTCTAACTCACTATCCTCATTCTTTCCACAATATCGCACTATTTTGCTTATTCTCCTTACCCCATTTCTATTTTTATCATTGCCCCATTTGTTTCTCCAAAGTTTCTACTAACCTAATGTTCTACTCAAAGCATATGGGGTTGCAAAGGACAGAAACCCACTGAGGGGAGTACAACGAAGGAGAAATGATAAGGACACAGCAGGCCACCTCACAGTTGCCTGAGGACAGGAATTATACAGCTGGGACCCTGGGGACTGGAACTGGGATGAGGTCAAAGACAAAGCTCTCCTTGTCATCTCTCTCATGGGTCGTCTTGCTGCATTCTCATGACATCTGTGCTTCGCCTCACACACCTACCCTACGTAGTCTCTCTTTACACAGTCAGCCTCAGTCCAGACGTGGTCCAAGGTTATCATCAAACTATCCTACCCCTTCCTCATTCTTCCATGCTTCACAGATTGTAATAAAGTTTGTATCTTTACTCCAACTCTCTCAAGAGTGAGTTAGCTGTCTTTTGGCCAGATGACGGTCTGACAGACTTTGGTTGGATGTCCACCACTGGTTTGATTAGCTATGGGAAAGGGAGAGAACAATACAGTAGGCCAGGAAATCATCCTGGTAACAGGGTAATTCATAGACTGGGGCATTAAAATAATACATTATAACAGAGCAAAATGCTAGTGTTGCCATTAACCAAATCCCTCATTTTAAAGATGAGAATTCTGAGGTCTGCATGGTAAAGTGACTTACCTAAGCTGACACAGATGCACCATGGCAGTCATACCTACAGTCCACATATCCGATTCTTTGAAGCCACATATTTTATTCTGAAACCTATCATTGAAACTGGTCAATCCATAGTTAATGATAGAGCTCCTCTCTCACATCAAGCTAAACATCCTGGTATGTCAATAGCAAATCTACCATTAACCACAATGTGTAAATACTCATGAAATATTACTACCTTTAAAGCAGTACACCTCAACCATAGATGCCCATTAAAATCACCCGAGGAGCTTCTTAAAGCTCCTCAATGGCCAGTACCCATGTCCCGCCCTAAACCAATTGTATTGGAATCCCTGAGGGCAGCCTCCTGACACTGGTACTGTAGTTTCTTAAAAGCTCCCCAGGTCATTCTAATGTGCAGTCAGAGTTCAGAATCAGTGCTTTAGAATCTTAAAATTAATGTGCGAATATATCTATAGAAATTTTTTAACACCTCTAATTCAAATTCAAAATCAGGAAAATTCTCAAATAATTTAACATCTTTTAGATCACAAGTTTTAGACAAATTTTGGACAGCAACAATTAGAGCTGCCATATACTGCTCATCTATGTGCTTTACAACCATGAAGCAGATCATAAGCTCCATGAAAGTAAGGACCTCATGCTGTTCTCTGTCATATCCCAGCGTCTAGTACAGTGCTTGGTACATTGTAGATGCTTAACAAATGTTTGTTAATCAAACAAATGAATGAATATTCTTATTTATCCCTCATAATGGCTCTTGAAGGTAGGCATTATTATTTCCTCGTCACTAATGAGGATTTTTAAGCTAAGAAAAACTCTAATAAACTTAGAGTAATGCATGTGCTCCACTTATCACATAGAGAATGTTGACATTACATGTCTTTTCAGAGAATTAATCAAAACTGATCTTTTGATCAAAGATCAAAACTGGTTATACAGATGGCCAACAGGCACATGAAAAGCTGCTCAACATCACTAATTATCAGAGAAATGCAAATCCAAACTACAATGAGGTATCACCTCACAATGGTCAGGATGGCCATTATTAAAAACCTACAAATTATAAATGCTGGAGAGGCTAAAGAGAAAAGGGGACCCTCCTACCCTGTTCGTGGGAATGTAAATTGGTGCAGTCACTATGGAATACAATATGGAGGTTCCTTAAAAAAACTAGAGTTGCCATATGATCCAGCAGTCCCACTCCTCAACATATACCTGGACAAAACTATAATTCAAAAAGATACACGCACCCCAATGTGTAGCATTACCCACAATAGCCAAGACACAGAAGCAACCTAAATGTCCACCAAAAGAAGAATGGATAAAGAAGATGTGGTATATGTATGCAACGGAATATTACCCAGCCATAAAAAAGAATGAAACAATGCGTGAATGGACCTAGAGATGATCATACTAAGTGAAGTAAGTCAGACAGAGAAAGACAAATATCACACGATATCACTTATATGTGAAATCTAAAATATGATACAAATGAACTTATTTATAAAGCAGAAACAGACTCACAGATATAGAAACCAAATTTATGGTTTCCAAGGGGAAAGGGGGTGGGGGAGGATAAATCAGGAGTTTGGGATTAGCAGATACAAACTACTACATATAAAATAAACAACAGGGATTTCTCCGGTGGCGCAGTGGTTTAGAATTCGCCTGCCAATGCAGGGGACAAGGGTTCCGGCCCTGGTCCGGGAAGATCCCACATGCTGTGGAGCAACTAAGCCCGTGCGCCACAACTACTGAGCCTGCGCTCTAGAGCCCGCGAGCCACAACTACTGAAGCCTGTGCGCCTAGAGCCCGTGCTCTGCAACAAGAGAAGCCACCACAACGAGAAGCCTGTGCAGCAACGAAGACCCAACGCAGCCAAAAATACATAAATAAATAAATTTATAAAAAATAAACAACAAGGTTCTACTGTATAGTACAGGGAACTATATTCAATATCCTGTAATACCATAATGGAAAAGAATATGAAAAAGAATCACTTTGCTATACACCAGAAACTAACACAACATTGTAAATCAATTATACTTCAATAAAGATTTTTTTTAAAAAACTGGTGTGTTAAAAAAAGTTATTTTGAATATTAGTTCTATTATTTAATTCCAAAATCTGAGCATATTGCCACCAAACAAATCTTTGGACTGTTCAAATTCACACTGGACAGTAATCTAGGAACCCCACTTACGACAAACACACTTTAAACTTAAGCCACATATCTAACTCAGTGTGTAGAGTTTTAAGAATTGAACGGAAAAAGTTAACCATGTTTAACCCAAAATATGACTCAAAGCTTAGTAAAGCAATGAGTTGGCAAGCAATATTCAAAGCCACCTGAATTATTTCTGAAGACTGGCCTTGGTCAGTCTCAGTCTCAAATCCTTCAAGAAGCTATCAAAATCTGTACTAAGCTTTTGAAAAACAACATCCAATTCTCCTAACTAGCCAATGCCAGGCTCAGGACCAAAGATAGATGAGCCTGCTTAAAATACTAAGCTTTACAAATAAAAGAAAAACAAAAAGGAGGAGACAGTAGAAGAAAATGAAAATTCTCAACAACATCTTTCCTCACCTCCAGTCAAGCCAAAAAAAAAAAAAAAAAGACTGCTAATGCAAACTGGATCTCTATGTATAAACTGGGTTAGAATTTCATAATTCACCGAGATTAAAGAGCTAAAAGCAAAAGAAGTGAAGAGAAACCCATGAAAGAACCTGTGCTTCTTCTTATCTAATTGAAACAATATTTTTGGAAGAACACTTAAGAATTTCAGAATGCCATAAAACTGGTATTTAATATCTAAAGAGTAAACAGAATGTCTCTTATGTTAATATAAATGTTGGTGTTCTTAGTACAGTATCTGAGCTAAGATTGCAAGACAGCCCCAGAAACAGGCCTGGTTCAACTGGTGCTAAAAAGTACGCCCACATGTCAGCAAGAAGGCAGAATGAATGAGACATAATCCAGACTACAGGGAAAAAGCAAACTGCTACTAACATCTACTATTTCATCATCAGGCAAATACATAAATACTAATGTCGGCCTGACGTTATGGCACGTGCAAAAGCAAGTCTTCTACCCACAACACTATGTTCTACAAAGAGAGATATACTTAGTTCCCTAGTGTTTATCCACACTCACGTGACCCTGTGGGTTTTTATTTTTAATTCAAAAGTTCTATTACATCACACTTTAATATGAGCAACAGCCTTGTGAAAGAACCATGTGATAAACTAGTTGGGTCCAATGTCTAAGATGCACCCTGATCACAGATGAAGCATCTGGGCATCCTTACCTTAACCCCTTCAATGCACCAGGGTATTATTTAGAAAATTATTGTTTTAGCACCCTAAGTGAGACCTTAGTCATGCTGTCCTACAGGTTACTTGAGGAGAGATCAGGGTAAGAAATCAATCACACAGCAATACTGGTTGGGATCATACTATAGTTCAACTCTTGCATAAGAATGTAAGGAGCTGTAGTCTCCCCCCGACACAGCTCATTCTTTGTGCTATATTTCCACCACACACTACAGGGTATGCTGAGGATGCCAAATAGTTAAGATGTTTTCTGAGTCTCTGACTTCTCAGGAACCATCTCCAGTCACTTCTCAGAAGTCAGTGAACCTAGTTCTATCTGTTCTGTGGTTTCTGCTCAGTGCTGCTGTTTTTAATTTACGCAACAGGCTGAGTGTATACAAGAGAACTGCATATCATCACAGGTGGGCACAAAAGAATTCCGAACACCCTTCATTCCCCACAAGACCCTGTTTCCAAGTCCTTTTGAGTTTTGCTCTTAAATACCTCTCAGATCCAGTCATTTGCTCTAACTCCACCATAAGTTACCATCCTAGTTAAAGTCACCGTTGTCTCTTGGTTAGACTAACACAAAAACTATCTCACCACTCTCCCCTGATTTCCTCTTGCCCCCAGTCCTGTCTTACCCCACTCACCCCTGCTCAATCTCTTCTTCACACTGCAGCCCACACAATCTTTCAAAAACCAAACCTGCTCATGTGACCCTTCCACCTACTTGACACCCTCCCCCTTTAAATTCTATAATATCTTGCCATTTCTCTTGGGGTAAAGATCTAAATCCTTTCAGGGCAGTCAAGGCTCTGCGTGGTGTGGCTTCCTAGCCTCAGCCCGCACATGCTCTACACTAAGGGCTATGCTTGTGTCACTCCCGTCTTACTGTTTCTGGAACACATCATACTCCCTTCCCACCCTAAAACTTTTTGCATATGTTTTTTCCTTCTGAAATATTCTACCAAAAGTCAGCATAAAATTTACCTCCTTGGGAAGGCCTTCCCTAACCCCATGGCCAGGTCAAATTCCCTTATTCTATGGACTTTTATAATTTTTTTTTTTTTTTAATTGCGGTAGGCGGGCCTCTCGCTGTTGTGGCCTCTCCCGTTGCGGAGCACAGGCTCCGGACGCGCAGGCTCAGCGGCCATGGCTCACGGGCCCAGCCGCTCCACGGCATGTGGGATCTTCCTGGACTGGGGCACTAACCCGTGTCCCCTGCATCGGCAGGCGGACTTTCAACCACTGCGCCACCAGGGAAGCCCTATCTTATTATTTTTTATATATTTATTTGTTTGTTTGTTTATGTTTGGCTGTGTTGGGTCTTCATTGCTGCACACGGGCTTTCTCTAGTTGCGGCGAGCGGGGGCTACTCTTCGTTGCGGTACACGGGCTTCTCATTGCGGGGGCTTCTCTTGTTGCGGAGCATGGGCTCTAGGCGCGAGGGCTTCAGTAGTTGTGGCACACGGGCTCAGTAGTTGTGGCTCATAGGCTCTAGAGCACAGGATCCGTAGTTGTGGCGCACGGGCTTATTTGCTCCACGGCATGTGGGATCTTCCCAGACCAGGGCTCGAACCCGTGTCCCCTGCATTGGCAGGTGGATTCTTAACCACTGCACCACCAGGGAAGTCTGATTATCTGATTATTGGATTAACTTCCATCTCCTCCATTGACTACAAGCTCCATGAGGACAGAGACCCTGCCTGTGTTAATTAAAGTGATCCATTAGTCCCAATTTTCATGGAATAATCCCAGTTTACACTTGCTATCATAGAATAATTACTGAGCGTACCACCTTTGCCTTCCAAAAGGTACCGAGTTACACTAAAACCTATATGGTTCTCCTGGTTTTGATTCATCATTGAATCCTGGTAACTACTGCTAGAGCAGCTATATAAAGTAATCAATAAATACTGACTGAACTATTGACGAGTATAAAATCTAATATAATCTCGATATGTATTCATATCAAGAAAAAAAAAAGATCTACCAAGTAGCTTTCCAACATACCAAACTGCTAAACAGGGAGAACCATCAAATATATAGCCAAGTCTTAATAGTCTTTGGCACTGAGAATAACTTTGCTTAGTTACTAAATACACAATACTTTAGATCAACTCTAGAGAAGCACCATTGTGTCCATATTATTCCAAAATGGGTCACTGGAAGATCAACTGCTTTGATAAGGTCAGTACCTCAAAGGCTGTATAAAGAACACTTTGACCCAAATAAAGGTATCGAAGTGGTTTATCCACCACAGAGGTGCAGCAAAAAATGTTCTGCCTTAATTATTGCACTTAGTAAATGAAGGTGTTACCTGTATATATGTCATTGTAGGCAATCAAGACTCATCACATTCAACCATAGGTGAGGAACAAATTAAATTACATTTCCATTTATTAATTGGTTTTCATCAATATAAAAGGCTTTTGTAGGGACTTCCCTGGTGGCGCAGTGGTTAAGAATCTGCCTGCCAATGCAGGGGACACGGGTTCGATCCCTGGTCCAGGAAGATCCCACAGGCCATGGAGCAATTAAGCCAGTGTGCCACAACTACTGAGCCTGCGCTCTAGAGCCCACGAGTCACAACTACTGAAGCCCACGCACCTAGAGCCCGTGCTCCGCAACAAGAGAAGCCACTGCAATGAGGCGCCCGCGCACTGCAACCAAGAGTAGCCCCCACTCACCGCAACTACAGAAAGCACCCGTGCAGCAACGAAGATGCAGCCAAAAATCAATTAATTAATAAAAACCACCAGTTATAAAATATATATATATATATATATGGCACTTGTTGCATAACTGCTTTTGACAAGGCAAATGTAAAATTGAGCACAGTTCATGTATCTGCTTTGGGCACTAGCCAACATTTTATCATTCAATCCATCAAAGCAGTAATAGTTTAGGTGAACTATCTCCTAACTATAGCTCTGAATTCCCCATTAGACAGAGAGAAGTAAGAAATCCACTGACTGCCAAAGGCCATAAAATAACATCCAAGCATTCCTCAGGTCTGAGGTGTGCTAGGTCATCCCTAATATAGCTCCAGAACGCTACAACGGCACACAGGAATTTTAAATAAAAGAGAAATCGGGCAATAAGACCACCAACCAACACGCTCGGGGAAATCATATAAAGTTAAGAGAGAATCTGGCCCAGCTAGAAATACTTTCTTGGAGAGCTTCCCCAAGAAAAGGCAGGCCACTTCAACTGTTTTCCTTTATGATGAAAATTCTGAACAATTTAGGCATCCAAGATAAGGATCTTCAACAGAGAACTAGACAGGGATGAATGTGTAAAAACCTCTTCAAAAGGAAGCAGTGCATCAGAATTTCCTTGCATTACTCATTTTACTGGCTTGTATTTTTTCCTGTCTTAATTACACATGGAACCAATCTAACAATAACTGCGGTTTTAATTACAAGTCCATAGGCTCACAGACTTTTAAGTAAAAAAGTTCCATCTTTAAACTCACAGAGATTTTTTTTTTCTAACATCTTTATTGGAGTATAATTGCTTTACAATTGTCTGTTAGTTTCCGCTTTATAACAAAGTAAATCAGCTATACATATACATATATTCCTCTTGGGTCTCCCACCCTTCCTATCCCACCCCTCTAGGTGGTCACAAAGCACCGAGCTGATCATGCTGTGCTATGCAGCTTCTTCCCACTAGCTAGCTATTTTATTTGGTAGTGTGTATATGTCCATGCAACTCTCTCACTCCGTCCCAGCTTACCCTTCCCCCTCCCCATGTCCTCAGGTCCATTCTCTATGTCTGCATCTTTATTCCTGTCCTGCCCCTAGGTTCTTCAGAACTTTTTTTTTTTTTAGATTCCATATATATGTGTTAGCATACAGTATTTGTTTTTCTCTTTCTGACTTACTTCACTCTGTATGACAGCCTCTAGGTCCATCCACCTCACTACAAATAACTCAGTTTCGTTTCTTTTTATGGCTGAGTAATATTCCATTGTATATATGTGCCACATCTTCTTTATCCATTCATCTGTTGATGGACACTTAGGTTGCTTCCATGTCCTGGCTATTGTAAATAGAGCTGCAGTGAACACTGTGGTATATGACTTCTTTTGAATTATGGTTTTCTCAGGGTATATGCCCAGTAGTGGGATTCAGAGCTTTGTTCTTTATACAAAGCTTCAGAGAGAACAGCCTGAATTCTTAGCATATGGGTTCAAGGGCCTACCTATAAAGGTCCATAAATCTTATTGTTACATGCATAAATTTAAAATGAGCTAAATATATTTTTCCAGAAAAGAATTCTTAGCTTCAAATTATAAATTGGCCCTTGACCCTCAATGTTAAGAATATTTTATTATGAAATGAATTCCTCATTTCTAAAAACACTCTCAGTTAAGACAATAGTAAAATCCCTCAGTTAAAAAAAAAATAAGTTTATTACTTCAAACAGATACCCTGAACCCCAAATTTGCTTTTGTAAGGTAGTTTTTCACATAACTAGTTCACATTAAATGGACTAAATTATAATAACTCTATATCCATTCGTCTAAAAATGCATTTATTCATTCACCAACTATTTGAGTGTCTATTATATATCATGAATGTTTTCAGTATTGAGGTATAGTGAACAAAATGGACATTCTTCTTGCCCTTATAGCATGTATTGTCTAGTGGAAAAGATGACAATAAACAAGCAAATAAGCAAATGATGAAAATACGTGCTCACGGATGTTCTTAATCACTATGAAAGAAACCAACAGGTAGCTGTGATTTGGTATAACATCAGGTAGTCAGGGAAGGCCTCACTCTTTTTCCCTCCCCCCCAGAAAAAGAGAACAAATCTTTAAATAATCAGAGCTAGTGGGGACTGTAGAGAGCTTCTTGTTCTTAGCTGAAGTGCCATTAAAATATCAAGTTATCTTCAAAATCTTAGGTAAAATAGTGAATATTTGTTAAAATATTACTTTAAAATTCTAGTTTCTATCTAACAAGAACAAAATATCTCAAATCGGGAAAAAATGGAGAGGATGTTAAGACACATGTGGCAATAGAGGAATTATTTTTCTCATTTGAACTGGTTAGCTAAGACTGCAAAAGGAAATTATCAGGTGAGAAAAAGGTACAAGACAAAATTATGCCATTTTATAGACTCAGTTTCTTGTTAGCTTAAATACAACAAGCGTGAAAGTCAGAGAGTGATTCCTGTAACATCTGTCTGTATAAGACATCCAGAAATTGGCAAGCTTTATTTAAAAACTAGATTTAGAATCACTAGCAGTACACGTGTACTACAGCTTTAAGACCTCCACATATACCCCACCGTGGTTTCACTCTTCTAATGAGTAGAACAAAATTGTTTCACAGCTTTTCAAATTCAAGGGACAAGATTTGCATGGTGAAGTCTTAGAGGACTACATCGTGCTGGGCTTACCACAAGACAACCAACACCCGTGGTTCTCCTTGGACTCAGAACTCCCTCCCTCAGGATGGTCTCTGCCCCTCGGGGCCCCTCTGACAGCCTTCAGAGGCTCTAGAAAAGCAGAAGAAAATGAATTCGCAAGGAAACACATTAGTGCCAAATGAAAAATCCTGCTCTCGTATACTACAAACACAAACCACATTTTGAAACTATCAACTCTTTCTTTTCTTTTTTTTTTTAATTTATTTTTGGCTGTGTTGGGTCTTCGTTGCTGTGCGCAGGCTTTCTGTAGTTGCAGTGAGTGGAGCTTCTCATTGCAGTGGCTTCTCTTGCTGCGGAGCACGGGCTCTAGGCATGCAGGCTTCAGTAGTTGTGGCTCACGGGCCCTAGAGTGCAGGCTCAGTAGTTGTGGCAGACGGGCTTAGCTGCTCCGCGGCATGTGGGATCTTCCCGGAGCAGGGCTCAAACCTGTGTCTCCTGCATTGGTAGGCGGATTCTTAACCACTGCGCCACCAGGGAAGCCCTGAAACTATCAACTCTTAAGTGCGCTTGTGTACGTAAACTTTCCAAAATTTCAGTTAAAAAATAAACACAAAAATACCAAGTGCTAATGTGTATTTTTTAAAGAGATTTAAACATAAAAAACGTTTTCAATGTTGGACATGGAAGAATCATACAGAAAAAAGGTAAGTGGTAAACAATGGGGAAAGGGTTGAGGGGAGCCAGAATAAAAAGGGGGGGCCTCAACCCCGAAAGTGTGCAGAGGGTTCAGAGAGATTAATTGTTGATGTGAGGGGCAGGGGAGACAAACCAAACTGGCAAAAATTGATCAAGGAACAAAATATAATACTATCTGTCATGACAAATGGTTATATATATTTTTAGAACTTCAGAAAGATCGTAGAGTTGGCTGTCTCATAGTAAAGAATTAAGCCTCTCAGTGCATGTGCTTTTAAACTGTTTAAACGGCTCGGACTACACAAGAGGGACCGATGAAACCGAGCTGTGGTGCTGACTCAGTCCTTCCTTCTGGATAGCACAGGGTATATCTGCCTCACAAACTCGTTCTTCTATTTCAATTAAAACACAAACAAACAAACCAAAAAAAAAATTAGCCTAGCTCATCCATGATGAATATACATTTTTAAGAAAGGGACTTCCCAGCATCAAGGAAACTGTTTGCCTCTTCCTCACTATGGGGAAATTTGTGGTTACTTAAAAAAAAAAAAAAAAAAAAAAAAAGAGCTATTAGGTCAATGAAATTCGTAATAACAATAATATGAGTAGTAATTCTTGCTTTTTCATGGGATAAAATTACAAACTGTTAAGAATCAAGGCCTTTGGTATATCTTTTTGAGGGGAGGTGTGTGTGTGTATACATGTGCACACTTGCTTTCTGTCATTAAAGGAATTTCTATCAGAATAGAGACTTTTTAAAAAAGCAGAATTGCTGTATTCCAATCCTTTTTTATAAGTCAAGCACTTTTTTTTGAGGAAAATTAGGTATTTTGTGATACTTCCCACAAAACCCAGCAAACTCTTTCATACTAAAATAATTATTAAGAGTAAACCACAAGGCTCAGTCAATAGCCAAGGAAGATTCTTTCTTTTCCAAGCATTAACCTCATTTCAGGAGTCATCTGAAACACAGACCAATATAGCTCCTGTTTCTAAAAAGATTTTTACTGGTAATGAGAATGATAAAACTGCAATTTCTTTCTGAAGGCTATATAAGGATTTATGCAAAGTTCAACAGAAGACAGATTTCCTTGAGTATACAGTACCAGGACCTAACACATTTCCCAGCAAGAGGATACCATGCATACATACATTTGAGCAGTCAATGAATAAACGAACAAAGATTAATGTGAGGATTCAAATGAGACAACTTCATAAACTGGATTTTCTTATAGTGAATCTTTTTTTTTTTTTCCACTTCTTATGCTACATTTCAGAAATGTTCTCTTCCATTTCTGAGAGTTGTCTGGCTACAGGAATAGAAGTTTCATGAGAATACAGACCATTAGCACAGAGTCGGTGCTCACTAAGTGTGTGGAGAATTTAATGATCAACACATGAATTAAAACATGAAGAGCAAATCAATACATGAATGAATGAATGATGAAAGAAAAAATCACCTCAGTTTCTCTGGACTTGGTTTGTCACCCTCTCCATGAAGCCATATTTGAGTCCTAAGCCACAAGACTATCTTAAAGGGACTTGTCAAAACTTACTTTATTTCACTCCTTGGAGTCTCATGAAGAAATGAAGTGGTTTCAAGGGGGAAAATATAAACATATGATTGAGAAAAGTTGGTTCAAATCCTACTCCTCTTCCTAGAAGGTCCATGACTCTTGGCCAGGGTTTCTTAACCTTGGCACTACTGACCTTTTGGTCTGGATAATTCTTCGTCGTACAGGCTGTCCTGTGCATTGCAGAATGTTCTGCAGCATCCTCGGCCTCTACTCACTAGATGTCAGTATCACCGTGTACCCCAGATGCGACAACTAAAGCCATCTCTCTAGATGTTGCCAAATGTCTCTTGGGGGGTCAAAATCATCCCCAGGTGAGAACCATTGCTATAGGCAAATTTCTTGATTATTTAAGCCTCATCTTCTCATTTAAAAATGTATGTAGGGCTTCCCTGGTGGCGCAGTGGTTGAGAGTCCGCCTGCTGATGCAGGGGACACGGGTTCGTGCTGCAGTCCGGGAAGATCCCACATGCCGCGGAGCGGCTGCGCCCATGAGCCATGGCCGCTGAGCCTGCGCGTCCAGAGTCTGTGCTCCACAACGGGAGAGGCCACAGCAGTGAGAGGCCCACGTACCGCAAAAAAAAAAAGAAAAAAAAAAAGTATGTAATACCACTTTTCATAAGTAATGGTTGTAATAAGTAAATTTAAAATAACTAATTACAAAAAATTCTGACAACAAGAAGTCTATAAACATTATTTGAGTGCCCATTATGTGCCAGGCACTGAATAGAGGAGTCATTTAACTTGATTCCTTCCAATCCTTACAACACCCTTATGGATTGTGGGCACTCACCCCCATTTTCACAATAATCACACAAATGAGAGTTGTCACAGCCAAGATTCAAACTGAAGCCATCTGATTTCAAGAGCCCGAGCTCTCACCCACCATACTGTACATAATCAATCTCCAAACACAGCTTGTCGTTCAGTAGGTCGTCAACAAATATTTGTCTCCTTCCAACATTTTTCCTAATTTTCTTTCCCTGGAAGAATCAGAGTTCAGTGTGTTTCCCTACTGCATGAAATCTGGAAATGATATCTTAAAATCCCCATGTCAATTATATCATAGTTGCCTCTTCCATCAAAGAGGAAATGCTTTACATCCATAATATCTACTGGCATCAACGTTCTCTGTATTCAACTGTAAGTTCCTAAAGATCAGAGATCAGGTTCCACACATAATAGAAGTGCTCATGACATGTTTATGGGTGATAGTGTTCATCTTATACTAGAGAGTAACAAAAATATATTGATGTTGATTTGACATGTTCAGGGTTTACAATGAAAAGCTATATAGAGAATATTAGAAAGGGTTATGACAGCTAAACTTCAACTGAAATTGAGCAATTTTATTTTTTTAAATACTAAAGTATATCTAATGAATGGGAAGATAGAGTCTATAATTGTTCAAGCTTCTTAATGCTGGGCCCTTAGCCATGATGTTTCCACTTGAAACAACAGAATAAAAATGGGGTTGGCTAATGTTAACAGAGCTTTTTCTACAGGATTTAAAAGATCTTACAAGATTAGTCTATAAATGAATTTATTAATCATCATGGAAATAGCATATGACGGCCGAAAAAGTATTTAAAGTTTAAAAAAAAAAAAAGGAAAAGGAAAGAAAGGAAAGCAAAGGAAAAGAAACCAAACCATAGAGGGACACAAATTTTTATTACCAAACTTCTTTTTTAACTTTTTTTGTATAATGATAGGTTTCTATAATTTATACATGAGAATATTTACTTGAGGCTTAGTTTGGTAGAATAAGTCCTAATTTGTAGGCCATAACTTCTATTTTCTGGTCCAGTTACTTTCTCGAAGCATGTTGTTTCCCAACCATAAAGTAGTATTTCAAATACTATTCAAGATTCCCTCAGTCTTAGCAAAGGCTCATTTCAAAATCTAATAAAAATGACAAGAACAATATCCATTTTTTAAAATGAAAGAGGCAGTGGTGGAGGTGGGGGGAAGGATCGAGTCCCACCATTTAAAAAGGCAGACATAAAGACCCTTCACACACTCTAAAATGACTATAATTTTAAAAAACTGAAAATAATAAGTGTTGGCAAGAATATGGAGAAACTGGGAACTAGAACCTTAGTTCATTGCTAGTGGGAATGTAAAATGGTATAGCTGCTATGGAAAACAGTCTAAAAGTTCTTCAAAAGGTTTAACATCGAGTTACAATATGACCCAGCAATTCCACTTGTAGGTAACTACCTGAGAAAAATGAAAATATATTACAACACAAAGACTTACACACAAATGTTCAGAGCAGCGTTACTCGTAACAGCCAAAAAGTGGAAGCAACTCAAATGTCCATCGACTGAGGAATGAATAAACAAAATGTGGAATAGCACGACAATGGAATATTACTGGGCCATAGAAAGGAATGAAGTACTGACACACGCTACAACAAAGATGAACCTTGACAACTTCATGCTAAGTGAAAGAAGCCAAACCAAAAAAAGGTCATATGTTGCATAATGCCATTTATATGAAATGTCCAGTAAGGAAATCCATAAAGACAGAAAGTAGATTAACGGTTGCCAGGGGACAGGAGAAAGGAGAGTTGGAACTAACTACTGAAAGGTACAGGGCTTCTTTTGGAGATAATGGAAGTGTTCTGGAATTAGATAATAGTGATGACTGAACAAGAAAGTCAAACTAAAAACCACTGAAGTATATACTTCAAAATGGTGAATTTGATGTTCTGTGAGTTACATCTTAATTTAACATAACGCTAGAAGAAAAGGTTAGAGACTAAAAAAGAAAAACACTCAACTTAGAGATGTGCGGTTAGTTCTTCACCCCCTGCAACCACCCAGCACCTGACAGTGGTCTCAAAGAGCTTTCTGCCCTGAAAAATCCACCACCCCCCTTCATTATAGTGACATGAACAGCTGAAATGAGATGCCGATGTTGAATCTTTAAACATTATAAATGGTAAGGGGAGCAGGGGAAGGAGATTTAAATCCATTTCAGAGTAGAGGACCACAAGAAAATAAAAGAACTTTTGACAGAAGAACTACTAAGACAGGGAAAGAAACGGACAAAGGGGAGGAAGAGTTTGTCCTAGGAAGAGAAAACAATGTGGAAGCTACATTGCCATTGTCTGTTTGCTCATTTTTGGTGTATCAGCTTGTGTAAATAAATGGACATGGCATCCTAGGAGGGAAAAAAAGAGAATACTACAAATCAGACTCAAAAAAAAAAAAAAAATACCGAAGGTGTCAAATGTATACACCAGAAAAATAAGAGCTACAGCAAAGGAAATAAATGCACAATTTTCTATCAAGTCACTTCTCAGTTATTTCCTCTTTCCAATCCTCCACAACTATTTCCTGCTAAGCTTCTTCCTTCCTCCCTGCATTTCTTCATTTGCACAGTTTCTCCTCCTGCGCAAACACACCATTCTTCCTCTGCGGTATGCCAGACCATGAGCTAATATGCCTGTTTCTGCATTCCCCAGCGATGAGCCTCACACCCCACTACCTCGTCTATTTCCTCAACTGTTACCCAGTTATTTTCTATTCCCATCTCAGTCATGCATCCAGTCATTCCCTCCCTCCCATAACAAACGAGTGTGGAGGGGAACTAAATGAAGGCCCAGTGGTGATCCGAATCTGACAGTACCTCTACTCTTTCAGAACCTATAGTCTGGGGGGTGGGGGGGCATGGAATTCATTAAGTGAGCACAAAAAAATTTAACATGACAAGTGACTTAAAGAATTAAGCACAAGGACCTATGAGGGTATTTAATAAGGGGATAGGGAGGGAAGTGAAGAAGTAGAAGGGAAAGGAAAAAGACGTCAGGCCTATTTCATGGAGTAAAAAAACAGCATATGCAAAGGCCCTGTGCAAAGAAGTAGCATAACATACTGGAAGAAATGAACAAAGTCCATGGTGGCCAAAGCACAGAAAGATTTACGGGAAAGCAATGTGAGAAAATGGGGGCGGGAGGTAGGGGGGTAGGCAAAGGACAGATCATGATCTAGGGTCTTTATCCCAACATTGAGAGAAGGGTTAAAGGACTATTACAATAATCCAGAGAGAGATAACAGTAGCTGGGCTATGGAAATGGCAGCAGAAATTTTGCGATGTAGACACATCATCAAATAATAATAAAAATGATAATACCAAAAACCGTAATGACAACAGCAACCATCATTTGCTAAAAGCTTATGACGTGCCAAGACCTAAGCTATGCACTACAAATATACTATCATTTTTCTTCACAACTGTGAATGGTAAATATTAGGATTCCTATTTTACAATCGAGGAAACTGAGACTCAGAGTCAGTTAAGTGACCTGGCCGAGATCCCATGCAGCTGATACGTGATACAACAGGAACTGAATAAAGTCTGCCTAGCTTCCACTAATACAACACAGTGTTCTTAGCATAAAAATAATAAAAGTATCAACTATTATGGAGCCAGGAACTGGGCTAGTATGTTGAAAATCAGTTGGGCTTTTAATCTTCCCAACAACTGGGTCATATGGGCAGCAGTATCCCCACTTTACAGATGGGGAAACTGAGGCAGAGCCAGGTCAGCTAGAGGCGTAAACTGGGCCCATTAACAGTTCCCGACTCAGTAAGTCATAGAACTGGGATTCGAATGCAATGAAGACAATAAAGTTCTGGAAGGTCTTTCCTTTTCAATCAAGATACAGATCGATTAAAAACTAAAACTATGAGTCAACACTTTACCTATAATCTGTTTAACACCTTCTGGAAAATCTAAAATGCATGTTGCTTCTGAAATTCACTTTTGTATTTTTATTGTAATCTCTAACCCACAGCATTGGGAGTCCCAGATTTGCATCACTACATATGTCACCACACCACTGACAGCTCAGAAAGATAAAGATAACCCTGGTTATAGATGAAAAAATACTAAGTATTTCCACCAAGATGGGCAGAAGAAATGACTTTGACAATCAAGTCATCTATGGGGAATTATATTATTTTTCACAATATATATAATTAAAGTCACAGCATTTCAAAATCAAGACTGAAAATAAATGTCACTTACAGCCAGAGAGGATGTTAGATCATGAGAATTCATGGAAACAGAAAAGGATGAAAGAGGCTCCCTGAATTCCTAATTTCTCAACTATCATGACCTGTTCCCCTTCAAATACATAAATCTGCAACAGGATTTTTTTTTCCTCCCACTGAGTCCAACAAAATAGAAAATCCTTCCTGTTTGGCCAAAAGAATTCTTTTCTTTTTTCCTATAACCTATTCACTCCCCAAAATTATGTAATGAATGATCCTTAGTATAATAGCAGATGCTATAACAAATATTCCTTTATATGATTTGTAGATATCACCACCCAGACAACAAATACCTCTGTGAATATGAGGGACTTCCCTGGTGGTCCAGTGGTAAAGAATCCGCCTTCCAATGCAGGGGACGTGGGTTCGGTCCCTGGTTGGGGAACTAAGATCCCACATGCCGCGGGGCAACTAAGCCCGCATGCCACAACTACTGAGCTCGGGCCCCTCAATGAGAGAGCCCGTGTGCTGCAAACTACCGAGCCCACACACTCTGGAGCCCGCGCATCACAACTAGAGAGAGAAAACCCGCGTGCCACAACTAGAGAGAAGCTCACGCACTCCAACGAAGAGCCCACGAGCCGCCAACAAAAGATCCCGCATGCCTCAGCGAAGATCCTGTGTTCCGCAACTAAGAGCCGACACAGCCAAAAACTTAAATAAATAAAGGGGGAAAACATCGATGTGTTATGTATGTTATACATTAAAAAAACCAACTAAAGCCCTCTTACCATTAGTAAGAGGAAAAGCAGTAAAAATTAATGTCAAAAAAAAAAAGAATGTGAGAACATAGGTTAAAAAAAAAACTTAGGCACAAAGATTGGCATTTTATGTTTCCCTGTGTCACCCTACCCTTCAGCTACTACGACAGATCTAACCCAGTTTTCATTCACATGTGGCACTAAATTGCTTTGATGAAAGCCAAATAATAAGGGGTATACCCTTTAGACCAAAATACAATGCAAATTGCTGAATACTGCAAGTAAAAATAATTTCTAAACTTAGAGTACAAGACTTTCTTTTTGCTAATGCATTTACCATATATTAGACTCAGAAAACCTACAATAAAAATCTCCTCCTAAGTGGATATTGTTTCTGCAACCTTTATCATCTAAATGTGGTCTTGGTGCTTCTGCTTTCATAGCGTAATCCCCAGGCATCAATTGCTTGTGGCATTTGCCCAAGTATTTTGAAATGTTTAGTTTTTGTCTAGGCAACAGATGTGAACTAAGTAACAAGTCAATCTGTCCCAGGATTTGTTTCACAACCACTCCAAAGAGATGTTGCTTGTCAGCTTCACAAACTACAGTGCATCCAAACGGCATTAAACGTTTTACTACCTGGAAAACTATTTCAAAAGATTCTTTACAGGCACTGAAAGAAAAAATCCTGTCAGATCATATGCCCTTTTTCCATCAAAAAGAATTACTGCCATACTCCTTGAAGGAATACCAACTAAACCCAGCCTTCAAAAATAACAACAGAAAATTAAAATTGTGTTTCAAAACAAAGGATTTTATGTGATTTATGATGTAAGGGACCCCTGTTCTATATAATTTGGTATGGTATGCACATGAGCAAAAATAAAGAGAAATCACTTCTCCAAAGAAGACGTACAGATGGCCAACAGCACATGAAAATATGCTCAACGTCGTTAATTATTAGAGACATGCAAATCAAAACTACAATGAGGTATCACCTCACACCAGTCAGAATAGCCATCATTAAAAAGTCTACAAACAATAAATGCTGGGGAGGGTATGGAGAAAAGGGAACACTCCTAATCTGTTGGTGGGAATGTATATTGATACAGCCACTATGGAAAACAGTATGGAAGTTCCTTAAAAAACTAAAAATAGAGCTACCATTTGATCCAGCAATCCCACTCCTGGGCATATATCCGCAAAAAACCATAATTCGAAAAGACACACGCACCCCAATGTTCACTGCAGCACTATTTACAATAAGCAAGACTTGGAAGCAACCTAAATGTCCACTGACAGATGAATGGATAAAGAAGATGTGGTACATATACAGTGCAATATTATTCAGCCATAAGAAAGAATGAAATAATGCCATTTGCAGCAACATGGATGGACCAGAGATTGTCATACTAAGTGAAGTAAGTCAGACAGAGAAAGACAAATATCATCTGATATCACTTCTATGTGGAATCTAAAAATTGATACAAATGAACTTATTTACAAAACAGAAGTAGACTCACAGACTTAGAAAACAAACTATGGTTACCAGGGAGAAAGGTGGTGGGGAGGATAAATTAGGAGGTTGGGATTAACAGATACACACTACTTTATATAAAATAGATAATCAACAACCTACTGTACAGCACAGGGAACTATACCCAATACTCTGTAATAACATATATGGGAAAAGAATCTGAAAAAGAATAGATATATGAATATGTATAACTAAATCACTTTGCTGTATCCCTGAAACTGACACAACACTGTAAATCAACTATACCCCAATATGAAATTTAAAATTTTTTAATAAATATAAAAAGCATACTTGATATTAAGAGAAATCACAGATAACCTAAAAATGTGTATCATATCCTTATAATTTTATGTGTATCTGAAATATGTAAGATTGATTTAACATACTTGCTATGTACATACATTTGAATTTTATGAAGAGATTGATTTTTTAAACAAGAAAGGAAAATTCATTATTTTTTTTAAACCAAAGGTGATCTTTTTATAATATGAAGAGTGATTACAGAGTATTTTTTTTTAATTGAAGTGTTCTATATCAGGCTTTCTTAAGAAGAGGCAAAGGAACAAATACAAATGATTCCATTTACATGAAGTTCAAGAATAGGTAAAACTAAGTCAGAGAGACAGAGGTCAGACTGATGGTTTTTCTTCTGGGGGTGGTTATTGGCTGAGAAGGACACGGGAGAACCTTCCACAGTTCTGGAATCGTTCTAATTCTTGATCTGGGTAATAGCCACAAGGGTGTGTGTGGGTGTGGGCAGTTATAGGTGTGTGTATAAATAAATCACGATGCAAAGCAGTCTGGATGACATTACAACTTCTTAAAATGCACATAAATTTTAATGTTTGTCTATTACCTTGACCAAAAAAAGCTAGCACAACTAAAATGCCAACCAAGGACGAGAGAATCAAATCTCAGTCATCTTAGCTCATTACTAAGGCAAAAGAAGGGAGACGCACATGGCTTATTCTCCAGTGCACAGAAACATCAGTAATCCTCATAATCACCTATCTGAAAAAGGCACTAAGTCAAACTAACACAGGTCATCTGACTTTTTGTAAAAAAAGAAAACAAGCACACGAAAAACAATACTTCACACTAAGGGGCCACATTTCTGATTAAGGGCCTGATGCCCAGCCTTGTTCAGGTATAGTAACAGACACCCTGTTAATTAAATAAATCATCCATAAATAGTCACTTGTAAAATGGGAAGCTACTTAGAGCACTACACAATGCATCTCTTTGCAGAGAAAAATTATAGAATATGTGGGAAATAGGGAGCTCCCCCATGATCCTCCCAATTGGGGCTATTTTGCCCAAGGTCAGAAGTTAGGGAGACTCTGTAGAAGATGGACAAGGAGGGGGCAGCTCGTGGTTGGCTCCGTGGGTGCCACTGCCTCCTACACACTTAAAATATCTGGAGGGCCATGGGCAGGACCTTGTGCACCACAAGAAGTACCTAAATCCTACTGGAATAAAATGATGTAAGACTCAAATGGCATTCCCGTCTCGTTCCCATGCTTCCCTAATTTGAGTAGGTGTCACCCCAACCGCAGCCAAGAAATACTCAAACTATCTGATTAAGATAGCGTGGCTCATATATGCAGTGGAATATTACTCAGCCGTAAAAAGAAACGAAATTGAGTTATTTGTAGTGAGGTGGATGGACCTACAGTCTGTCATACAGAGTGAAGTAAGTCAAACGAGAAAAACAAATACCGTATGCTAACATATATATATGGAATCTTCAAAGAAAAAAAAAAGACGCTTCTGAAGAACCTAGGGGCAGAACAGGAATAAAGATGCAGATGTAGAGAACGGACTTGAGGACACAGGGCGGGGGAAGGGTAAGCTGTGACGGGGCGAGAGAGTGGCATGGACATATATACACTACCAAATGCAAGGTAGATAGCTAGTGGGAGGCAGCCGCATAGCACAGGGAGATCAGCTCGGTGCTTTGTGACCGCCTGGAGGGGTGGGATAGGGAGGGTGGGAGGGAGACGCAAGAGGGAGGGGATGTGGGGTTATATGTATATGTATAGCTGATTCACTTTATTATACAGCAGAAACTAACACACCATAGTAAAGCAATTATACCGCAATAAAGATGTTAAAAAAAAAAATAGCGTGGCTTACAAGCGAGGGCCCTATGTCAACGCACCACAGTATGACACCAAAATGGCATAAGCTAAAGAAGAGTCCAAGGCTGTCTTGTATACATGAGCCAACTGAGGTTCATTCCAAATTACTTGGAACCCAAGATAGAAATTAATTTCCCCTTTTTTTTTTGTCCACGCCACACAGCATACGGGATCTTCCCTGACTGGGAATCGAACCCATGGCCCCTGCATTGGGAGCGCAGAGACTTAACCACTGGACCCCCCACCCCCACCCCGGGAAGTCCTGAAAGTAATTTCTAACAATACTATGTAACACGAGACTCATGTTGTCAAGTACAGATGAACCTATAAGGAAAATAAAGCTCTGCCACATACTTTATATACACTCTACATTACAGCAGTGGTTCTCACCCTGTTGCCACTTGGGGAACATTTAGCAGTGCCTGGAGGCATTTTTCACAACTTGAGAGGGGTTTGGCATGCTACTGGAATCTGAGGGATCGAGGCCAGAGATGCTGTTAAATAGCCTATGGTGCACAGGATGGCACCCCCAACAAAGAACTACGTGGCCCCAAATGACAAGAGTGCTGAGGGTGAGAAACTCAGCACTGTAACACAGGTAACCAAAATGCAAAGATTCTGAGAGGTAAATTAGCAAATTAGAAAAGCTGAAGACTTAAACTCATAAAACCAGATGAAGCTGTACAGAAAATAAATAGATGCACAATGAAAAATAAAAAGCCCTTTAAGCTTCCTCTTCAAATATCACACAGCGTAAAGGCTTTTCAAAAAAAATATGCAGTTAAAATAAGCAAAACTATTTGTTTTAGTGGGGGCGTGGGGAGGAATCTGTAAACAGAATCAATCAACAGGGGATTATGTGAAGAAATGATAAAATCATACTATGAAATATCTCCTCATTAAAAATAACGATTTTTAGCTTAATGTATTGATTTGGAGAGATGGCCAGAAAATAGTGTCAGGGGAATAAAGAAAGTAACAGTATACAACATGAGTCCATTTTTGTAAAAATTCGAACAAATAAATTTCTCTGTCTATAGATCTTGTTTGCGTGAGCAAGGGAGTGATTGTTGATCCAAAACAAATTATTAATATTGATTTCTTTAATAGGGCAGGACTCGGGATGGCGAGGAGAAAAATTAACAAGTTTTTCTTTATGTTATTATTCCTTTGGAATTAAAAAAATTTTTATAAAGAAAATTGAACTTAGGAAGGGAGGGAGGGCGAGAAGGATCAAAGAAAGGAAGGAGGAGGAGAAGAGAGGGGCAAGATAAAAGAGAGAATGTCACTGTAACAGCTGACAGCAAAACTTGAGTCTGTTGTTCCTGGTTTTACCAGTGAGTGCTGCTGTTGACCAATTTAATGGATAAAAGCAGTGAAACCAAATTTGGGAAAGCAACTCCAAGTGTCTGTCACTTTGTTCACTTTCAGGTCCCTTCAGCTAGCAAAGCACAGTTCAGTTCAAATGGCTTGTTTTGTTTGATTTCTCTGATCCGCTGCTCATCTTGAAAAATTCTGCACCAGATAGTGATGGGATCAACTACAGTCATATCTCATTTCAGACACCAACTTCGCTAGATGACAGCCTCAACTTCTGGCAAGTGAAGATAAGGACTCAGAGCATCAGGCTTCCCTTTAAGGAGTAACTCTCAGGGCACAGCAACTTAATTACCCAAGTCTCATTACCAGAAACTTCTCCAATACCTCTACTCGACCAGTACTGGAAACTAAGCCCTCCTCTACTGTTGGTCACTATTATTCAATGCATGAAAATGCATTTTCCAAGTTCTACTACACAAATGAAATAGACCCATCATGAAACATACAGGCATTTCTAATAACGCCTCATACATACACACTCACACATGAATGTCATGCACTGTGTAGCTTTGAAAATTTTTTGAAACTGCTGCTTCTCCAGTATGTTGCCGCTACTTACAATGGACAGCACTAGCCCTACCTGGAAAGAGTAAATAATTAGATTTAAAAGATACAAGATAAAACATTGGGCCAGTCTGAACTTTCAAATAGCCAAGATTTTTACATTTTGCACAAGTAACTATTTTTAACTTCATATGAAGAGGCAGGCCCTGGGGTCTCTGGATTTCTTTCTATAGACAGGCATTTACTTACTGATGGCACATAAAAAAACTCAGAAAAAAATGGTTTGTTTTTGCTTGCAAAAATGATTTATCACTGTACTGTTAATCCAGCATTAGTAAAATGAACTAAGGAACATATATTTTTCTTTTCTAAGTTATGACATTCAACAAACCACCACACTGCTAAGAAGAAAAACAACTTAGGGAACTGTTCAGGGGTCAAGGAGCTTCTTTCCACCCCAGAGCTGAATCACAGTATCCAGGGTGGATTTCACAATACCCCCAGGGTCTGTAAACACTGGCGCCAATCATAGCATTTGCCCTAATTAGCAAACTGGCTTCAGACCCATCAAAAACTTTCACATTTGAAATTTAACACATCTATATTTAGAACATGACTTGTAGGACATTTGCTGCAAGTGAAACAGCAAAAGAAAAAAAAGCACTGAGTCTATATTGTTCCTACAGATCAGAACTCTCAGACCTAAAAGACAATAGGCTACTTAGAGATGATAGACCCTAATTAGTTAGTATAGAACCAGCAGAGCACCCACAGGGCAATATCAGTACTAATAATGCATTAGGAATTAAGGCGTTTAATATTTGAAACCTACAAAGAGGCCAGGAAGTTAGTATATGTACAGTTGACCTTTGAACAACATGGGTTTGAACTGTATGGGTTCAGTTATACGCAGATTTTTTTTCAACAGTAAATACTACTGTACTACACCATCTGTGGTTGGATGAATCCACAGATGCAGAGAGGCAGTTATATGTGGATATTCCATGGATTGAGAAGCGTGGGTTCCCCTAATCCCTGTAGTGTTCAAGGATCAACTGTACATGAGGGCCTTGGACCTGATATAAGAAAATAGGGGATGAGAGAAATGTAGTCTGTTTCATGCCCTGTCTAAAAAGAGGTTGGCTACTCCTCAGTTCCAGTCATTTGTTGACTGGACAAGGCCCAGTTTTCCAAGAGAAGCTAGAAGTAGAGATTTTTATGTGAAATTTCCTATTTTTTTAAAAATGTTGACCACTAATTCATATTTTGTCAGAAAAAGATTATGAATCCATCTGAATATGTCTGTGGTCCATATTCAGCCTGTAGGCTCATGGTTTACAACTTGAAGTAAGATGTTCAAATAACTCAATTAAGTAGTTAAATTAGTACCAGGAGACAAACACAATTTTTTTTCAATTCTGGTTAAAAAAACATATGATAAAATTTACCATCTTTTAAGTGTTCAGTTCAGTGGTGTTAATTACATTCACATTGCTATGCAATCTCCAAAGCTTTTTCATCTTGCAAAACTGAAACCCAATACCCACTAAAAAATTCCCCTTCCCCCGCCCCCCAGCCCCTGGCAACCACCCTTCTACTTTCTGTTTCTATGAATTTGACTACTCTAGGGACCTCATATAAGTGGAACCATATGATATTTGCCTTTTTCTGACTGGCTCACTTCACATACCATAATGTCCATTAAGGTTGTAGCATGCAACAGACTTCCTTCAGTTTTAAGGCTAAATAATATTCCATTCTATGTTTATCCATTCATCCATTAATAGATATTTGTGAGTTGCTTCCACCTCTTGGCTGTTGTTAATAATGGGTGTGAAAATACCTCTTCAAGACCTTGCTTTCAGTTATTTTGGATAAGTACCCAGAAGTGGAACTGCTGAATCATATGGTAGTTCTATTTTTAATTTTTTGAGGAACCACCATATTGTTTTCCACAGCACTTGCACCATATTACAATCCCTTCTAACAGTGCACAAGGTTTCCAATTTCTTCACATCCTTGCCAACACTCATTATTTTCTGAGGTTTTTTTTTTTTTTTTGGCCGGGTTGGCTGGTTGGTTGGTTGGTGTTGTTTAATAATAGCCATCCTAATAGGTGAGAGGTGATATCTCATTGTGGCTTTCATTTGCATTTCTCTTATGATTAGTGATGCTGAACATCTGTTCCCATCCTTGTTGGTCATTTGTATGTCATCTTCGGAGAAATGTCTATTCAAGTCCTTTGCCCATTTTTAAAAAATATTTATTAATTAATTAATTTATTTATTTGGCTACACCGGGTCTTAGTTGCAGCATGTGGGATCTTCATTGCTGTTTGCGGGATCTTTGTTGCGGCACACAGGATCTTTAGTCGCGGCATGCAGGATCTAGTTCTTTGATCAGGGATCGAACCCAGGCCCCCTGCATTGGGAGGGCAGAGTCTTAACCACTGGACCACCAGGGAAGCCCCTGCCCATTTTTTAACTAGGTTGATTTTTTGTTGTTGAGGCGTTCTTTATGTATTCTGGATTAACCCCTATCAGATATATGATTTGCTAATATTTTCTATTATTCCACAGCTTACCTTTTCACTCTATTGATTAAGTCCTTTGATGCACAGAAGTTTTTAGGTTTGATGTAGTCCCACTAGTCTATCATTCCTTTTCTTACCTGTGCTTTCGGTGTCATATTCAAGAAATCATTGCCAAGTCCAATGTCATGAAGCTTTTCCACCATGTTCCTTTAGGAGTTTTATAGTTTTGGATCTTATATTTTGATCTTAATCCATTTTGAGTTAATTTCTGTATATGGTGTAAGATAAGGGCCCAATTCATTCTTTTGTATATGGATATCTCCCAACACCATTGGTTAAAGAGACTGTCCTTTCCCCATTTTGTGGTTTTGGCACCCCTGTCAAAGATCATCTGACCATATACGTGAGGATTTACTTCTGAGCTCTCTATTGTATTCCACTGGTCTATTTCTGTGTCTTAATGTCAGTACCATACTGTTTAAATTACTGTAGCTTTGTAATAAGCTTTGAAATCAGAAGTGTGAGTCCTCCAACTCTGTCCTTTTTCAAAACTGTTCTGGCTATCAGGGAAAATGCACATTTTTCATGAAAGACTCTTAGGTCAGGTTTTTCCAAGATCCATGCTAGTAAATGCTCTTTTCCAATCCTCTACCAGTACTAGAATATAGAAGCACTAACTTCAGAAGGATTTAAAGACATGATGCAACTTCCCAGGAATTCCAAACTTAACATTAGATGGAGCAGATACATCTAAATATCCTGGTTTTGATAGTGGAGGGAATAGTGATTAAGAGGACAAGACTCAAAGGGATCTGTTTTTGGTTCCACAATTTCCTGTTTATGTGACCTTGTGTGTATTATTTAATCTCAGTTTCCCCATCTATAAAATGGAAGTAATGACAGCACCTCCCAGGGCTGTTGTGATGAAAAAACAGAACAATGCAGATAAAGCACTTAGCACAGTGCTTTCCTGTCACACAGTCAGCACTCAATCCATTTCTGACTAACATCAATCTTGGAATTTATGCCTCTCAACATTAATGATTTTCTTTTTATCAGTGGCATAATTTTTACGGAATAAAATGTAACGCCAGGCATCTAGGACACCAATGTGGAAACAGATATCCTTTACTTAGTAAAACAGGAGTTCAATGTCAGAAGGGAGGAGCAGTCATGCTGAGATTAATACAAAGAAGAGAGTAATAAAGCTAGGGTAATTTATATTTCCTTAATGAAACCTCAGATTCACTCATCCAAATTGCATCTGGTATAGAAAACCACTGGCCAGACAGAAACTGAATTTAATGCCATTTAATAAACAAATTCAAAACTAAAACACCAACACTTTCCAACAAGCTAAAAGGAAGAAAATCCGTCAGTTTGGTCTGGTGTAGCCTGTGCTACTAAGAAAGAGAGGAGCTTGAAACTAAATCCTTTAGAAGTTAAATCTTGATCTAGGTCTTTTATTCATTAACTGGCCAGTTTTACATGTAACTGCTTACATGAGTGTATAAGAGAAAACAGTCAGGTAAATTGTGCCATGAGTCTCAAAAGTTTAAATCTGTATCCATTCTCACTTACTCTGGAAACCATCTGATTTTCCATACCTCCTTGGCAAAGCTCACGTCACCTTAGAATCTAGGAGTAGAATATGGCGCCATTGTCTACACCAATCAGCCTAAACCCATTCCCTCATCAGAGGCACTGGCTCATGAACGGGAACATGATTTAAGTCTGGCTAATAAGAAAGGTTTGATCTTCTTCCTTGCTGTTCTGAAAGAGCCTCCAGAAATATATCTAATCTCTCCATCTCTCTCACTCTCTCTCTCTGGATGTGGAAGGGACAAGTAGCCTCAGGAATATCTGGTAGACATCTGGACATGAGGTAGAACCAAAAACAGACTAAAGGTGACATGTCACCGTAAAGGCACAGTGGACGGTATCAGAAACAAGACCCACGATACTAACACCAGGCCTCTCAGTCAAAACAATCCTGAAGTTCAAACCAACCCTGAAAGGACCTGCATTCTTCATATCAAGGAACCAGTAAATCTCCTTTCTTGCTCAAGCTGGATTTTATGTCATTTACACCTGAAAGGATTTTTACCTGATATACCGATCAAACTCTAATGCTAAAGCAAAACTTTTAAAATAGTGTACACTTCCAAGCATGTATGCCCAGATGTATGCATTTGGGTCTCTGGCCTCAGATATTTGTACCTCAAAAGAGTAAGACAACACAAACAATTCTATGGCTCCCACAGTCTTACAGGGAACTCAACATCAATGTTACTCAAGTGTCGTGAGCAATCATCTCCGTGCCGCCTATAAGAGCCTGAACATTGACTCCAGGGAGCAGTAAACATTTTCCGGATATATCTCCTTCCCTCCCCTGAGTAAGCTAACACTACTTAATCTGTGCTGCTAGGACATACATTCATTTTTCCATGTTAACCAAAATGAAGGAACCCTGGATATTTGATATGACATTACAAAGACCTTGGACTTCAATAGCTTCTTTCTTCTAAAGAGCTCAAAGAGCTTCACAGTCATTTACTGTCAACATTCCCATAAAGTAGACAGAAGCAGGTATTCATGCCCCGGGGTCAGCAAGATGGAGCCCTGATGAAGGTCACCAGACACTGGGCAGTTATAGAATGAGGCCAGACTCTCAGGGAGTCTGCTCTGTTTTGAAAATAAATCATGTCTCAAACCTGTGTTTGGGGGGAAGCAAAGTCAGAATAAAATGATTCTCTCGTTCATCATTTCCCCGAGTGCACATAGGCAGATATTCTCCTGTCACTCCTCCTCCCCTCCAAAGACAGGAGAATTCTGTAGTCAAGTAAATCTGAGAAAAACAGGACAAAGATAAACAAGTATGTTTGCTGGACATTTCAGAACCTTTAATATGTTGATGCACACCATGATGCTTGAGAAGGTTGAAAAGTAAGCATAAATAAGAACTAAGACTGGGGCCTGGCACATATATACATGCTCAGTAGATGTCACGAAAGAGGCACTAGTAGGTAGGAGTCCAGTATCTGAGGCCATACTGCCTTGGTTAGGATCCCAGCTCTGCCACACAATAGCAGGATAACCTTTCTTCATCTGTGAAACTGGGATCAAAATAATACCTACCTTATAGCATTGGTATATATAAAGTGCTTAAGGTGCACACAGGAGCACTCAATAAGTGTTAGGTGCTATGGGTGCTTTGGTAGTTGACGCCCTCCAATTGGATGTTAGAAGGTAGTTTACCAAATTTACTTGATTACACAACTTTTTTTTTTACATAAAGCATCCTACGGCATTATTACCTGGCTGACCTCTGAACTCTAGTTCTTAAACTGTATTTAATATCCCTCTTGCTCCTCTAAGAAGATAAAAATCACCCTGGATGGGTCCACCTATCTCTTTCTCTCTTACCCAACCCTCCCAACCCTTACCCCCCCTCAAAAAAAAAACTCCTTTTATCCCAGCATTCAGTAAATGGACATGGTCTCAGGTTGAATGTCCATGCTCAAGCTCAGTTTCCCAAGGTTGACCTTTCTCACTCACTCAAAACCTCAACTCATGAAAAATAAGGAAAGAGAGTCTTCAGGTTCCTAGATTACTAAGTACGAATTACTTAGTAAAAACTATGATGTGATTCAAGGCGAGGAAAAAAAAAAAGCCGGTAACAATGTGTACTTCAGTCAGAGAGAATGTAATGTGGTTGTTAAATGCACACATGTGGGCACGCAAGAGATCAGAGTTCAAGTTCCACTTCTACTTCTTAGTAGTCTCCTGTCTTTGAGATGATTATCTGTAAAATGGAGATTAAAGATGGTGCCTAGCTGATGGGACTACTGCCGATTTAAATACGATAATGCATGGAAGGCACTTACAGTGCCTGGCACCGTGGAAGCATCAATAAATGATCAGCCAGCTACTGCTATTAAATTGTTGCTGCTGCCACTGCTGTTATTTCAGGACACAAGTGTCCCAGCACATTACCGCCACTCAGCCAGCCAGCCTCAGTCCTCATGAAGAAGGCTCAAGCCCCTCTCAGAATAACCCGAATTATACTCAGTGCCACGTCTGTCTGCCCAGCTCTGCAGCCAGGGGTTCTCTGCCAGTGCAAAGCTTTCATGGAAGAGACACAGTGGGAAGATAAGAGATTTGTACCACTCAGGGGGAAAAAAAAAAAATCCAACCACAGCACGTAGGCAAAAGTAACAGACTCTGACTTGTATTAACCAATCCAAATGAACAAAAAACAGTTAGCTGCTGGAGCCCACAATCCAGGCCAACCTTTCCAGATTGGAATATAGGACGCTTGAGATTGACCTGAGGGTCTCCAAGAGAAAACATACCTTGGATCTGACACTTCAGAAGAAATCACCACCACATTTTCTTAACTTTATAATACTTAAGTTATGATTGTCCTAGGCTAAAAAAATCCTTTTATAAAGAAGAATCTGTCTCTAAAATCATTGTCTGGACTAATATACCTTTGGAAGCATCCATCCAAGTCACCTGGAAAATTCCTAATCTCTTGAAATCCAACTAGTTATTTACCATGGATTAAAGTGGAGACAATCTTGCAAGTTCAGCTTCTCAACAAAGGAATTTCTCTAATATGGGGGAGGAAGGGAGGCAATTCACCTGTCAGGAATACTTTTGGTTAAAAACTTCCTATTTCTAAAAATCCATTAAAATCTCTAGTTTTATGACTGTTTCCTATACTTAGAGACCTCAAAGTCCTCGACACTATACACTGAGGGAGTCTTCACTGCCTATTCTGAGATCCCAGAAAATCCTTGAAATGATTGCTCAAACAATTCTGATTCCCTTCACTCGCCCCAAAAAGTAGCCTCTAGAAACTTTTTAAATATCTGCACTAAATTCTGGGATTTATAAAAAGGAAGGATCGTAAGTTGCTGAAAAGCACTGATGACAATACCCACTTTTGCAAAGAAAGCCATGGTTCATCCTGAGAAAAGAACAAACAGCATGTTGTTCCTTCCTGGAGATTTGCTATGAAGAATAGTGGGTATTTAAACACACACACAACACACACACACACACACACACACACACACACACACTCTTCCCCAATGGCTCCTTTTATATAGACCACAAAGGAAAAGATGTAATTGTGATATTGCTAAAATTAACAAAAGGCTTTCATGAACAATAAAAAATATATGCCATTAGAATAACTCTTGAAACAGTTTTAATATATTTGAGGGAAGGGGAGGAGGAGAAAAGACAGACAAGAGGAAAGTAAACCAAAAAGGAGAAAATTAAATTGAATCTTTATTCTCCTGTTGATACATATCAGACCATCGTTCTCAAAGGATGGTGTGGCAAAGAATCACAAAGGAGATGAGCAAAATGCAGTTTCCTGGAAACCTCGAGATCAGTAGGGCTGGAGTCCCAGGACCCAGAAATTCATATCTAATGTGCTCCCAGATGATTCTGACACAGGTGACCCTCGGACTACACTTTGCGAAACACTGCTTTTAGACACATGGGGAGACAAAACATGTTCTGGATTATTTAGAATATCCTTTATAGAACCTTACAAATAAGTATAATAAATTATCCCATAGCCCCTGGCAAATACTTCAATTAGAGTAGGGAAATCCTCAATTTTTATTGTGCTGAAAGCAACATAAGCTGACACGCCATTTTAACAACGGCTCTATGTGGATGTATGTGTGTGTATATATGCGCACATGTGTGTGTCTGTATACACATATATGTATGTGTTTCTGTATACATATTTAACTAAGTATACTACAGTCAAATAAAGCACCTTATCTTTCTTTTTTCTACCTGCCCAAAATAAACGAATAGTCAAGAATAACCAGGATTCTTAAAAAGATGACTCTAGGGGCTTCCCTGGTGGCGCAGTGGTTGGGAGTCCGTCTGCCGATGCGGGTGGCGCGGGTTCGTGCCCCGGTCCGGGAGGATCCCGCGTGCTGCGGGGCGGCTGTGCCCATGGGCCGTGGCCGCTGGGCCTGCACGTCCCGAGCCTGTGCTCTGCGGTGGGAGAGGCCGCAGCAGTGGGAGGCCCACATACCACACACAAAAAAAACCCAAAAAACTTAAAAAGATGACTCTATCATACTGTCTGCAATTTAATACTGTACAGATGGGCAAGAGAGACAAGACGCATCCAAGCAAAATATAATTTCTGGCAGGTGAACTTACCCATAATCCGTCAGAGGATACCCAGTCTCTGCTTCCAAACCAGCATTGTTCACACACCTGCAAAAGAATCTATCTATTCACCTGCATGAATTTAATTGGACTATCACTCTGATGGAGAAAGAGAATTCTAGTCGCTACCTGGGCAAGAAGGAACAAAGCAAAAAGGTGTTTTTCGAGAGAATTGGTCTCCTCACTCTTCTCATATAGCACACTATACTGAAAGCAGTATACATTAGATGCGAGTAAACTTCCTTATCACTACTAGGAAATTCTCTGGTGATGCTTAAGGCTCTATTCTTACCTGTGTCAAGGAAATTAGTTAATTTCTATGTTCTCTTAAGGATCTGTAAAACACACAACTTGAACATAATCCCATTTACCATTTGTAATTTCAATTAATTCAGATGAACATTCCTAGATTTATTGAAGTAGATAGCAATAAAACCTATGGAAAGCCTGGTGGTTACTTTGAAAAAGGTTAAGAATCCTGAGAGAAATAAATATAGGTGGAGAATATTTAATCAGGGAATGATATAGAAAAAATGAAAAGGCCCATGATAAAACAGGCTTTGAATGGTGAACCGTCATATGCAAACATTCCTCTAAAAATACAGGGCACATCCAATGTAATGTTGCTTGGGTTTGAAAATCAAACAGAACTGGATTTGAATCTCAGCTTGCCACTTTATCAGCTATGTGACTATGGGCATATCATACAACCATACGTGATCTCAGTGTCCGCACCTGTTAAATGGAAGATAAACAGCAACTATATAATAGCACTGTTGTGAAGATAAAATTAGATAATGCATGCAGAGTTCTTAGCACATAATAAGCATTCAATAATTGTTAGCTTATTATTATTCTATTATAAGTGTCAGGCATGTAGGCGTGACAGTAATTTGACCTTGGCATCTACTGACTGACAGGGATGATTAAAAAAATAATTTAAGAGCTTATGATGCTACGGGTCAAGGGTCCAAACAAGTAATTCAAAGTGGCTCATGTATTATTAAAAAACCAGCTCCAGGGGCTTCCCTGGTGGCACAGTGGTTAAGAATCCACCTGCCAATGCAGGGGACACAGGTTTGTGCCCTGGTCTGGGAAGATCCCACACGCCGCGGAGCAACTAAGCCCATGTGCCACAACTACTGAGCCTGCGCTCTAGAGCCCGCGAGCCACAGCTACTGAAGCCCACGTGCCTAGAGCCCGTGCTCCGCAACAGGAGAAGCCCCCGCAATGAGAAGCCCGCCCACCACAATGAAGAGTAGCCCCCGCTCGCCGCAACTAGAGAAAGCCCACGTGCAGCAACGAAGACCTAACGCAGCCAAAAATAAATAAATAAATAAATAACCAGCTCCACAAACGCCTCTCTAAATTATTATAGCAGGCTGAGGTCCTTACAGGGCAAGTCCTCTGTGTAGGGCCACTTGGGCTGAGCAGTACACAATGCCAGGACCTGCCATTCCTAAACCACGATCTGAAAATACCCCTTATATGGGTTGAATTGTGTGCCCCCCAAATTTTTATGTTGAAGTCTCAACCCCCAATACCTCAGAATGGGACCTTATTTGGAAATAGGATCATTACAGATACAATTAGTTAAGGTGAAGACATACTGGAGTAGAACAGGCCCCTAATCCAATATGACTGGTGTCCTTATAAAAAGGGGAAATTTGAACAGAGAGAAGCCGTGTGAAGACTGGAGTTATGTCGCCACAGGCTAAGGAACCACCAGAAGACAGGAGGGAGGCCTGGAATAGATCCCTCCCTAGATCTTTCAGAGGAAGCACAGCCCTACTGACACCTTGATTCCAGACTTACAGCCTCTAGAACTGTAAGACAATACATTTCTGTTGTTGAAGCCACTCCATTTGTGGTACTTTGTTTTGGCAGCCCTCACAAACTAATAAACCCCGTGAAGTCGGGCAATGCGGCAGACCTATCTGAAGTCCACCAACTGCCTTCCAGAAATGTTGATTCCCAAATCTCCAGCATAACGAACAGTGCTACTGTCTGTTCCAAATGAACTTAAATGCCCATCAATTGGACAGGCAATCTATTCTGTATGTTTCAGAAACAGAGCTCAGTAAAAAGGGAGCAAGTACATTCCGGAGACGACCCATCAAACATTCAGCAACATATACCATCCCTTCTGTGTTGCTGCCGCTGGAATTCAGGAGGATAAACAGCAGAATGCACAGCCTAATGTGTGCCAAGACCAGTTGCTGTGGCCAAGAGGTATACTGCTTGCTTGGGAGCAGAGGACTGTTCAGACACAAAGCTTCCACCTTTTCTGATTTGTCTAAGCCGTGCTTCTAAAACTTTTCTGGGTGTCAAAATCGAATGAGAATTCGATTAGAGCCAATGGCCCTCAACTGGAAAAACATACTTTACCCCAACATGTGCACACATGTTCAAGGGTCTAAACGGGGCCAGCGTGGTGGGCGTGTGACATGCAGTGCATTGGGCCTGGGCTTGGTTTCATGCTCTGCTGTCAGCATCTTGAAATTCTTACTTTTTAAATAAGGGGTCCCACATTTTCATTTTGTACTGGGCCCTGAAAATTATGTAGCTGGTTCTAGGAATACTCAGGAATACAAAAGTGCCATAATAATGGACAGCTGCACCTATGTGGGGCCAGTAAAGACTTGGGATTCTTATTTGACAGACTTTATTTGAGGGCTTCCTTCTTGAAAGGATACATGATTAGGGATCCAGCATTAATTAATAACCCGGTCACATATTTGAAAAACACACACTCACCAAAACCCGAATCAATCTGTCTCATCACTTAATAGTAGTATTATTTTTAAAGGACTAGAAAGCAAATAACTACAAATGAGTTATGTTTCCAAAGGACATCATTGTACTGAAAATTAAATTCTCTCCAGAATCACAGACAGCATAAAAAAACTTAGCATCAGACACTTCTCAAAAACTTCAGAGTAACATGGGCTGGTAAGAATTTGCCCTGCCTTCCCAACTTATCTTGATCAACAATGTCACCAATATCTGGACACCTAGACTTCAGTTGTAGGTAGTCTCCAAAGATCGTAGTCAATGAAACAAACAGGCCTCCCAGTACTCATGCCCTTGCGTAGTTTTCTCCCACAATGAATCTGGGCTGCCCTGTGACTTGCATTAACCAACAGAAGGTGGCAAGAGTGATGCTTTGGCAATTCTGGACCCAGTTTCAAGGAGACTGTTAGCTTCCTTCCACCTACTTCCTCCTGGAACATTCACTCTGGAGATCTCTGAGCCACCATATAAGAAACCAAGTTAGCCTGCTAGAGAGACCACAGGGAGATGCCATCAGAGCCCTGAAACTACATGGAGGAAGACAAAATCCCAGTTGTATCAGGGCCCACGACAGATCTCCAGAGTTCTCCAGCCCTGGCCATCATCTACCTACAACTCTACCTTTATGAGGGACCCCAAGCAAGACCAGCAGAAGAACTGCCCAGGTGAGCCCAGTCAACCCTGAGAACAGAGAGAATTAATAAAACAGTTATTTTTTTTTAACTTTTTATTTTATATTGGGGTATAGCCAATGAACAATGTTGTGCTAATTTCAGGTACACAGCAAAGCAACTCAGCCATAAATATACATGTAAAAACAGTTATGGTTTTAAGCTACTAAGTTTGGGGTGATTTTGTTACACAGCAGTGGATAACTGAAATAAACCCTAAACATTCCTGAAATAAGCTCTAAACATTCCACTGAGAAAAGAGAGCCTAGAAACTGGCAATAATGAAGTGAACCAAGCCCACAGATGAGTGCTAATTAGCGTGCATCTTTTTTTTTTTTTAAGTTGTACTACGTAACGTTTAAAAATTGGCAGATCTCACATAAAAATCTAGATTGCTGGCTTCTGAGAAACCAGAACACGGACCACACTGGATCTACATTCCCACATGGTCATAACCAGCAGCAACAGAATAGCACTTACCCCCTCTTAAAAGGGCTCACTGTCCTGTCCAGGGCAACACAGCTTCACCGGGCCCACCTCCCCTCAATCACAGTGCCTGGTCTGTGTCAGATCATCTTTTAACCTGAGGTTTAACAGAGTGATAGACACACAACTGGTGCTCAATACCTATTTACTGAGCAATTGCACCAAGCATCAAATGCTCTTATCACTTCCACATGATTGCCAAATCCTGTATTGACTACCTTGACTATCCTTTCCCATCCAATCCTACCACCATGGTCTTCATGTCCTCTCTTAGATCATTGCAAGAAGCTCCAAAGGGTCTCCTAGCCTCCAGGTTGTACCTCCAATCCATTCCAGTCCATCCCCACTAGGATCACCCATGTAAAACACAGATTCGGGCATATTGTGGACTCCTCTCAAAACTCTTCAGTGGATTTCTGGCTATGATATTGTACTAGATGGTACCATTGGGGAAAACGGGGCAAGTACTTGGGATCTCTGGGTATTATTTCTTAAAACCATGTGTTTTAGGAATCTACCATTATCTCAAATACAAAGTTTAATTTTTAAAATCTATGAAAGTTTTAAATGTACATATTCGTTGACCCATAATTATATCCACTTCTATCAAAATTGAATTTGTACAAATTTTTTAAGTGTCTTCAGTTGCTCCCCGTCACCTGTGAAACAAAGTCCACACTCAGCCAGACTTTCAAGGCTCTCCTCATTTGGTCCTCTATTAAAAACAATAAATCTCTGAAATCCTCAAACATACCCTGGCATGTGCTCAGCCTGGGGCCATCCTCCATCACCCTAAACCCTCATGGGTTTACAGCATTCTCCAACATGGGGTTCAAACCCCCTCTTCCCAAAAGCCTTCTTAAAGTCTCCCAGCAGAAATTAATCTCTCCTTATCCTACACCCCCTTGGATTTTACTTGCATCTTCAGTGTGCCCCAGCCACCCTTGTTGCAGAGGTATTTTCCTGTATGTATGTGATAGGGACCATAAAACTATCGCCTGCTCTCATCCCAATTTCATAGAATCAACCAGTTCAGAGAGGTTAAATTATATTCCCAAGATCGCAAAGCATAGTGGTAGGCTTGAGATGCCTCTTTCCAAAATCTCTGCTCCTCTGCTCTACCTCAGGGGCTGAAAAATTATTTATCTTCAGAACCACTCTTAGCTAAAACAGTCACTGAGAGAATTCTGCATATATTAAGTGGGGAGACTCTCTTGAATTAAACTGGAATAGAGGACAAATATTTGCATTTTACGATGCCCTGAATAACATTACCTTCAAAAACAGTGAACAAATATTTCCTCTCTCCAGTTTTAAACACAGAATAATTATATCCTTCACAGATACAAAAGTCATAGTAAAGGGGATGACATTTTCCATCCCTGCTTTTACGTGCATATCAGTAAGTGAACACCAAATCGAATTCTCCTCATTTGCTCTAATCCCAAAGGGATCCACTGAGAGAAAGCTTATGGATACGGAAGATTTGGAATGAATTTGAAAAAAATGTCTTCTGCAGGTTGAGAATTTTAATCAGACGGGGGAAACGCTGGGTTTAATATATTTTAAAGACAATTCAGAGTTATAGGTGTTTGAAGGTAACAAACAAAAATACAGTTGAAGTTTAAACACACCTCATAATTTACATGTTAATAGGAAATGATAGCTTGGGGCTGACTACAGAGTTAAGAGAAAACATATCCATTGAAAGCTCTCATCCATGTGATTAAACACCTCTATGCCCTCAAACATTTCATATCCCTTCATCCCTTACCAGAAACCTGGCTGAGGCAAACCAGGCGACTACTTGCATACACAAGTTCCACTTCCTTTGCTTCCCACTAACAGAACCATAATTTGCTCAGGACAGCAACGTGCCCAGTGAAGAGCTGCCATCTGACACAGTTCTAGCCAATGAGATGCAAGGAGACACCTACAGGGGGTTTCTAGAAAGACTTTGTGTTTTCCTGCTACAGGTCTTACCCTCTAATTTTTCCCCTCCTCTTAAAGCAGATGTAATGCCTGGAGGAGCAGCAGCCGCCTTGCAGCCACAAGGTAAAAAGCATCAGAAATAAGCCAAGACAAATCACTGCAAGGACGGTTCTGACATCACGGAACCACTAAGAGAATGCCAGTGGTCACGTAGCCCTGTGCTTCTTGTATGGGAGACAAATGGATCCCCATCAATTTAGGCAACTGTTAGTTGGCTATTGAGTTTCATGCGTGAAAATGTAAACCTGACTGAAACACAAACTCTACCCCCAGAATCGTGCCTGCCCTAAAGCTCTCTCAGGTGACAGCTGTTCCACCTCACACCACCATGTACAAAGAAGAACTAATATCCACCATCTCCAACCTGTTTCCCTCCCAAGCGCTCCATCTCTGTGAACAGCACTATTGTTCTACCACCTGCCCACGTGAGAAATCTAAAAGCCATCCTTCCCGCCTCACTATCTCTCCACTTTAAGTCCAACCAATCACCCAGGGCTGTGCTTCCTCATCCCCAGTATTTCTCAGTCCCATCCATCTCTACAACCACTGTGCAGTCCAGGAGGGCATCATCTCCTACCTGCACTGCTCCTCATTGGTCTTCTTTGCCACCACCTTCTGCAATCCATTTTCCGTGCCCCTGCCACAGTGATCTTTCAGAAACACAAACAGGATCCTCTGGCTCCTATTTAAAACTTTTCCATCCTTCTTATTGGCCTTTGAATAAAGCCCACCTTCCTAATCATGGCTGAAAAGGTCCTCCATTGACACTGAGCTCAAATTAACCTTCTCTCCAAGCTCCAGCCTTCAAACCAACCCACATCTCAGCAGATATCTGCACATGCCTGGAGGAAGTTCTCCCACATATTTTTGATTGAATAGCTTTACTCATCCTTCCAGAACATATAATCTAGGAATTCCATCAGCACTTCCATATTTTGAATTGTGAGTTTCTACAACCTAGGTACGACCATTTGCAGTTCTCTACACACCCAGTGGCTCAGTGCAAGTTCCCACCTTCCATTAAAACACAGGGGATTCCCGGGTCAATCACAAGACAAAACCCTGCTTTTCTCAAACGCCATTTATAGCTCTGGATTACAATCGCTGTTGTTGCTTCCCTAACCTTTTTGGGTTTTTTCTCTTTTTAAAAAAGGGAAGTTGAACTTAAAGATATATTGCAAAACAACATAAAGGTTTAAATAGGGATACTGTAGACCCAGTGACCCAGATGACTGAAGTGGAAAATGTTACTAACACTGGAATCAGTGCTTATCCATTTCCGGTGATGTGTGCTTATGATGCATGGTTGTTAGTCCTAAATGAGATTTAACAGCAGAAATTCAAACAATGTCAAAACTTCATGAACACAATGCCAGTTAAGATATGAAATAGACACAGACTTGATTTAAACATGTTCATGTGACGGCTTTTTATTTTTTTATTTTGGAAAGTTTAGCTCCTGACGTTTCCTATGAGTCATTTTCCATGAATATAAAACTGTCCACCTAACATTGACCCTGACTAACTTTGATCTTTTGTAACACAGAAAATTGTAAATGCATGGTTATAAGGCTTTTACTGAGTATTTTCAATTTGCTGAAATAGCTCCATTTATATAAATATATCAACTGTAACAACGGACCTCAACATCAATTTCCACACATTAATCATGTTGATTTCCAAAGAGGGTTTGTGGAATCCACCTTAGAATATACATTCTATATAAGACAGAGACATATTATCAGTAAAATTTTTTAAATGGAAACAATCCTAGTGATGGTAATAACAATGACAACAAGTCTTTGCTGTAGCTATGACTTACTGAGTATTTTCCATGGTCCAGGCCCTATGCTAAGCCCTACACATATGCATTATCTCACTGAACTCTCACAGAACCTGGCACGACAACTAGAATCATCCCCATATTACAAAAAGAAGAAACTGAGGCTAAAAGAAGTTAGCAATTTCTTCATGGTCATACATCTCGTACATGATGGAAACTGATTTATGATCGCAGACCATCCCTCTGCAGAACCCAGGCTTCTTAATCACAAGTGCAAACATCCACACAGCATTTATCATGTACCAGGATCTGACAAACACTCAGTTAATCTTCACAACAACCCTACATAGCAGGTATTATTACTATTCTTATTTTACATATGAGGAAACTCCAACATGGAAAAGTCAAGTTACTAGATCAAAATGGTCCAGAGGATAAGCAGCAGATCCAGGATGTACCCCCAGGCCAGCACCTCCAGAGTATGTATCTTTAAACTACCGCCCTATCCACTGTACTATCCCCCAAGTAATAACGTCTCTAGGGCATTTATCATGTGCTGGGCATTGTGAAACTTTCCATACATTACCTCATGAAATCCTCCAATAACTCTGAGGTAGGTGGTATTTTTATCTCCACTTTACAGATGAAGGGTCTGTGGCTCAGAGAAGTTAAGTCAGTTGCCCAGGGTCACACAGCCAAGTGCCACATTGGAAAATATAAAGAGCAACAGTTGGGTTTCGCTCCCTACCTCCCCAATTCTTTTCCTGAGGCATGAGTGGCTGGGAAACAATATGCATCAGACTTTCCACCTCTGTAAAACCACTCAGTTCGTGTAATTTAGGGTGTGACTATTCATAGATACCTTTCAGCTAATCTACTGGGAGCCAGTGCAACCACAATGCACACTTCAGAACAATGTATGCTTTCTCTATAAGAAACACACCAACCCATCTGTGCAATATGAACACTTAGGACAATTTAGTTTTAAAAAGAAAGTCCACTGTTGTTGCTTTTCTTTTTCATACACAGTATGGAACTTTACTCTTTCTTCTAGAGAAAGTACCTCTCAGTTTTCTACTCCTATCCACTTAAAAGTCCCATTATTTAAACCCAAACAAATCTCTCCAAAAAGGCATTATGAATCTTGTTAAGAAAAAGCAATTGTTTCTTTATTCATTTTTAATAAAAAGAAAGGAGTACGATCTAAAAAAGAATTAAAGCTCATTTCTGGAAACAGTATTAAGAAATAAAAAATGCAACTACAGCAAAATAAATTGATAAATCAAAGCCTAACATGTCAGGCCCACACCAACTAAAGAATGCTGATTGGTGTGTGTCACTGGGTTTTGGTTTTTGCAGAGACAACTTTAATAGAATTCCACAAGGCCACAGAGTCACATGGAGACAAAAATCACATCTTCAGTATCCACAATAATATACAAAGTCAGTAACAGTTGTTACCCTTGGCCAGGATAGGCACAGACATTTAATATAAATAGACAATAGAAAATGCAGAGTCTGCCTTTTAATCATTCTTTCATTGACAGACTCATTTAATCAACAAATATTTATACAGTGTCTATCCATAGGCTAATCTCTGGGAACACAATGATGAAAGAAAGAGCCACACTCTCTGACCTCATGGAGCTGGGAGACAGACAGTGAAGACATAGATGCATATAGGATAATTATGTAAGTAATTGAGTATGTAAGTAACTAGTATGAAGGAAAAGATCAGGAAACCATAAAAGAATAGCACAGCAAGCTAATTCAGATGAGGGGGCAAGGAGCAACCTTTAAATTGAGACTGAAAGATGGAGTAGATAGTAGACAAAAGAGTGCTCAGAAAGCGTCCAAGATGGCAGAAAGAATGTGTGCAAAGGCCTGAGGTAGAAAAGAATTAAAAGGAGGCAATGCCATGGGAGTCAAGAACTCCTGGCTCTACTTCCAGCTCAACCACTAACCTGGGAATGTCCTTCACCTTTCTAGGCCTCAGTTTCCCCTCCAGCTCCAACAGCGTTCACTGGCACAGTCAATGGCCTCCTACGTGTTGCCACAAGGACAGCTTAGGTGCTAAAGGGCTGGCCTCATTCTTCTCAGAGTCGTGGGAGCGGGAACCATAGTAACTCCCACTAGCAGCAGTGCCTCCAGCACCCCACTCCCCACAACATGCCAGGAGACTCAGTGGAAGGGCCAGTCTAGCCAAGGGACAGCCCTGCTACCTCCTGGGAAGCTGTGTCCAGAATCATCAACCTGGAAACTACGACATCTCTAGGCTGCCCAAGACAAGGTCAGTTAATAGAACATGAAGAATACATTATGTCAGTGGGTAAAATGACTGGAGCTCTTACTGACACCTGACAAAAGAGTTCACATGGAAGGCCTGAGATAAGGCAAAGGTAGGGCAATACTTCTCCACAAGTGAGACAGAGGAACTGACCAGCCGTGCACCTCCCAGGGGCACCAGTCTGTGTGGGGCACTGAAACATCAAAAGAAGCAGAAGAAATATTCTGATGGAAGGGAGAGGATTGAGATGCCCAAAGGACATTCTCAAGTAATAAAAGATGGTCCCTACACTGCCTCCTAAAGAGGGTTAATTGCAGGACCTTGATGTACTAAACAGTGTGATGCAAGTTTGGGGCAGAGCCCAATTGCTCGGGGCTGTAGAAGAGAGGCTGCCACGCTCCTGACACCTCACACCTTGCATAGCACTAGGTCTAAATGGATGGTGCAAACATACTTAAAGAATACTGGTGTGAAAGTTCACCTGATTAATCTGCCTAGGACTCCCATGGGCCTCAGGCTGGCCATGACTTCCTGCTCTATTTCCTGCCATGAACACTGCCTTGTGTGGTACTTTCTTAACCAGACCTGTCTCCTCCTACTCAACTCCTTGAGGGCAGAAGCTGTTTCTTGTTTACCACTCTACCCCAGTTGATAGCTCACTGTAGCAGTGAGCTATCGATAAATTAGCTCTATGTTATATAATCAAAAACTAGTATTAAGGCTATAAGACAAAAGCTTTATAATCTGTGTTGATCTAGACCAATAAATCTGTGAGCAACCTTTAACATCAATACATAAAATTACTTCATCGTTCACAAGGTTTTCAGTGTGAGATGTTTATGGAAAATTACAAAAAATTAAAGTGCAGTATGAGACTTCATACACCTGAGGTCCTGCTCTGAATACACACAGAAATGAAATCAGCCCCAAATATGAAATACTCAAACACATTGAGATTTGGTGGGGGGGAAATCAGTGAATGCGGAGAGGCCGTATCAAACCCTGGAAGGTCATTTAAAATTATCTACTCCACTAGCTTTGCTTTATAAGGTGGAAAAAAATTGAAGCTCAGAATGCTGAACTAATATGCCTCTACCTGGTGACAAAACCATGACTTAAATGATCTCCAAGTTTTAGATCATTGTTTTCCCCACCACACTGGGCTGCCACCTGAATTAATCACATCATGTTACTCCTGTAATTGGAAATCCGCAAAGGCTCTCCATTTTTCAAGGGTAAAGGGCAAAGTGTGTACAAACCCCTACAGGGTTTTCCTCCACTTGGATCCCATTTCTTTTCACGCCTTTTCTACCACTTATCCCTTTGCTCAGCCTGTCCCAGCCGCTGTGGCAATTGTGCTGTTCTTGAATCAGGCACACTCCTGCCCAGGGCCTATGTCCTAATCCTTCCCTCTGTCTGCTGAGCCCTTCCCCCCAATACTGGCATGATCCACTCTCTCATCTCCTTCAGATTTTTCCTCCAATGTCATTTTCTCAGTGAGGCCTTCCTTGTCCACTCAATTTTAAGTTACATGTCACCCCAAACCCATCCATGCTTTATTTCCTCTATAGCACGCATTGCCATTTAACATACTGTATATTTTACTTATTTATATATTTCTACAACTCTCTCCTTCCCCACCATGTAAGCCCCATGAATACAAGGATTTTCAACCATCTGGCTCACTGCTCTGTTCTTCGAACCTAGATGAATGCCTGGCCCACAGTAAAACCTTGTAAATATAAGTTGAATAACTGGTTATATGGATTGATGGATGGAGTTCAAAAGTGGCTCAAATCCAGAGAATTTAAGAGCTGTGAAATGTCTGACAGAGTCTGGCAGCCCCTGGGAAACAGCCTGTGGCCTGGGTGTCATCTACCATCACTATGTGCCCACTCCAGAACTGGCACTCACTGACACTCTGGGTGAAAGACAGTAAACTAAGGAATGAAGTGACATGAAGACTTGTCAAAGCAATCCTGTTTGAGGCTTCATGACTCTCGGTTAGAGAGGCAACTAGCAAGCCAATATTTTTTATCAGCAACAAGATGCCTCTTACATGTCCAGATGCAGAATCACTTCTGAATTGCTTCCCTGTGCCCTTCAGCTTAAGTAGAAGGGGAGGGTTTGCTCAGATTGGACATCCCAAAAAAGAGACAAGATTTCAGAAACTTTTCAAAAACTGGCATGAACCCACATTTGCTATGAAGCCTGAATGGCTGGCACAGCTGAACCTCCATGCATCATTCTAAACATAAAACACCAAGCTTCAATTATATCTTAATGACAGATACATAAAGGAAGATACTAAGAATAGCCAAAGACAAGGCAGTAGGAACCAAGGGCAGATATTAAAACTATGTAATATTTGGCCCAGTCATCAAGGAAAAAAAAACAACAACAACATTCAGACAGATCCAAACTAACATAAGCAGTTTATGGTCTTTCAGGTCTAAGAACCCAATGAAGGTTTGCAGCCAGGTTATATCTCACCCCACCAGCACCTGAAATAGCAAAAACATCCACAAAGAGCTACCTGTCTGAACTTGAAAGACACAAGCTAGTCCTAATTTACAAACACGAAATACCAGGGACCTCTAAATGCCTTGCTAATTTCTAGTCTAATTTAGACCTTGACAGCCCAACAAATAGACAAATTGAAAACTAGAGTTTTCCATTCCCACTATCAGTGGTCCCTCCCATGCAGTGGACATGCTACTCAATCCAGTGCTCCTCATGACACACCTCATTATCCGTTGACCAATGTGAACTCCCTGTTACATTTTAATTCATTTCCTGGAGAATTTGGGGTGATCTCTACAAGTTCCAAATGCTGGAGCCAAACGCTGTTGAAAAATATTCTAGCATTTACTGCAATGGCAACTTACTTTCCAGTACTCCACATTTCCATAGCTAAATCTAAGATGGGGATAGCTCTTCTCTTAAACCTACAACGGCTGAAGCAGATGTTTGTGTATTATATGCCATCTGTAGGAACCTCCCCACTTGCTAATAGCACCCAGCTGGAGAATCATTTGGGACCATTCAAAACTATTAAGGCTATAAACTCTGACTTGGGTCAAGTCTAATAAACAAGTGTCATCCCAAAAGGAAATGAGTTAAGCTAGCCTTCAAAGTCATTTAAGCAAATATTCCCATGGTCTGAGTACCTCACAAAAAGCCTCTCATTAAATTCTTCTGCTGTTGATTTTGCCCAATTTAAATCAGAGATCACTGGAAATGTTCATTTCAGGAAAAACCCACATTTCAATGGAGTGGCTTTCAGTGGGTTTGAAGTGACTAAGGAAGAGTCTCTGAAGGTTGCCCAGGTCTCTCGGGCTGCCTCACACATAGCAACAGCAGGTGCATGAAAAAATATTTAGGAAGCCAGCATGGCATGAGCCCAGCTCCTCCTATATAAAGTCAAGTTCCTGATCTGGAAATTCCGGACCATGAACAGGCACACAGGAGAGAAGAGGTCACAGCCAGTGATGGTGCTATGTATATTTTTGTCAGGTCTAAATAACACATTCATTTCAAAATGTGGCCACCTTCAGGCTAAGACTACACCTAGAACACTTCATTTCCCCAATGAAATCATTCTCATCTTTGAAAAATTCTCTCCAATACGACCCTCCAAGAAGCCCTTCTTAACAGTTTTTTTTTTTTTTGCAGTACGCGGGCCTCTCACTGTTGTGGCCTCTCCCGTTGCAGAGCACAGGCTCCGGACGCGCAGGCTCAGCGGCCATGGCTCACGGGCCCAGCCGCTCCGCGGCATGTGGGATCTTCCCGGACCTGGGCACGAACCCGTGTCCCCTGCATCGGCAGGCGGACTCCCAACCACCGCACCACCAGGGAAACCCAAGAAGCCCTTCTTAATACAGTGTAATCCATTCCTACTCCATCTGTTCTTCAGACTTAATCACTTCCTACACTCAGCCATCTGGGACCTGGCTTTACTTGCCTTAGACCCTGACTTATTTATTTTGTCTTGTGTCATAATGGTTTCTTGCTTTACTGTTCCACTTAACACTAAGGATGTGGGGGACCAGAACTATCCTCTCAATTCCTCTCTACCTCTATGCAGTTGCTTCACACCCAAGAGATACTCTAAATAAATACTGGTTGAATGGAAAGAATCTCAGTCTTGGATTTAATTCTCTCAACGTCTACAACTAGTCTAACAGCTTAAGAACCAAACCTACTTATAAATTAACTTAAGTTTTAAGTACAGTGAAATCACTCTAAGTAATTAACCTAACCACTGGATATGTTTATTTTCCTAGTTTGGAAAAACAGGCCAGCCACTGGGTATGACCATCCCTAGATAGGCAACTCTAAGAATAATGAGGTAATTTCCTTCAAAGATGATGAGATTTTCAGGATTCTCTGGAATGCACACCTCCCCATTAATGTGTCATTATTAATACCCAGTTCACTTTGGGTAGAAATGAGACTAGAGCACTTCAGAATTTTCAAGCAACTCCTCCTTACATAGTACTCAAGTGTCAACATAATCTCAGTGTGATGGTCCCACTGCTCACAATGAATTAGGAGACATATTTACTAGAGATACTAGGAAATGTCCCATCAAATCTGTGTAACTACGTCTATGCTCATGTTCCAAGGGTTTCATTCACTGTGTTTGCATAAGCATCCACATACCTCTCAGTGAGTAAAAAAAAAAAAAAAAAAAGGATCAGAGGGTAAAGGGGTATTACCCCAAAACTAGGATTGCCAGATCTAACAAATAAAAATATAGAATGCCCAGTTAAATGTAAATTCAGATGATCAAACAATAATTTTTTTAGTATAAGCACCCCCATGAAATATTCGAGACATGTATTTTCTAGTATAACTAAAAAATTATTCTTTGTGTGCAATTCAAACTTATCTGGACATCCAGTATTTTATCTGGCAACCCTACTCCAAACCCAGAAATTGTATTTAAAAAAAAAAAAAAAGAAAGCACAGAGCAATGAATGCATTTTGTGAAGGTTTAATTTTCAGAAAGAATACAATAAGTCATCTATAGCATTATAGAACATTTCAGAAAGCTCGATATAATGACTGCAAGAAAAACAGAAAGTGAAGTCCACTGAGTACTAAACTAACTATGTGCTGGGTACTATTCCAAACCCTTATCTCATTTAATTCTTACTCCATCCTCATGAGGTAGGAACTATTATTATTACTATTACTATTATTATTATTATCAAAGATACAAGGTGAACAAGTTGCGCAATGTCACACACTAGTAGAGTAGGGAGTCAAACCCTGGCAGCTTTAACAAAAGGGCTTAACATGCTTAACGGCTACCACATTTTACAGGTGAAGAAATTGAGAATCTTAGCATTTTTGCCCAGACAGACAGCTGCTCATCAGTGCAGCTGGGATTCAAACCTAGGACAGTCTGAATCCAGAGTCTTGGTCCCAACAATACACCACCTCTCCAAGTCATGCAAAATGGGGAGAGTCCCTTTCCCACCTAAACCAGCTGCGATTACCATGGTCATAAGTCAGAATGCTTCATCTTCAAAGAACAGTGCTTGAACCTAGAATGGCCTCCTCGGAATTCTTATCAGATCCATCCAGCTGAATTTTGACTCCTTGTAATCTAAAGGTTATCCTGAGTTAGATGGGGAATGTGGAGAAGAGTTCTATTTGGGGGAAGAATTTGTTGTTGCTGTCTTTTCTGTACCAAAACATCTCTTTCAAACAAGCCACTTATCTGATGCCTACCAGTCTTGCTGCCTGGAGACAAATTCTTCTTCCTGCACATGAATCCCAAACACTGGCTATAACCTGGAACACAGACAGGAAGGCCAATTTGAACCAGCCACCAAAGCCACCTTCAAGATCCAATTATGTGTGAAAAGATCACAAGAGCTAAGATTTTTCTGCTTGGATCTGGAACTAAACAACCAGCATTACTGCATGTAAAACATCAGAGTTCAGAAAATATCAGAAGCTATCCAGAACTTTACCTGGAGCAGACTTGCCTATGGGAACCCTCATGTGCGTTATTTTAGGTGTTTGTCTACCTCTGGAATGAAGACAGATGCCTTTAATCAGAGAGTGAGAGAGAGTGAGAGAGAGAGAGAGAGAGAGAGAAAGAATGAGAGGGAGTGTGTGTTTAAGCATGTGCAATACAAGGCATATACAATATAATGCTTACCTAACTTTCCCCTCAAAATTTCCTATAGGGAGCAGAGAGCATGTTGCTCAGAACATGAGTTAGCTGCAAGAAAAGGAGGGGGTTGTCTGTGGATAGAATGGACACGAAGAATTTTTCTCATGTAACTTATAACTATGTAGTAATCTATAATTGTCTGAATACTTGACTGTGTCTCCCATGAGAATATAGGCTTCTTGAGAGCAGGGGCCGTATCTGTTGTATTCACCATTGTGCTTCCCAGGTGTATGGTACAAAACAGGCACCCAGTGATAGGATGAATGAATGAATGAGCAAACACTACTGCCACCAGTAAGCAGTGTGCACACAATCTTACTTTTGGCCTCACTGCCCTTAAAATCTGTAACCAAGACTTGTACCCTCTTGCAATCCCAACCTCCCTTCAGGGCTGAATAGTGCATGTGTATCATCATTTCTCACAAAGACTATTAAGCTGGCACCCTCCTAACTGGCCTCTGTGACACTAGACCTTGGCCATCTTCCAACCTGTTCTTCATTTGGCAGTCAGAGTACTATTCCTCTGCTTAAATCCAGCCACACTCCCTGGTGCTCCAGCCACATTCAAAAGCTTACACTGTCCCAAAGGCACCATACTTGTGCTGTACTTCCAAGGCTCCCGTCTACCCCGAAGGCTCTCCTCTCATTTGCTTGGCAATCATCTTTCGATAATGAACTCAAACAGTATTTTTCTATGAGACTTTACTCTTACCTTCTCCCCTCAGAGGAACCAACCCCTCCATCTTTTGTCCCTAAAGGTATAACTACAGACCTAGCATCACATTCATGTCACTGTGAGTTACAAGAAGGCAGAGCCCATGTATTATGGACTGGCCATTTTATCACTAGCACAGTGTCTGGCATGTAGTAGGTGTTGAATAATCCCTTCCTTGATGGACAAGTGGGTTTTGGAAAATAAAAGTGGAAAACTTTGGTAAGCTAATCATTTCTGGATCTCTTACTGTGCTAGAGGAATATTGTCTATATTTATCTGCTAAGTCTACCAGAAAAATTAATGAAAGAAGGGACAATGGTGTGACCTGTTGTTGTTGCTATTGTGAACACCTACTGAGCAACAGACTTCATAGAATATTGCCTACTTGTAATTGGGATTGAGGTATCAAAAACAAAAGGACCCAAAATCAAGGAACCATGGTAAGGGACCTCAGAAAGAAGATACTTCTGAGATAGCAAATAAGTTTTGCCTCTATTGTCCGTGGTGAGACGTGGAAGCCTGGAGCAATGAATTCAGAAGGGCCCAAGGCTCCTCCCGGGTTTACACAACAAAGGGAGATGACTGTAGACAATATCTACAGTGGTGTAGCTGGGGGAAGAAGCAGTAGATACTACCACACAGTCACCTTGATCTAGTCCTTCCCCTTCACTGGACGTAAGAGGAGACAGAGACCTCAGAAATGTCTAGCTGAGGGTCACATGATTAGTGAGTGGCAGAGCTGGCCAATACGTGCATTCATTCAACATTTACTGAGTGAGTATTAGGTCCTGCATGGTGCCATCTGTTGAGATAAAATGATGAACAAAAATATTCATGGTCATCAACCTAGTGAAATTCAGTTTCCTCGATGCCTAACGCATAGCTCCTCCTACTACCTCAATAACGTCTCCAACTCCCACCTCCCCACTATAAAACTCCCATTTTATTATATGTAGTGACATTGCCCAGAAAAATATAAAAACTCTTTTTAAAAAAATACCTAATTCCAGGCTTCCCTTGTGGCGCAGTGGTTGCGAGTCCACCTGCCAATGCAGGGGACACGGGTTTGTGCCCTGGTCCGGGAAGATCCCACATGCCGCGGAGCGGCTGGGCCCGTGAGCCATGGCCACTGAGCCTGCGCGTCCAGAGCCTTTGCTCCGCAACAGCAGAGGCCACAACAGTGAGAGGCCCACATACCGCAAAAAAAAAAAAAAACCTAATTCCAAACAATTCAACCAATTCATAACTATTCTTTCTCCCCCCATTCTATTTATCCAAACTTTTAAAAACTCACATTTAAGCAATAACTCCACAGTGATATTTGAAATTTTTTTCAGATAGCTATATCATTCCCAAATCTTATCATCAAAGAATTTATCACAATGTTAGAAGGAAGTGTTAGCTAAGCTTATGGAGACCCTATAGTTCACATTTTCCAGAGGTTGAACAATCATCTTTATACTGAGAAACTCAAACGAGTGCTTAATAGTTCTTACAGCAAGGAAATTCTATTTTTAAACCTAATCCGAATCTTACCACTAAAAGTTAAACTAAATCCACTGTATCATCAAAGACAACAGAAAAGAATCAGTCACCATCTTACATCAAATAATGGAGTACATATGCTTTTGGTCTGCAATTCTTCAGTTTCATCTTTTTCCCTTTAAAATTGAGAAAAAGGTTTTCTGTGGTGGCACAGGGGTTGGGAGTCCGCCTGCGGATGCAGGGGACACAGGTTCGAGCCCTGGTCAGGGAAGATCCCACATGCCGCGGAGCAACTAAGCCCGTGCGCCACAGCTGCTGAGCCTCCGCTCTAGAGCCCGTGCTCCACAACAGGAAAGGCCACCGCAGTGAGCACCACAGCGAAGAGAAGCCCCTGCTCGCCTCAACTAGAGAAAAGCCCGGGTGCAGCAACAAAGACCCAGTGCAGCCAAAAATAAAATAAATAATTTTTTTAAATGAGAAAAAATAATTTGTGGGAAAAGTTAGCAGGAAAAGGGACTGCTCTGAAATCTTAAATAATTTAGCCAAAAAAAATTTTTTTTTCAAAGAAAGTAACTGACCCAAAAAGATATATTTATGTACCTATAATTTTCACTAAGGAGTTTCCACTTTGACTCTGGAGTAAACACATGATTTTTCAAATTCATGGTCTGCAAAATCCCGAGGCACCAAGGAACACTTATTTCCATAGAGTAAAAAGACACATTCTGGCCTTATTCTGAAGAGGACACCAGAAAACAAAACTAATACTGTGAACAAACAAATCTTAGCTAAAACTCATTGAAATAATCCAAATGGTTTCCATTCCAGGGAAAATAGTAAGTCAGCAGTTTGCATACGGCTGCCTTTTCCAAATACACAAAATAAGCAAAAACACCACCAGAGGAAAGTGCAAATGCTGAACCCTTTCTATTTCTGTTTCCATGGACTGCAATTCAATCAATACCGCCGCCTGCAGTGCTCTGCCGCCATTTATGCACACTTCCAGGTGGCCGCCAATGTCCCACCCAGAGAGTCCAGAGGACTCCCAGACAAGGTTCAGGGAGCCATCAATCAAGCCACACAGAGAATGACAAGAAAGTCTGGACCCGAGACTCCAACTGCTAGCACAGCACTGGAAATCCAGAAAAATTAATCTTTGAAGGTGTCGAGCAACCAGAACTCTCGGCAAGAACATTCAGATTCTAAACAAGAAAACAATGGGGACGGAGGTAGGCATTCCTTAGAGAACAAAAGGCTCTGGAGAAAAACGTAAATGAATCACAACCCTTCACCTACTACCATTAACAGCCTGGAGCTGGCAAAGGGCTGTTGAGTAAAAATATTCTACATAAGGAAACTTAAGGGAAGTATTCAAAACCGTTCACCCAGGATAGAAGACAACTCCATGTGCAAAATCCTACGTGGGGAAAGTATATCCGAGGTTATTAAACAGCATTAGTAACTCTTAATGATTAGGGTAGCATCGTAAAAACCAAATTATTTTTGAAGAATAACATGAACAGAAAAGTGCTGTTTTAACTTCAAGACAGAGAACTTACTTCCAAACCCCCATCCTCCTACAGACCTTGAAAGGACAATAATTAGTCAAGAAAACAGCAAAATGAGGAAGTGGTATTCTCTTACAATTTCTGTTAATCCCCACCAGCTGTAATTTAAGAAATTCAGTGACATCAGCGTTTATACTGGATCCAGCAAGAATGACAGAACTACGAATGCAGAATCATATGAGGGGGGGGAAAAGAAACTTGGGGGCAACTGGAAAATACATCTGAAGACGTGGAAAATTAATTCACTTTGCAGTGAATCACTTCAACAGCTTCCAACACCAACACTGCCAAAAAAAAACAGAAAAAGTGGAAAAGGAAGGATAAGCACCCCAAACCTAATCAAATGATCCAGTGGAACATCTGAAAAAAAGAATGTCACTGAAATAAGTGAAGTAAACATTTCTGAAAACAGACAGAAAGCAATCTAACCATTTGTAAATGACAAGAACCAAAGATTCAATATTATACAGAGATTGTCACTCTTCAAAAAAACATATGCTATACGAGAACCTGTAAAAACTGAGTTACTTTGGTTATTACTTGCATTACCTTCTTGAAGACAGAGTCAATTCCATGGTCTCCTTTTCCCCAGAGAGAGAAAACAGCTCGTGAAAAAACCATTGCAGTAATTTCAAGGTGTCCCACCTGAGTTCACAGATGGACCTGGAACAGGTCTAACTCCCAATATAAAGGCCAACCATTACCTTTTACTCACGTCAGAGTCCGAGGGAGAAGAAAACCACACCAAACCTGACTGAGCAAACAACCTATAGAGGAGTTGAAAAGACTCACCATGGCTGCCTCAGCCCTTTGGCTGAACATTGAGTCCACTGAACCGTCTCAGAAAGGAGATGATTACAAAGATGCGATTGTAGCTGCTCTGCCACACGCGTACATGCACCTTCTCTCAACACTAGGAAGACTAAATGAGAGATGGAGTGATAATTAATAGGATTCTTGGCAGCAGGAGCCAGCTTCTTGAACAAACCAGTAATTGCTGCCTACTTAAAATGACAGAGAATCCAGCCAGCAAAGAGGGAGGTGCTAACAATGGGAATCATAAAACGTAAAAAAGACTTACATCAACAGGTTACTTGGCTCCCATTCAAAACTACCTCCTTATCTACACATTCAGTTAATAATGAGAGCAAATAAATTGAAAATCACAAACAGGAGGACTAGAGATCAATAATCCTTCCAGAAGTATTACCACAGATTTCCCTTCCACACACTCTCCAACACCCAAAATGTCATACATTGATCATGAAGATAACTATCAACTTGTACATGATGTCATACTAGAAAAGAACATTTTTCCCATAAGTGATATATTTGACTTGGACATCCTTTGAAAATAACCAGGCTGTTAAGAAACTTTTAACAGCAGCCACAGACACAGTTTACACTCTCTAGTCTGAAATTAAAACAATTTCTTGGTTGTAACCTCTCTAGGAAAGAAAAGGTATTTAGCTCAGAAGTTTTTTACCGGTATGACTGAAGATTTCTAGCAAGGTAGAGGACAGTTAGCACCCAGTATCTCCAGTTTAGACCTCCCAACCCCAAGAAATAATAGTACTGATTGCCAAACACTCAACTAGACAATATTCCCTCAGAGAAGACCAGTATCTACTGAACACTCCCTAGCAAGAAATAGACCAATGAACCTCTAACATCTTTAGATGCCCAGAGACATGGAGAGACGAGGATTCCATCTTCTGCCATGGAGAGATGTCTAGAGAGATAAACCAGGCCAGCAGGCACATAGTTTCATAACGACTAATGCTGACCAAAACTCTTCATAAAATCAACTCCACAAGTAAAGACCCATCTCGTTCATTCCCTCAGGAGATCCCTGGCTCTCTGATGGTATTGCAGAGGATGACCTGATGCTCTACAAAAAATAGATCATTGAAAGACTAAGGGCTTCCTGACAAGATGCAGCCCAGGAGTCCCTATTGATAATATCTCATGGAAATCTCCAACTTTTCTCGTGGCAGTTAAAGATGCATGTGAGGTAGTACATCAGGAGCAGAAGCACTGAAAACTCAAATGGTTTACATTTTTCTTAGTATGCATGAGAATTAAGTGGTTGTTTTTTTTCAGTGTTGGTCTTTCTCCTTTCCCACTAATAAAAAGTAAGAATGCCTTTACATTCATTCGGTGAATGTCTAACCTATCACTGCTGGAACCCACTGAGTATATATACGGCTCATCGTTAAAGCCACCATCTAGTATTTTTATAACTTCTCCCTCTCTATTAGATCATTATATCCTATTATTCAAAATATTTAACTCAATATTTTGCGATGACTAATGTTCTTAACGCCCAAATGTCAAGGCAGAAGTTATGTTCATTACACAACATTATGATGTTTCAAGACCTTTGGCATTCAAAGATAAACAGTCCAGAATGTAATAGACTGGCTACGACTTCATAAAGACATACAGGAAAAGCAATTAACAACTCAGGTTAGAGGGGAAAAATAGAGAGATGAATGGAAAACATCAAGATGTTAGGAGCTACATGTTCAATGGTAGCCCACAAGGATGGGTATGTAGACAAGACTTGATGTCACCAACTAGGGCCATTCAAAGATCTATAATGAGGAATGAGGAAAATCTATAACTTAATACCACACGCTTGTGAATGATTAAGCATCCACCGTCCCACCTTTTGCTACCTCTCTTAAAGTCTTCACAGCCTATCTCCTTTAAATCATCAGAAACAGCTTTGAAAACAAAGGACTATTCAGCCAAGCACTCTGTGGGCACCTTTAATAGATCTATTTATCTTGGATTAAGATGTTCAACCGTACCCAGAGTCTCCCTTTACTTCATCAGACACCTAGTCCTCTTTCTATTCCAAAATCAACATGAGCTGTTGCCCCTGATCTCTTCCTATCCTGCCTCCCCACTCCATGCCCCAATATATACAGTAACCACTTCAGTAGGGCAGATAAGAGGGTAAGCTTTGAAGTTAGACAGTCCTCCAGTTTAAGTCTTGGTTCCACCCTTATTTGAATGACCTTCGGCAAGTGACTTATGATGGCGCAGCCTCAGTTTCTTTTAAAATGGGATCCTACCTACCTCACAGAATTAAATATACAAAGCATTTGAAATGTACCTAGTACGCGTCTTAATATGTTTGTAATTCAACTAGATCTGGTTATTCATTCCTGCTGTTTCAGCTTCTTGACTTTTCTAACAGGAAAAATCTGAAAAAAAAATTACATAGGTACCCTCCTTATCCCAGGACTAAGACAGATGGACAGACAGACACACACACACACACACACACATACACAAACACACGCACGCATATATACATATACATACAAAGAAGCCATTCTTTTTATTTTTTTTAACTTTTTATTTTATATTGGAGTATAGCTGATTAACAACATTGTGATAGTTTCAGGTGCACAGCAAAGCGACTCAGCCATACATATACATGTATCCATTCTCCCCCAGACTTCCCTCCCATCCAGGCTGCCACATAACATTAAGCAGAGTTCCCCATGCCATACAGTAGGTCCTTGTTGGTTATCCTTTTTAAATATAATAGTGTGTACATGTCAATCCCAAACTCCATAACTATCCCTTCCGTCTACCCTTCCCCACTGGTAACCATAAATTTGTTCTCTAAGTCTGTGAGTCTGTTTCTGTTTTGTAAATACGTTCATTTGTATCATTTCTTTTTAGATTCCACATATAAGAGATATCATACAATATTTCTCCTTTCTCTGTCTGACTTACATCATTCAGTATGACAATCTCTAGGGTACATCCATGTTGCTTCAAATGAAGAAGCCATTCTTTTTATAATACACAAGGATACGTTATGAAAATGCAAAAGGTACAGATGCAAGGCAGAAAAAGATGCAACTTTCAATACTTTAACTCCAATGTTCTGTAATTTTCATCACTTTAACCCCAGTGGGTTTCGGTTTCCAAACTGCAGAAGAAATTAAAGCACTAACACAAGACACAGCCTGTAGAAAGGACTCTGAAATGCTAGGTGTTGCTGTTATTACTGTTGCTGTTTGTGTTTCTTTGTTGTTATTAAATTGTAGGATGTATCTGCTATGTCACTCGAAACTACTGGACCTACTGAAAACAATTCTTTTCTTCCTTCCTTCCTAAAAGAATTCCAAGCACTCTAAACAAGTACTCAGTTAATGTTTACAATAATGACTAGGCTTATAATTATAATATGCTAATTTTCAATACACTGAGAAGTCAAAAACATCACCTTTATCTTCTAGGCCATGAGTAAGTTGAGCCTGGTTACTTCAGAAACTCCCTGCACCAGAATTCCTAAGCCATTTTACTGCTTTCTGCTGGATTCTTCAGCAGTGATCCCCACAATTTCTCTGTGCTCTTTTCCCAGGTCCCCATTCTCACTCTCCACCTTCTAAAGAACAGTAGAAATTATGCCAAAATAAAGAGTAACATATCTGAACAGCCCCATTCAACTTTAAAGATCTGGAAATGATGGGCCTTTTTTTTTTTTGATGGGTCATTTTTATTGGCAAATAAACTCGTAAAAATAGAAGATTGGGTATCTGGAAAAGCTTGATTATTGTGGCTTCATGTATAGTCCACAACAATGTTGACGCAGACAATGCTTAAAAATGTTTTCCCGGGCTTCCCTGGTGGCGCAGTGGTTGGGAGTCCGCCTGCCGATGCAGGGGACACGGGTTCATGCCGCGGGGCGGCTGGGCCCGTGAGCCATGGCCGCTGAGCCTGCGCGTCCGGAGCCTGTGCTCCGCAACGGGAGAGGAAATGTTTTCCCCAGTGAGCATGTTTTTTAGCTCAGACAAATAACTGCCAGAGAAAGACAGGCACAAGAAAACAATTTTGAAGACAGTCAACCCTCATTATTCGTGGATTCCCTATTTTCAAATTTACCTATCACCAAAATTTATTTGTAACCCCAAAATTAATATATGCAGCATTTTTACAGTCATTTGTGGACAGAGAAGTGAGAAATCTGAGCCACCCACAATATGCATTCCCAACTGAGGTCAAACAAGGCGATGCTCTGTCTCCTTGTTTCAGTTTTCACATGGCAAACAAGTGTCCTTTGGGGGGGGGGGTCCATTTCGTGCTATGCGTTTTGCATTTTTGTATTTTTTTGTTGGTGACTTTACTGATGACCTCCAAGCCTACCTAGTGCAGATGTGCAGTCTAGTGTTGCTGAGCATGAGACGGCTGTGAGGTGCCTTACGGAGAAAAGCGCAAGTGCCAGATAAGCTCCCTCAGACATGACTTACAGTGCTGTTGGCCATGAGTTCAATGTTAATGAGTCAATAAAGTGTCTTTAAACAGAAACACACATAAAACAAGGTTATGTATCAATCGGGTGACAAATACGCTGTGACCACAGGCTCGCAGGAACCTAACCCTGTTCCAAATTAAATGTTCATCGTGACTGCATAGAACAGAACTACTACCACAAACAACAGAAATTGACTGTATGCTTATTTCATCTCCTAGCACCAATAGTAGTAACAACAATTAGTGCCCCTACTAACTTACTGTACTGAGCATTTTATATTTACCAGGCGTACGCACATGATCTTCCATCATCTTCACAGCTATTCCGAGAAGAAAATACTATTACCCTCATATTTCAGGTGAGAAAACTGAGGTTCAAAAAACCTGTACAAGGGTCCACAGTTAGTAAGAAAAAAGGTCAAGATATTTTCATACACATTTTCCTGACACAGTTTAACAGAATTCCCCAAAGTTATTGATCCCTTCTGGCACACCAGAAACACTTCATTCATTTTGGCCTCTCTTTATTCAAGAAACATATATAGACACTATACTGGATCCTAGAGATGCCCAGGGAACTAACAACTTCCCTGTTCTCGTAGGGCCTCTTTCAAGTGAGGAATGACAGACAATCAAATAAATATTACCTATCAAACTATGTATTGGGCTGGCCAAAAAGTTCATTCGGGCCTTTCCGTAAGATGTTATGGAACGTTTTGGCCAACCCAATATAAGTAAAAGATGCTTGATTTCTTAAAATATACATTATTTTTTAAATAAGTCTTCAAACAAGGTAAGAGCTAAAGGCTGTATTCAGTGAATATCAGTTTAAAATATATTCTCCCTTATACTATACATGATCTCTTACATTATATACGATCTCACTTATACGTGGAATCTAAAAAAAAAAAAGGAGCTCATAGATTCATAGATACTGAAAACAGAATGGTGATTGCCAGAGGCAGGGATTGGGGGTGGGCAAAAGACTGAAGGCACTCAAATGATACAAAATTCCAGTTATAAGATAAATAAGTCATGAGAATGTAATCAGCATGGTGACTATAGTTAATAACAGTGTATTGCAGTAAGCAACAAGGATATACTGCATAGCACAGGGAATTATAGCCATTTTCTTGCAGTAACTTTTAATGGAGTATAATCTGTAGAAATACTGAATCTCAATACTATACACCTGAAATTAATATAATATTGTAAATCACCTATACTTCAATTTTTTAAAATAATTTTTTAAATAAAAATCAGAAGAAAACAAAAAATCCTGTTTTGCATATTTGAAAGGTGCCAAGAGAATAAATCTTTAAAAAGTTCTCATCACAAGAAGAAAAAATTTTGTAACTATGTATGGTGATAGATATTAACTAGATTTATTGTAGTGATCATCTCCCAACATACATGACAATATATACAGTATACAAATACAGTATACAAATATTGAATCACTATATTGTGTACCTGAAACTAATATAATGTTATAAGTCAATTACACCTCCATAAAAATAATAATTTTTATATTGATTACATTTTGACTTGGAATTATTTTGGATGTATTGGATTAAATAACATACTACTCTTATTTAATAAATAAATAAATAAATCACTTAATGTATTTCTTTCACTGATGTGACAACCAAGTGGGCTCTTTTCTTCCCCCAGAAAGAGCTCCTCTAGCCCTTGATGACCTGATCTGGGTTCCGTGCCAGCCCTTGGGCAGCCACCCATCTGCCAAAAGCAATGGCAGTTTACGGTTGACCCTTTTCGTTCACCATTATCTCCTGACTCCACAGTAGACTCAATAAATATTTACTGAATATTTTACCTCATAGGCAAGGAAAATTTACCGAAAGATCTTCCAAATAGTTCCCAAACCATGACTCTGAAAAAATAAGAGGGAGAGTTAGGGGCTTCCCTGGTGGCGCAGTGATTGAGAGTCCGCCTGCCGATGCAGGGGACACGGGTTCGTGCCCCGGTCCGGGAAGATCCCACATGCCGCGGAGCGGCTGGGCCCGTGAGCCATGGCCGCTGAGCCTGCGCATCCGGAGCCTGTGCTCCACAACGGGAGAGGCCACAACAGTGAGAGACCCGCGTACCGCAAAAAAAAAAGAGGGAGAGTTAGATCTCTTCACGTCCACCTCTTGAGACATGCAAGAAATAAATCTACTCTGAAAACTCCCCAAACTGCCTTGTCCATTTCCTCTTCCCTGAGCTATGGGTATCTTCAGTCTAACTCCAGCCTGCACAGCTGATTGATCCTCTTCTCTCACAAAAACACGGAGCTCACAAACCCATCCCACTGGGTGGTGTGAAGCCTGAGAAGGATGGTCAGTCAGAAGACTTCATTCTGTCCTGTGCTCCTGAGTTCCCCAAGCACACTGGATCTCACCCTAAAGAATCTAACTCTATGCGTCTTTCACCTCTGTGGGGGGGGGGGGGGGGCGGTTACGCGGGTGTGGAGGAGGCAGGGGTGTTTCAATTACATGGAAAGAGGGAAACTGTCATTTTCCCTGTTTTGTTATAAAACTCAGGAAAGGAACTGTTTAGCCAAGAACCAAATTTCAATTAGTCAGGACAATACCAGAGAAAAGCTGAAGATACTCTGAAAAACACCCTTTTGAGAATCCTGTATGTGCTTGTATGAATATATGTATGGTTTCTGGTAGAAAATGTCTCCCATTAATTGGTAATCAAACTAGTTCCCACCCCTCTGCACACAACAGCTGAGAGGTGGCGGAAGTGGTCCAGAAGAATGCTGGGTGACAGCCAAGTCCAACTCCAGGTTTGAAAACTCACTGCATAAATCCCAAACGTGTGAGAACTGACTATATGGTTGGTTGTGACAACTGACTATATGTACTTAACAGTGACAAAACAATGGTAGAGTCAGCAGCACCTACACAGATGAACCACTTCTTTCATTCTTATGTAAACCCCTGAATTCTAATGGCAATGACACCAGGAGTAGCCCTTGGGTACAGTAGCAGGCAGAGAGCAGCAGTAATGCAGGTACAGCAGCAGGTGGAGCGGTAATTGGGGCAGCAGCATCTACTGCGCCCTTACTACAGGTAGTACTCTCACTACCTTACTGAATCTTCCCAGCCAGCCAATGAGGGAGGGACCCTCGTTACCCAGGTAATGCGTCTTAAGGTGTAACTGATGAAGACATCCACTGATGTGTGCAAGACAATGGGAATTTTCCTTCTAAGAAAGATGGTGGCTCTTCAAACTAACCCCCTTTCTGCTTTCTAGGGATCAGTTTAGCCACAGGTTTGGGGGAGAAATTTTGTGAGGCTCAAGCAAAGCATGTCATCTGATTGCGGTGATCGTTTCACAATGTATATGTATACCAAAGCATCAAGTTATACACCTGAAATATACACAGCTCTTATCTGTCAATCATACCTCAATAAAGCTGGAAAAAAGAAAAGAAAAGCAAGCTATCATGTTGGTGTGGGTACCTAGGCTCGCTACGCAGTGCTACTAGGAGGGATAAATCCTAGAAGAGTGAAAGATTTTGCGATTCAAGAATACAGGGGGGCTTCCCTGGTGGCGCAGTGGTTGAGAGTCCGCCTGCTCATGCAGGGGACACGGGTTTGTGCCCCGGTCCGGGAGGATCCCACATGCCGCGGAGCGGCTGGGCCCGTGAGCCATGGCCGCTGGGCCTGCACGTCCGGAGCCTGTGCTCCGCAACGGGAGAGGCCACAACGGTGAGAGGCCCGCGTATCGCAAAAAAAAAAAAAAAAAGAATACAGGGTATTATGGCTTATACTGGATAGAGATAACTGTATAATGAGGCTGTCTTGTGAAATGTGAAAAGATAAAGCAGGAACTCACTACAGGCCAAGTTTAAATGTGAGAGGAATGACAGATACACATGTGGACACAGCCGTGGAGCCCGGCTTCTACCCTGCATGGTGTTGTGAAACCCCAATTCGTGCATCTTATTATTTATTCCTCTACCTAGCTATAGTCTATCATTACGATGAAAGGAAACATGTTGATAAAGACAAAGACTGTTCTGGCAACAAAAGTAATGCCCTACCTGTAAATAGCATGTGCTGTCTTTAAATACCTCCCTGTTAGGCATCCCAAAGTTCACCACTATCTGATCTGCATCCACTCCCAAAGGTCCTGATGTTGATCATCCAACCGAGGGATGACCTGGCCCTACTTCCCTTCTCTTCTATGGACCCTCTTATTTCCTGCTGATTGCCTTTGAGTCGTTTTCTCTTAATGACAGCGTCTGAAACTAAAAAGTCATTTCAAGTCAAAAAACCTTGTTGGTGCTGTGGGCAAAGATGGAACCAGAATGAGGGCCCGGTTACGAGCACAAGAACCAAGGCTTCGGCCTGAGGATTTTACTCAAGTATTTCTTTTAATCCGCACAATTAACTACAACTTAGATCATACTATTATCCACTCACCCCACTTAGTCCTCTGTTGAAATAGAGGCTACAAGAATCACTTGCCCAAAGAAAGAAAAGCTAGTAAGTGGTCAAATTGAAATTTAAGTTAAAAATCCTTCTTCTCTCTGAAGGTTAAACCCAAAACTCTAGACTTCTTCGACTGGTTAGAGCTCTTAACCCGTTTACAATAAGAGCAGATTCTTTGCCAAAAAGCATCAGGGCTTTTTGTCTGGAGAAGGTCAGCATGCAGCAAAAGGAAAAAAATAAAAATAAAAATGCTTGGGTTTTAGTGGATTAAAAATAAGAGTAGGCTGAATCCCCTGGTAAGTAAGGAGTCCAGAACTGCCTTATAGGTCCTACTTGTCTGATACAACATTGACCCTGCCCTTCCCTCTCCGCCTGAAATGAGGATGGCCTGGTGAGATTCAGGATGAGGGAGACGATCTGTTATGTCAGGACACCCTAACATGTGACAAAACAGAGGCTGCCTGGTCGCAGTCACCCCGCCCCTCTGTTTTGGAAGCTCCCACACTCTACAAACTGTCTGGAATTCATTAAGAAGGGAAAACAGGCTGACAGTCGTATTTCAAATTTTATTCAGCAGAAATTTTGTGAAAAACAATTTGGTCATGTGGGCACACTCATAACCACCATTACCCTGTTTCTCCACCAAATCATTCAGTCAAGTGACTGCCGTGTGCTTCAAGTTTCACACTTTGTGAGTCTCCATTAAACTACAACCCTCCAAGATCTGGGCCAGGGCTCCTTATGGTAGTACAGCTAGCTTAACTCCAAGTCTCTTATTTAGAGATCACATCTGGACAACCAAGCATCCTACCTGGTTTCATTAACCTAAATCTGATAGCTAACTTTCTAGAGGGGATTTTCCTTTTTTTTTTTTTTTTTTAAATCAGTGAGTGATTATTATCAATGATCATCTCTAGCCTGACCATAACAAGCAACATGGCGTTTTTTACGAAATGCACTCCAATCCAGGATATTTTTCATTCCAAAACAGGAACAATTTAATGTGGAGACAAAGGATTTATGGTAAAAGCATTAGGGAAGTAGTTTGCAAACTTGAGTGTGCATCAGCATCTCCTGGAGGACTTGCTAAAAGACACAGACTGCTGGGACTCCCCACCAACAGTTTCCGATTCAGGAGGCATAGGGTCCGAGAACGTGCATTTCAAACAAGTTTTTAAGTGACGCTGAAGCTGCTGGTCTGCGGGCCACATTTTGAAAACCATTGCTCTAAGGTGGTGGTGGTAGTGACGGATGTATTGTTGCTGTTGGAAAGTGGGGCAGTGATTTAATCCATGAACTTGGAATAGGAAGCACTGCATAGAGGTGGGATTCTGAGAACGGATCAGCTCGGGCAGCCCCCACTCAGGTGGCAGGAAATCCAAATTAACCGTCTTTACTCAGAAAAAGAAGTTATTGATAAAATAACAGAAAATTCCAAGGATAAACCTAACCAAAGATAGGCACAACTTGATCCAGAAGCTAAAACCCTACTACTAGGGCCATGGCAATGAAGGTTAGCTATCCATGGGAAGGGTGTTCTCTTTTCTAGGACAGTGCTGTTGACACCCAGCTGGGGTCTCTATTCCCCAGTTCCCACCCCTGCATCCAGATCTCGGTATGAACCTGGTCCTTGCCAAAAGAATATGAGCAAGAGTGATGCCTGTCACTTTGGGACCCTAGTTGTGCCTTCTCCTCTTCCTTTCCACCACCAGACACAAAAGATGCCAGGGTTCTAGGCAATGGCAGAACCAGAAGATAGACGGAGACTGGGTTCTTGATTTGTCATACGGAGGAAAGCTGTCTGCCAACCAGGAACTACTACCTATGTGACTATCGCCTGCCACTTCCTTATAGCAACTAACATTAACCGAATACAAGGGCTTTGTTTTTCTCTGCCTCCAAGATAAGGCTTTATTCTCGAGCACAACACCTTCCCAAGTTCAAGATCAACGGAAATAAAGGGAGACTCTCTTTCTGTTAGCACCCAAGCAAATCCCTGGGATGCGTGACATCAGTCAACGTGTAACTCCCTGAAAGCAATCCCTGTGATACAGAAGAGTGGCTAAGTCTGTGTCGAATTCTCCACCCCAAAGCCATGACACTCAAGCACGTGGGCTAAGCATGTGGGAAGGGGTTGTTATAAAAATTTGGAAAAGTGACTACAGGCAGGCAAAATACATTTCCTCTACTGTCCACTAGGGGAAATGCATAAGCAAAGGGAAGCTGGCTGCCAGTGAGATCTGATCAGAAAGATGTCAGGTATATGAACCCAAGAGCAAGCAAGAGGGATACCCTAAGCCAGCAGTGACCTGTGCATCGCTGACCCCAGAAACAAATCCCAATTAATTGTACTTGCCACTCAGCCCCCTACCATTAAAGCATGCATCTTAGTGACTATGATACTATGACCAAGCAAGCACCATCAGATCCTCTCTCTCATTCATTTCTGAATCAACAAGGATTTAAAACATCCACACACAATCAGTATCATTAGAACTGCATTCCAAGACCCCATCGTTTAGCATTTATACATCTAGCCTTTATCTAGATAACACATGATTAGTGTTTATCTACCTAAAGACCAGTGGATTAATGACCATGCCAAGGTGATGCAAGATGTGGTTCCAAAAAGTCTACCCACCGATTGTCAAGACACCACAAGCCAGTGGCCAACCTCTCCAAGTTACTCTCCAAGCACACTTCTTTGCAGCAAACGGGCCAACTTTTATTTGGAATGTCACCAGGAATAGTGCCAATTGCTTATATTTTTAGAGACTGTTTTACATAAGCTACTGTAAACTCTACCTTGAAAAATAAATAGAATTTTCAAGAATGCATAGTTGATGTCATCCTTTTCCCTTGAAAGTAAATGACCCTAACTGGCCAATACTATTTTAATGTTTATTCATAGTCATTCTCTGCCCCAAGTATTATAAATTTGTTGCAAAGTGTTCTATTGGCTGAGGTGCCAATATTCTAAATTTAGGTGGTGTGATTATGCAGGCTTAGTAATACCACAGAGCAAAGCTGACCCTGAAATAATACCTTTTCATCATTGGTGAAAAACTTCAAATGCAAAAAAATAGAACAAAAATATACCCAGTCCTTTTGATGGAGAAGGGATTGTTACAGTATTGGTGTGTCTGTGAATACTATCTCCAGCTGTTTGGGACAGACTCACTCAAGAGGAACAAGGTGGCCACATCTCACTGAGGTGCCCAGGTAGACTATATGGGGACTGTACTAGATTCCAAATTAAACAGGAAAATCATCTTTAGGATTTCTGTGTGCTCTTCCCTACACCAAGTTTCAAATCACCAGTTATAAAAATAAAATGTATGTTTTGAAAAACATGCTTTTTAGAACCAGTTAATATTTAGGAACATATCACAATAAAGGTACCGAAGTAAATATAGCATTCCTGTCTGTCTATTTTATCCTAATCTCACATACAACCTTAACCACCGGGCTAAATAAATCTTCTCTGCCTCAAATCTTCTTCCCATGGAAGCAAGTTAAGCTTCCCAGAAGGAAAACCTATCCTACAAACAACAGCTACACATGCTCCCACCAGTGGGGACAACACCTTTCCCATCTGCCCTTGACCATGTGGGAAAATAGGGGAATGTGTGTGAATGAGTCAGCAAGTTACCCCACTCTGGGGAGGGGGCGGGGAGGGCCCAGGCCACAGATGCCTTCCTGAAATTGCTCAATAACCCACAATTTTCTTATAGAAAGACATGATTCTACCAGTGCCTTCCCTAAACCTACAGCTCACTATGGTTGGATTTAAAATATTTGTTCCCACACGACCCAGGATTTTTTCCTTTTGAAAGTTACCACTCCGTGGGCACTTCAATTAAAGAACACAGCTACTGAAATTCGAATGCTTTGAAGATTTCTTTCATAAAGGGTCAAATTAAAAACACACCATTGCCTGTGGATGTCAATGTTAATGAAAGGTCGAAGTGGTGTGTGGGAGAAGAGGCTTCTTTTCCTTTCTGCACCAACGCTGACATTTTCACATCAGTGTAGACAGGAAGCGTGTGATCTAGGGGCTGAAACACAGGACTGGGAGTCAGGAGTTCTACATGGGTCATTTGTTTGTGGTGTGCGTCTTTGGTGAAATCAATCTCAGGTTTTACTGTTTAATCCTAGATGACTTGGACCTCTCCTTTGTGCCAAAAAGTAATTCAAAATGCAGCCAAAAATCATTCCTAAACTAAACATAAGGGAAGTATGCTCAGACCTCAATGATCTCAGTGCAACAACAGTGAGATGAGCAAGGGGACAATTCGAGTAAGATGATCCTGGAGGAAAGAAAGGATAACAAAAATAACAAGGCCCATCTCCACGTTTAGTCCAGGGGTAGATTTATGAAGACAAGTATACATCTCTGACTCACTTGACATTAGGAAAACACTTAAGACCAAGTTATAAACACTTATGGGGAAGATTAATGTCTGCATTTCTTCTTCTACTATTCATATATTACCTTACAATTACCTTAAACCAGTCCTATGTGTCTTCCTGAGCAACTATAAAGGTCAAGCCTACTGTTAACTCTTTACACACATTACCTTTCACCTTCACAGCACCCTTCCAAGGTAGCTATTGCTCCATTTTACAGAGGAGGGAACCCAGGTTCAGAGAGGTTGGCGAACTTGTCCAAAGTCACACAGCTAATGAGTGACAGCACCAAGATCTGCACATTTAACTCACACATTCAGTGCCTCAAAATCACTTCTTCCATGAGGTCATTCCTAAAGACCCACCCAATAAAGCCCCTTCTTTCCCAGTCACACTCTATCAATAACATTCTATTTAGTTTTCATAGCACCAAAACTTATCTTGTTCATCTATTTAGTTCATTATTAGCTATGCCCCCACCTCCAAGACAGGAGCACCATACTAGCAGGAACCTAGTCTGCCTGGTTCTACTTTTGATTCCCTACAGCTGGCGAAAAGCTGTCACACGATAGGCACTTAATAAATAAGTGTTGTAAGGAGGGAAAGGAGGAAGGGAAGGAAGAGAAGAAAAACAAACAAATCCAGGTCCTTCTGACCCCAAAGTGATACTGCCTTTGCTGAAAGTGACTGAGGGATGTTTTAGAAATGACTTAGGGAAGACAACAGGAGCTCACGACTTTGAGATACCATTTATATCTTTGTGTGCCTTTCTCTCACCGGTATCACCACTCTCCAAAGCACTGCATCCCTCTCAGCCTGCCCTGGTTCAACTTCTGTGTAAACACTCCAAAGGTGTACGTCTTTATTCTTCATGATGTGCAAGAAAGGTCACGGAAAGAAAGACGCAGCAAAGAAAGAAGGAGGCCATGTTTAAGACCCAACCTAGGGCTTCCCTGGTGGCGCAGTGGTTGGGAGTCCGCCTGCCGATGCAGGGGACACGGGTTCGTGCCCCAGTCCGGGAAGATCCCACATGCCGCGCAGCGGCTGGGCCCGTGAGCCATGGCCGCTGAGCCTGCGCGTCCGGAGCCTGTGCTCTGCAACGGGAGAGGCCACAACAGTGAGAGGCCCGCGTACCACCAAAAAAAAAAAAAAAAAGACCCAACCTAGAGAAACGAGGAGCATGGTCCTCCTCCCCAAGTCCTCAGGAACAGAAAGAGGTGTGCGAGTTTCAACAGAGATCCCAGACCTGCCTGCAGGTCCTCTCACCCTCAGCCCTCAGCTGCCTCAGGAAAGATGCAGACTTCATGGCTTGCTTTAATTCCTTGCCCTCAAGTACACAGTGTTCACCAGACTCACAAAATCCTCCTTATAAACTTCACATTTGTCTTTACAATTTCAAAAGCCTGTGGTGACTCCATTAACTATCTTTGACCCATCTTCTGGACTATTTTCTTCAAATAATGCATATTTGGAGATGAGTCAAACATATTTTTAAAATTTAGTTTGATGAGATGGACCTAACAGCAAAGTACGTTTCATACTTAAAACACACACACAAAATAAATGAAACTCTTGCTTACTGTCCTTGAAAAATGACAAAAAAACATTTAGCCAGAGTTTTTTCCCCCCCTATTATTTATCCTAATACTGCCAGTTCTGAAACAAAGCAGTTGGAAGCAGAAATTTAGTAACTTTGATTTGTCCCAAGATACATTTTTTTACACTGAGGTCCTATTCCTGACAGTAAGCACATGTGACCTGTTCTAAAAAAAGGATATTTTCCACTTCTTGCACAACTGGAGCAGATATAAACATCAGCCTGTGCAAACTGCCCTGCAGAACTCAAAAGGGAATTAAAAACACACACACATACATACACTTAAATAATTCTATAAATAGCAGTACTCAGGAAAAGGAAATCTCCAATAACACACAAAACCAACACTTAGAATTCCACTTTAATCAAGTTTTCCATCTAATCATATCACACAAGCAATCTGCATAATAAGATCTGAACACCTGCCAGGTTAAGGCACCCCAATCTTGTCTCTTTTGCTTCAGGTACGTAATTCTGTACGTGCTTTATTGTTGTTATAAGGAGGGGGAAAATTGCAATCATGGTAAAGTAGAAGAGAAGGAACTGATATTACCTACTAACATGTGCTAGGCACCCTGCAAAGCACTTTTACATGTGTTTTCTCACTTTTAAAACTTCACCAACCCTAAGAGGACGGTTCTACTGATCCCACTTTACAGGTAAAGAAATCGAGACTCCAAGAGGCTAAGCATCTTGTCTTGAACGCAGACACGGGTGTTAAGTGGCAAAGCCATGGGCACAGCACTTAAGCACAGCTACTTCTGAACCTGTCCACATGCATCCAGTCTCTGCCACCCCAGGTGCCCAAAGACCACAAGGAAGAGCTGGGATTCTGGTTAGAAATATAAAAGGCAATCAGAAATCCTAAAAGTCTGTTTTAAGCTTATGCCTTCCAAGGCGTCTAACATTTTATTTAATGTTATAAAGAAATATATTTGAGTATTGCTTGACCTTCAAGGCCAAATTGAATACGCTTATTGACTGACAAAATTGAGCCTCAATTTCCCTTCCTCTATTAAATTCCCATTGCTGATGCCCACGCCCCACGGTGATCACACTCCATCCTGTTTGTCTGGCTGGATCTACATGTTCTCTTTCCCTCACCCCACTGAGGCAAGTTTTGGAGAAGGTGCAGCATGATTTCCCATGGGCAGGCCCCGCGTCTTGCACATGGCAGCACAGACCAGCGCATGAGAGCACGGGCCCAGAGCCAGATCCAAGCCCATCTACTTACTACGCCTTAGTTTTCTTCTCTGTAAAATGAGAATAATAAAAATAAATACACCAAAGGTTTAAGTGAGAATTAACTGCATTAATTCAAGTAAAATATTCAGAATCATTCCTGGCATGTAGTAAGCACTGCATAAGTTTTACCTGTTTTCAAAATTATAATTAACACTATTTTTCTCATTTATTATTATCATTTTATGTGGGTTTTGCAAGATAAAGTTAACACACATAAAAACACTTAGAACAGAGGCTGGCACACAGTGTGGCCTCAGTTAACGTTAGTTGGGTTTATTGGTATTAATTTGCATGTACTCAACAGATATATGTTGAATATGAATTTGTATGTATGTGCTGACACCACAACTGTTTTTTTTTTAAACCAGCATAAAGAAACTGTTAAGGACCAGATCAAAATTATAAAATGTGAAAGATTTATCTGCAGCACCTCATTAGGAGGAAAGCAAAAAGGGTTTTACCAAACTTGGAGTAATTTTATGGCATAAAAACACTGGCCTTAGAGAAGAAAGCCAGAGTCAACCAAACGCGAACCCTTTCTGGAAGGTCAGGACTCTCTGCTAAGTAATAAAGAAATAACAACAAGAACAACATCTGCTAACATTTACGGAGCACTTACCATGTGCCCAGCACCATGCTAATACTTTTCCATAGCCAATATCACAGTTAATGTCCTTAAGACTCCTACTAGGAGGCAGGCCCCCCCACTTGCCAGATGAAGAAACTGAGGTTAAAGGTCACCCAGCCTCCCCAAGGTCACCCAGCTTGTTAGGGACAGACAGAAATGCCAGAACAATGCTCTTAATCTCCACGCAAAGTAGTTCCCTGCGGATTGGACAGATAAAAAAATCAAGAAAACTTTCAGAAATCAATAAAAGATGGACAGTTCTGTCTTGCCAAGAATGGATTATCATTTCATAAACGAAAGGGTATGTTCAGTAGGAAGACAGGAGGGAAAAATCTCAGAATAAGTCCAAGAAATGACAGTAGCCTTGCATAGAAATACGTGTGTGTGAGTGTGCATGTGACACAACAGCTTTTTTCTTTATCATTTCGACACAAACCTGTGACTGCTTCACACACACCTCTTTGAATCAGCATTTGAGAAACACTGCTGTATCTCGTCCTGCCATTATAAACCTAATACTTTCATTCCCATTTCTTATTTGTGGGAAGTTAAATAACCACTATCTAAACCATTATTAAAACTTTGAGTAGAGGAGAAACTGGAATTAGATTAAGCCAATTCTGAAGTCTGCCCAGGAAAAGGGCATTAGCAGCTACAAAATCACAGAATTTAGCACCGCGTAAAGGAAACAAAAGAACCATGAACCTGAAAGATGCTACCATAGTTTTTAATGTTTTTTTTTCAGGACCCAAAGCCCTACAGAGTCCCTTCCCTGCTAGGAGCCCATTCAACAGTTCCACATCTGACCCTGACCCGACTGTGCCAACGTGTGAACTCTGGGTTCACCCCCTCATATTCGGCACTCTTCCTCTGCCACCCACCATTCAGGGCTCATTCCCAGGAGAACACACAAATGTTTCAAAAACCTTTGGGGAGGAACCAAACTGCAAACAGTTCTTCATGAGAACCTTTTCTCATAGTGTGTGTCTTCCACCGTACGACACAGCTTTGCCCGTCCCTGTGAACAAAACGGGGTTCCCATCATGTAAATCCATCAGCTTCACACTCCTAAAGGCCAGGAGGTCTGGGTTAGGAATGAAACTGTCTCTCCTCATCAAATACCTGCACATCTGAGCTTAGCCCAAATGAAGAATATAAAACTCCTCTTTGGACAGACCCTGGTGGATACCTATTTTAAAAGAAACCAGAACCAAACCCCCCCATCCTGAGTGGGATGCAAAGGGATAAAGCAACACATATTCAAACGACAAAACACTATTGGGCCGGGCATTGTCCTAGGCCAGTCAGCCTGCAACAGGGGTGAGTCTGTCCCCCGTGGACATTGGTGGTGTCTGCAGACAAATTTGGTTGTCACAGCTGAGGGAGGGGAGCTACTGGCCTCTAGCAGGTGGAGGCCTGGGATGCTGTTAAATATCCTGCAATGCCCAGGATAGCCCCACATCAAAGAGCTATCTGGTCCAAAGTGTCAACAGCACTGAGGTTGAGAAACTCTGTTCTAGGCTCTGGGGACACCACAGTAAACAAGGAAGAGACAGAAGTCCCTGCCCCCTTGGACCCTGCAGTCTAGTGTGGAGAAACATATCATAAATGGAACACATTAGAAAAGTATAGACTATGTTATAATGTAAGTACTATGGAAAAAAACAGAGCAGGGCGAGGAAGACTGAGAGTTTGGAGGGAGAGCCACTGCATAGAGCGTGGTCAAGTAGGCTCGGTGGGAATGACATTTAAAGGAAGATGTGAAGTTGGTTGGGGAAGGAACGAATGCTATTGCTCTCCGGACAAAGAGAGAAAGAGGGGTCAGCAAGTGCAACATACAAAGGCCCAGAGGTGGAAGGGTCTGGAGTATTCCGGGAATGGTGAGGACACTGGCTGGAGCAGAGGGAGCCAGGAGAGTGGCAGCAGGAGATACAGTGAGAGCAGACAGGAAGCTTTCCCATACAATCTGCCTGGTACCATTTTAAGGGTCTCGAGTTTTACTGATATTAGGAGCTACTGGAGTGTTTTGAGGGTTCTGAGGAGAGAATGACATGATGTAACACATTTTAACACGGGGTTTCTCAACCTCAGCAGTGACAATTTGGGGTCAGATAATTCTTCATTGTGGGGCTGTCCTGTGTACTCGAGAATGTTTAGCAGCATCTCTGGCCTCTACTTAGTAGAGGCCAGTAGCAACCCCCATCCATTGTGGCAACCAAAAATGTCTCCAGACATTGCCAAATGACACCTGGGGGGCAAATCACTCCTAGGTTGAACACCAGTTTTAACAGGAACATTTTGGCTCCTGTGTGAAAAAACCACTGAAAGCGGGTAAGGACGAAGGCAGGAGACCAGGTAAGGGACAGTCACCCAGGTGAGGGCGGGTGGCAGTTTGAACCAAAGTGGAGGCAGAGGAGTTGGTGACAAGTGGGCAGATTCTAGACATATTTTCAACTCCAAGAGACAATCCAGAAAATAAAACTGAGAGACAAAATAGTTGCAGCAGTCTTCACCTTCCAATTTCAACTTTTTCTAAGCAAAATTAAAAAAAGGGAGGTGCCCCGGCAAAGACTTAACGACAAAAAGCCACGAGGAGGCCCTGAACGTGCAGCCCTTGTAGAGTCATACAACAGATGTTGATGACAGTACATTAGACAACTGTGGAAAACAGTACTATACGGAAATTTTGCCAACCCCATATATTTATTCACAGATTTTATTTCACTGGTTTATTTCAAAGAGCATGTGTCTGCTCCACAGACAAGTTTTACAGCGTTTTTAATTTAGCCTTCCTCTGCACACCAGTTCTGTCCCGCACCTGTTTCCAGCTTCAACGTGTGAAGCCAGAGCTTCCCACATCCCCGAATTTTTCTTTACACGTGCAAGCTAGCTCCTGAGGACGTTCAACCCTTGCAAGCCTTTTTCTTCTTCTTTTTTTTTTTTTTTTGCCGACTCTGAAAAAGAACAGGCCCCAAATCCTCCAACGTGAGTTTCATGACATTCACTTGGGTTTTTCCAGATGGTATTTTCCTCGCTCTCTCAAACTCATTTATATTATTTATCAGCTACCATCAAAAAGGTTCCAAACAGTCCGGTTATTTCTTTCAGGACCACACACACACACACACACACACACTCTCTCTCTCTCTCTCTCTCTCTCTCCCTCTCTCTCCCTCTCTCTCTCTCTCTCTCTCTCTCTCTCTCTCTCTCTCATTCTGGCCATGTAAGCATTTGCTTATAGAAGCAAAAGCAGAGACTGCTCGGTAAAACACTGGTCCCTTCAGCCGAATGCAGATAAAGCCCCAATGAGCATAACCAACAATACCCTTTACACACTATTACTCCACACCCCCAACCCCCAATGCACACAATCTAGGCTCACACACAAAACAGCCATTATGAAGAGAAACCATCAACTAAAGGCTGGTTTTAGGCAACTAACTGCACAGGAGGTTTCCTTCCAATCTCTGTTAAGCATCTGCCAAGAGGCTGCTTCAGCCACCCAGTCAGTGGGTGCGCTGTTCCCACATTTTCTTCCCCGAAGTGGATTCAGACTCTCACACAGCCCCGAAAGAAGCAAACCTGGCTACACTTTCCACTAGATCAAGTACCAGAGCCATGTGCCCCAGCAGCTAAGATCACACCACCTCACTCCTGATTCAGCTGTCTCTCTTGAGTCACCCTGATTTCTGGACCCTCCTCCCCTCGGCCAGCCAGGGCCCTTCACCCAGGCCCTACCCACCGAGAGGGGCGGGAAGGAAGGTCTGAGAAGGGTGCAGAAGCACTGCAGAACCTTCCAGTTTCAGCCTCATCTTACCTCACACTGAGAGAGGCGGAACTAAACCCTCTCTACTCACGGCCTCAAATGACCATCTCCCTCTTAGTAAACATTGGAAATGTCCTGAGTAGCCACAGGGCAGAGAGAAAGGAAGACACCCAACCCGTTCCGATGGACGAGTGGGAACGGAGCCAGCATAGGAAGTGGGCACTAGGGGTGGTGGGGCGCCAGAACAGCAGATGTCTTCATTCCTCTCCCAAAAAGTTTTTTAAATCCCCAGAGAATTAAACACTTGTCGCTGCCCAACAGGGGACACTCCCCAAACCCTCCATCTGAAAGCTTCTTCCCCTCCAGGGAAGGCCTGCATTTGAACGGAACCCTATAGCCCGAGGAGTTCAAGCTGGACGAGGAGACACGCCCCCCGCTCCCGCCACCCCCCTCCGGCTGCTCGCCACCCCCCGCCCCTCCCGCGCTGGGGTGCAGCGGCCGGGAAGGTGCGGGGCGGGCCTTGGGAAACCTCACCTGGAGGCCGCCTGGGGCGGGTTTTCCCAGAGGGGTGGTCGGACTCCTAAGAGGCAACAACACAGGAACTAATTGCTTCCCTCTAACATCGCGCTCGATCCACCCCAAGCTCTCCCTCTCCAAGTGTTCAGCCCGCTGGGATATTCAGGAAAAGGATTCACTCGAAACTCTTTTTCCTCCTTCCCATCCGGACAGCGTCCGGGCCCGGCGCTCCTCCTCCCCCACCTCCGCGCCGCGGCACTCCCCAGCCCCCAACAGCTCTCAGCAGCTGGTATCCCCAACCGAGGGTCCCCTCGTCCGCGCGGCCCGTCCCGGGCTGCCCGCCGCGCCCCCAAAGTGCGCCTGGGCGGAGAACCCCGTTAGCGCACCGGCCCAGCGGTCACGGCCCCCAACTGCGGGGGATCAGTTCGCCCTCTGCCCCGGGGCAAGGGCACGGGGTCCTTGTCCCAGAGCCCCGGCGAGCGGCTTTCCTCGCCCCAGGGTGGGAGGCGCGGGGTTCCCTAGCCGCCGGCCGCGCCTCCCTCCAGCTGTCACCACTCACCTGCTCTTCAGAGGTTGACTCTTGAGTTCGTAATAGGTTTTGGGCTCTTCGTGAAACTCCTCCCCGACTTCGAAATCCGGCACGATCCCCGATTCCGACTGCATGGCTCCCGCTTCCCGTCCTCCCACTGCTCCAAAGTGAGAAGCGAGCCTGGGGCCGGAGGGGAGGTGGCGGGGCCTGGGTCCCCCGAGCGGTGCGCCCCCGCGCAGTGCAGAGCTCAGCCCGCTGGCCCGCGGCGGCCGCCAACCCAGGCGCCCGGAGTTTACACTCGCACCCAGGCGGGAGGGGCGGCTGCCCGGCGCCGCCTGGGATCTGTAGTCCCTGCCGGGCGGGGTACTCCCGGCTTGCCAGGAAAGCCGCTGCCCCTAAAACTACAATTCCCAGAAGGCCAAGCGAGGGCAGAGGCAACGTGGTAGACACCGCTAGTGCAACTCCTGTTTGGATTCATTGTCAATGTCAGCAGCTCCTGTCCCTCCTCTCTCGCCACTTGCTTCAACGGTACAGACGTGGCTATTTAATATTAATAAGAACGGACTCAGCCCTGCTCTCCTACCATCACTCCTCCTCCCAGCTCACACATTCGCGAGGGCACGCCAAGTCCTTATTTTTTTAAAAAAAGGGTTTTGACACTGAAAAGTTTCAGCCTTCAAGCCTCCCTTAAAATAAGACTTTCTGTCAGGCTACATGCTTCCCAGCGCTGCTGCGACAAATCCACTTGTCCTCGGTTTGGAACTGAGTGGAGGAACTTTCCTTCACTTTGTAAGTAAAACAGTACTGTAGCAAGTGTTCTTGTGCGTTCCTTTTCCGTAACTAACTCAATCTGGGCTTTTACAATACTGTTCAGCCATCTGGATGACTCTCCCCTTTATCCAATTAGCCACTTCTAATCTAAAGCGGTACTTGAAAGGTGCGGTTAATTTTAAAACGCACGAAGTTACAAAACAGCGTCGTCACTGTCTGCTTTTAATTTCTCAGTTGGCTGGGAGTTCAAATGAGATTGTCCTGACATTTCAGACGTGCAGTTGTGGGGGATCGTGAAATGTACAAGCGTCAACCCCCCACCCCCACCCCACCTTCCCGGCACTCATTTAGGTAACAGATTAACAGGCTCTGTTATGGCTCGTTTGAACTTCCAGTCTTTCCCTCTGATTAGTTTCAGTAGAGTGTTTTCCTCCTTTTAAAAGTGTTTTGAGGCATCAGGGAGGAAGTAGAGAGTTAGAGGGTGGCTTTTAAAGTTCTAAGACCCACAGTTGAAATCCCGAGTCCTTCTCTAAAGTGCTGTGTAATCGTCAGCTTGTCACTTGATTCCTAGAAGCCTTAATTTCTTCATCTGTAAAGGAGGAGATTGGCAAACTTGTTTTTTGAAGCTGTTGCAAGGTCAAATGCAAGAGAGTGATTTGTAATCTATAAAAATGCTGCTCAATGGTCAGTTTTATTTATTAGATCTTGAAGATATACCTTTCAGACTAACACTTCATCTGTGAGTTTGTCCTTTCAAAAGTAATAAATTAAATGATCACCCTGGGAGAAAACTCTAAGGAGGCTAGACTAATAATGGGCACCTCCCAGGAGTTGGCTGTTTGCTAGTTTGCCTCACATGAGGCATTTTTAGGTTCACATTAGGTCCATACCATTAAAATATGACAGAACATGAACCTTCCTAAGAAAAATAGGCTTTTTGTGCTCATGAATATGGGATCCCAGATTCCATGATAGAGACTGCTGGAAATTAGATGTTAAAAGTTTAAAAAAAAAAGTGTTATTCTCTGCCAGAAGGGAGAGGAAATGTAAAACATGCAGGAAACATTGAGTCTAGACTCCTAGTCTCATCTTGTTTCTCAACTGTAGGTGGTTGGAATGTGGTAGAAGGGGTTGATTATCATAATAAGTTTGGGGTATTACAGGCATTTAAGGGGTATGGGCCAGAGATGCTATACATCTTGCACAATGACAAACTGTCTTGTCCAAATATCATTGGTACCCGCGTTGAGAAACACTGGAGTCTTCTTAATCTTCTAGTTCACCAGAAGCCTTTTAATGTGAGGAAAGCTATGGACCCTCTCCCCAGAAAATGTAGATGAAAACAAGATTCTTGTGCATAATTTTGGTCTGTTGACCTTTAAAGGCTATCAAGGACTTCAGTTAGAACTGTAGTTTATAACCTCTTTAGAACTATAATGAAACAGTCCATTTTGTCATTATATCCAATAGTGACCTGCTAGACCTAAGGGACCAAACCCAAAGGGGAAAAAACTGTCAGAAAAGCTAACACACCTGAACTTAGCTCCAACTAAGTAAGCTTGCCCATAGGTACACAGAGAAAGCTGTTATTTTTTCCCCTACACCTTTTCTTCTGATCTCATCCTACTCTTGGTTCGTCCTACTCTTCCATTACCTATAGTAGGGTTACTGATGGCAGTGCCATCGCTACCCAGTGGGAATGGATATGTGACTAGTCCTGAGCCACCAGTGGGTCCATTCTCCTAGCATGGTGATTCCTTTAGGGATGGACACAGTACCCTAACATGACTAGAAGTCCTCCTTGGGACTTTTCTTCTAGGGCAACTGGGGAAGACTGTCTGATTCTTGGAAGCACAGTGCTGGATGGAAGGAACACTAGAGCTTATTACTTATGGCCCCAAAGGGAAGCTGATCAAAAACGAGAGAGAATGAGACAAGATCAACAATCAAAGAGAAGCGGAAACAAGCAAAACTGAGAAATAGAAAACAACGATAACATTGTTTCAGCTCCCTGTTCCAACCATACCTGAAACCAGATATCCTTGGACTTTTCAGATATATGAACCAACAATTTTTTTTCTTTTTAGTGGAACTGTTTTGGTTTACGCTTCTGTCACTTGCAACCAAAAGAGCTTTGAGTAATTACCTTAAAAACCTTTTACTCCATTTAATGGACAGTTTTCTGTGGACTTCCATACCATTAATTCATGTAACAAAAAGTTGGGGATGGCCCCCTGGCAGATGACCCCTGTAATCCCTCTTCATTAGTGAATTAAACCCTAGGAGTAGATGCCTCTTCTTTTAAAAAGGTGATAAAGATTAATAGCTCCATACATTTCAACCAAGGACCATGCCTGTTAAAAGCACCAAGGCAATGGCTAGAGACTGTAATTATTGTCATTAATAATATGACCTATATTTATGTAATACTTTACTTTTTATACACATTTGTCACATGGACCTCTTATTGGAGCACTTAAAAATCCAGCAAGGGGAAAGAAATCATAAAGATCAGAGCAGAAATAAATGAAATAGAAACAAAGAAAACTATAGCAAAGATCAATACAACTAAAAGCTGGTTCTTTGAGAAGATAAACAAAGTTGATAAACCTTTAGCCAGACTCATCAAGAAAAAGAGAGAGAGGACTCAAATCAATAAAATTAGAAATGAAACAGGAGAAGTTGCAACGGACACCACAGAAATACAAAGCATCATAAGAGACTACTACAAGCAACTCTATGCCAATAAAATGGACAACCTGGAAGAAATGGACAAATTCTTAGAAAGGTATAACCTTCCAAGACTGATCCAGGAAGAAACAGAAATATGAAAAGACCGATCACAAGCACTGAAATTGAAACTGTGATTAAAAATCTTCCAACAAACAAAAGTCCAGGACCAGATGGCTTCACAGATGAATTCCATCAAACATTCAGAGAAGAACTAACACCCATCCTTCTCGAACTCTTCCAAAAAATTGCAGAGGAAGGAACACTCCCAAACTCATTCTACAAGGCCACAATCACCCTCCTACCAAAACCAGACAAAGATACTACAAAAAAAGAAAATTACAGACCAATATCACTGATGAATATAGAGCAAAAATCTTCAACAAAATACTAGCAAACAGAATCCAACAACACATTAAAAGGATACCATGATCAAGTGGGATTTATCCCAGGTTTGCAATGATTCTTCAATATATGCAACTCAATCAATGGGATACACCATATTAACAAACTGAAGAATAAAAACCATATGATCATCTCAATAGATGCAGAAAAACTTTTGACAAAATACAATACCCATTTATGATAAAAACTCTCCAGAAAGTGGGCATAGAGGGAATCTACCTCAACATAATAAAGGCCATATACAACAAACTCACAGCAAATATTCTCAATGGTGAAAAACTGAAAGCATTTCCTCTAAGATCAGGAACAAGACAAGGATGTCCACTCTTGCCACTATTATTCAACATAGTTTTGGAAATCCTAGCCACAGCAATCAGAGAAGAAAAAGAAATAAACAGAACACAAATTGGGAAAGAAGAAGTAAAACTAACAATGTTTGCAGATGACATGGTACTATACATACAGAATCCTACAGATGCCACCAGAAAACTACTAGAGCTAATCAATGAATTTGGTAAAGCTGCAGGATACAAAATTAATGCATAGAAATCTCTGGCATTCCTATAAACCAACAACGAAAAATCAGAAAGAGAAATTAAGGAAACACTCCCATTCACCATTGCAACAAAAAGAATAAAATACCTAGAAGTAAACCTACCTAAGGAGGTAAAAGAACTGTACTCAGAAAACTATAAGACACTGATGAAAGAAATCAAAGATGACACAAACAGATGGAGAAATATACCATGTTCTTGGATTGACAGAATCAATATGTGAAAATGACTATACTACCCAAAGCGATCTACAGATTCAATGAAATCCCTATCAAATTACCAGTAGCATTTTTACAGAACTAGAACAAAAAAATCTTAAAATCTGTATGGAGACACAAAAGACTCTGAAGAGCCAAAGCAGTCTTGAGGGAAAAAAATGGAGCTGGAGGAATCAGACTCCCGTACTTCAGATTCTACTACAAAGCTACAGTAATCAAGACAATATGGTACTGGCACAAAAACAGAAATATAGATCAATGGAACAGGATCGAAAGCTCAGAGATAAACCCTCGCACCTATGGTCAACTAATCTATAACAAAGGAAGCAAGGATATACAATGGAGAAAAGACAGTCTCTTCAATAAGTGGTGCTGGGAAAACTGAAAAGCTACATGTAAAAGAATGAAATTAGAACACTCCCTAACACCATATACAAAAATAAACTCAAAATGTATTAAAGATCTAAATGTAAGACAGGACACTATAAAACTCTTAGAGGAAGACATAGGAAGAACACTCTTTGACATAAATCACAGCAAGATCTTTTTTGATCCACTTCCTAGAGTAATGGAAATAAAAACAAAAATAAACAAATGGGACCTAATGAAACTTAAAATCTTTTGCACACCACAGGAAACTACAAACAAGACGAAAAGACAACCCTCAGAATGGGAGAAAATATTTGCAAACAAATCAACGGACAAAGGATTAATCTCCAAAATATGTAAACAGCTCATGTAGCTCAATTAAAAAAACAAACAACCCAATCCAAAAATGGGCAGAAGACCTAAATAGACATTTCTCCAAAGAAGACATACCAGATGGCCAAGAAGCACGTGAAAAGCTGCTCAACATCACTAATTATTAGAGAAATGCAAATTAAAACTACAATGAGGTATCACCTCACACCGGTTAGAATGGCCATCATCAAAAAGTCTACAAACAATAAATGCTGGAGAGGGTGTGGAGAAAAGGGAACCCTCTTGCACTGTTGGTAGGAATGTAAATTGATACAGCCACTATGCAGAACAGTATGGAGGTTCCTTAAAAACTAAAAATAGAATTACCATATGACCCAGCAATCCCACTACTGGGCATATACCCAGAGAAAACCATAATTCAAAACGATACATGCACCCCAATGTTCATTGCAGCACTATTTACAATAGCCAGGTCATGGAAGCAACCTAAATGCCCATCAATAGACAAATGGATAAAGAAGAAGTGGTACATATATACAATGGAATATTACTCAGCCATAGAAAGGAACGAAACTGGGTCATTTTTAGAGACATGGATGGATCTAGAGACTGTCATACAGAGAAAGTAAATCAGAAAGAGAAAAACAAATGTCATACATTAACGCATAGATGTGGAATCTAGAAAAATGGTACAGATGAACCAGTTTGCAAGGCAGAAATAGAGACACAGATGTAGAGAACAAATATATGGACACCAAGGGGGGAAAGTGGCGGGGGTTGGTGGTGGTGGGATGAATTGGGAGATTGGGATTGACATATATACACTAATATGTATAAAACAGATAACTATTAAAAACCTGCTGTATAATAAATTAATTTAATTAAATTTTTTAAAAATCCAGCAAAGATAAATAGGCAAGGGTCCCCATTTTAATATGCATTGAACATGCACTGCTTATGAACATGGCATTGTGTTGGGTACCCAGACTACAAGAATGTGTTTGACTTCCTTCCTGCCCTCAAGTGGCTTGAAGTCCAGGAGTTGAGTCAAGGTTTGCAACACAATGAGAAACCATACCCAAGGCAGCAAATGCTGGGCAGTGATAACCGGTGTGTGATTTATACTTTTATATTCATTTATCTTAACAACTATTTATGGAGCACCTATTCTGTGCCAGCCACATTATGTGCTAGATACAGGGGAAATAGCAATGATGAGCCACCTGTATTCCCTGTACTCAGGACGTGGTCCCTGCCTTTTTAGGAATAGGAATGAAAATGATTTCATGGATAAATAAAGTGATAGACAGGTAAATACTACAAGTGTCTGAAAAAGGAGCAACCACTGAGGGCAAGAAAGAGATGAGTTCTTGGAGGAGAAAAGAAAGGAAGAAAGAAAGAAAGTGGAAGGAAGGAAGGGAGGCAGGAAGGGAGGGAGGGAGGAAGGAAGAGAGAGAAAGAAAAAGAAAGAAGGAAAGAAAGAAAGGAAGGAAGAAAGAAAGGAAAGAAGAAATCTAAGGTATAAAATATGAAAACTACCACCAATTCACAGAAAAAAAATGAGAGAGAAATATGTTAATAATACCACAAGGATTCAGTAAGACAAACCCAGATATTGAGAAATTCTACAAGACATTGAGAAATCTTCAAAAAACAAATAGCATGAAATAAAGGGGAAGGAGGAACTGGTACAGGCTTTTAAAGATTTAAAAGACAGATATGTGAATTACATCTTGATTTTAAAAATGATCTGGAAAAAAAAAGAGACATATCACCGAAATACATTTTGCAGACTTTATCTGAGTTCTGATTTGAGCAAAATAATGAAAATATTTATTATTAATAATAAATTTTATTATTATGTAATTTTTATTTTATTTATTTATTTAATTTAATTTATTTATTTAATTTTAATTTTATTTATTTAATATTTATTTTATTATTATTTAATATTTATAATTAATAAATAATCCAATGCAAAATTTGTGAAGCTTGGATATGAAGCTGATTGCAATGGAGCAACTGAAGAGTCACCAGGGTTAAGAGCTGGGCAATGGGTCTGGGGAGAGTTTTACCTTGTTAAGAACTGTTAAAGAAAAGATTATTCTGACACTTATTGAAGAACAGTAAGCCCAACTTTATTCAGGGGGACTATCGCCATAGGTGTAGGAACTATTGCAATGGGTGGGGTTTTGCAGTAGAGGAAAGATATTGGGCTCAACTTCAAATACAACAAGGAAAGGTGGGGGTTTATATCCAAGAAACAGAATCTGTATTGGGGTGTGGAATGTGGTCAGTGGGTAGAAGATTACTAAAAGTGTAGTGTAATTCTTGGCTTAAACTGACCTAACAGGATTCTTGCTGAAGGCAGGCTCGGGTAATCAGATATTTCCTGGGGGATGGCGGGGATGAAAAAGGTGATCAGATATTGAGGGTGGGAGGTGCTGGTTAAACTGACTTGACAGGATTCTTGCTAAAACTGGTCAATGCAAGTGGAAGTCCAAAAGTCAAGGCCTGGCTGGGAAGAGGATTCAGAGGAGACTGACTAAAATTTCGTCAAGGAGAGATTCAAAGCAAAGAAGTGGCTTTTATAGGCAATACAGCCAACATTTTGTAACAACTTTAAATGGAATATAATCTATAAAATATCGAATCGCTACGTTGTACTTTTAAAATTAATACTGTATAAATCTACTTCAATTTTTAAAATTAGAAAAAAATTTTAAAAATTTTTTAAGAAGAAGTGTCTTTTATAGCTCATGAGGCCCAAAGCCAGGCTGTGGCAGCAGGTGACTGTCACCCCACAGTTATCAAGGCAATGGAGGAAGAGTGGTTTGACCCTCGTCTGGACTTTGACTCTAAACCCAATGCAGAGCTATCAGTGAAAGTCATGCTTTCATTCTTGTTCCAAGTTATCTTCGGCCACAGGAACTGAAGTAAGAAGGAGAACACCAAACATTCCATAAGATAATATAGCAGAAAGAGGAGATATACACTCCAAAGTGGGCATTCCTGCTTCTCTGAATTCCTATAAACAGCTACCAAAGTGAGGTTACTGGCTTGTATGTAAAATATTTAAAACATATTTTTCTTATAGAAAAGTAATAATTTTTTTCATTAGAAAATACAGATAAGTAACAGGGAAAGAATTTTAAACACCCATAATACCACTATCCAGAGATATTTGTACCTAGGTATATATATATATATGATATATAAATATATATATCATATATATAATTTCAATAAATATTCAGAAGGAGATCATACTAAATATACCACTTCATCACCTACTTTTCCCTTTCATGTAGTATTTTAAGTGGCTTTCCTTGTCTATAACATCATGTTAATGTTTTTAAAATATACTTTCCATTCAGTAAATTTACTAGAACTTATTTTTCTAATTTCTGTATTGCTGGACCTTTAGATTGTTTTCCATTTTTCACTATTACAGGTAATTTCGCTCCTAACCTAGTAACTAAATCTTTGCTCCCATCCACAATAATCGCCTAGAAATTGAATTGCTAGGCCAAAAAGCAGGCATGCTTTTGAAATTTTTTCAAGAGGGCTCTTTCTAGAATACAAATCTCATCTTGTCCTTTCCCTAGTTTAAAATTTTAGGATCCCCATTGCTCCAGAATAAAGACCAGGCCCTTTAACGTTGGATACCCAGCTCTCCGTGTCCTGGATCTTCCTACCCCTCTGGACCTCCTCTGAGATCACTCCCTGACTTCCATATTAAGTAGCTCCAGTGACCCCAAACTGCTGAAGCTCCTGGAATATGCCAGTCCATTTCTCTCTGTCTGGAGCACCTTTCTCTCCTCTTTTGCCTACACACTTCTTTAGCCTTTAAGACTGAGCTCAGACGTTATCTCCAGGAAGCCTTGCTCTACCCTGCCAACCTTCATTAAGTTCCCTGTTGGTTTAAGGGCCCCATCCCTAAGTTTCCTAGATACACTATCTCCAGTACCCTGTATTGTAATTTTCTGCTTAACCTTCTGTACACAGCTCCCACCACCCCACAACCCTACTCCCATCACCACCACACACACACAGCCAACGCACCCCTCTCCCTGCCCAGACTGTGAGCTCCCAGAGGGCTGCAACCATGCCCACAACGGAGTTTAAGAACTGTCTATTGAATAAATGAATGGGTTAGCCATCAAGTAAAAGAAAGTATGTTTTTTTAGCAAACTCACATTGTTTCTTTTTTAATGAGAGCAAGGATATTCCAAGTGAAAATAGAATTTTTAGAATGTTTTCCACAGTGTCCATTTGTACATGGGCAAATACTGATGGAACAAAAGAACTAATTTCTTCTCCATCACTAATGCTCTATCCTAGTCTGAACTGATTTATCAGAGCAGAATTTAGCCTGTATCCCAGTAGCATTCCTGATAAGGAAGCTGAGATCTCTTCATTAGAGCAACAAGTGGACACATTCAGACTTGCTAGTGGGAGATCTGGAAAAATATCATGTTGGAAAATAACCGAATGAATCATTTAGCACTTATTAAAGGAACTAAAACCAAAATAAGCCAAGATACATGCACATTTCCTGTTGTGAAGGTGGCTGGGGTAAACCTCAAGGGATTTGACGTTCCCAACCATGTTAGCACAAAATAGTGTCAGAAAGTTTTAAAAGACAAGGACTCATTTGTCAGGTTGCAGATGAAAATATATTCATCTTTATTTCCCCCTAGAACCCAGTGAGGAGTAAAGACTCAATGCACTGCTGTTGAATTGGTTTGCCAAGGTAGTATGCTAAAATATCAAGCCCCAGGGATCGAAGTCAAGTAGCTGGAAAAATAGAAAACTTCTGGCCTAGGAGCAAAAAGAAGGGGCGGTCCCCAGGGACTTGTTTCTTAGCGATGAACTAGAGTGGACCACAAAGAAATTAATACTTGTAAAACACATAGACCAGTGAATGGCATATGACACACTCCACACAAGACTTTTGTGAAATAAGTAAAATAAATAAATCTTTATTTCTTTATTCATTTAAAAAATATCTGTGTAGTACTTACTCTGTGCCACTCACATACTGAGAAAGACTAGTTGACTGATTCACTAAAGGTTTCCAGAGTTTGTTCAATTTAAGCAAAAATAGGTTTAAAGGTATAGTAATAGTCTGACCTCCTTTTCTGCATCAGAAGGGCCTACTGGCTGGCTCTATTCTCTAGCTCCACCACTAACCAGCTGTGTGACCTTAAGTAAGATACCTAAATCACCCAAATCTCAATTTCCTTTTATGTAAAAATGGGGTGATAGAACCAAATTGGTGTTAGTGAGAATTAAATAAGGAAATCAGTATAATGCACTTTGCTTTATATTGTCTGGAACTCATAAGAAGTCTTGGCTAATTTTATATTATTATTACTGTGGATTGTTGCTATCCTTGTTTCTGTTCCTCTTTTGACCACACCTTAAATTAGCCTTTAGGAATCCACTGATCTATGTTTGAGGCACAAAAGAGAACAGAACACTGTTTCCAATGTCAATTCTCTCTCTTTTTTTTTAAAGATCTTTTCTTGCAATTATGTAATAAGTTACAGTTTGGAAAAGTGCACAAAACATAAATGTATTCTTTTTTCTTTTTTTTTTTTTCTTTTATTTTTTTTTTGCGGTACGCGGGCCTCTCACTGTTGTGGCCTCTCCCGTTGCGGAGCACAGGCTCCGGACGCGCAGGCTCAGCGGCCATGGCTCACGGGCCCAGCCGCTCCGCGGCATGTGGGATCTTCCCGGACCGGGGCACGAACCCGTGTCCCCTACATCGACAGACGGACTCTCAACCACTGCACCACCAGGGAAGCCCATAAATGTATTCTTTTATAAATAATAATCTTTGTCCACTTACAACTTCTTCCCTCAAAGACGTAACTACTTTTACAGTAATCATTTCTTCTTTTCTTCTTCTATAGTTTTAACATCTAAATATGCCACCCTAAGCAATATAGTTTATTCTTGCCTATTTGGGAGCTTTAGATAAATGAAATTATGCTAACCAGCTTCCAAGATGGCCCCCAGTGATCCTGGTCTCCTGGTGATCTCTCCCTACATTGAATCAGGACTGGTTTGTGTGACCAAACTCTAAGGCTATCAAAAAAGTTTACTGCAACTTCTGCGTACTTTCAGATTGTTCAATCTGAGGGGACCATGAGGAAACTAGAAGAGGCCCATGTGGACAGGAACTGAGGTCTCCCACCAACAGCCAGCACCAACTAGCCAGCCTTATGATTGAACCGCCTTAGAAATGGATCCTCCAGCCCAAGCCAAGCCTTCAGGTGACTGTAGCCCCAAAGGGCATTTGGCTACAACTTCATGAGCACCCCTGAGCCAGAAACACTCCAATCCACTCCCAAATCTCTGACCCACAAAAACCATGAGCAATGATAAATAATTTCTGTTGTATTAAACCAAAAAGCTTTGGAGTAATTTGTTATGCAGCAATAGATAAATAATCAGAAATTACACAACGTGAATTCCCTTGTATCTTGATTCTTCTACCCAAAATTCTTTTAAAGATACATCTGTATGATACTGTGTTTCTATTACTGTATGGATACGTTTTGCTTTGACTTCTGTAAACATTTTTGCCTGGGTCGGGGGTCAGGGGGAGGTTGGGGGGAGGATTCTTAACCTGCAGGGCTTGAGAAGGGATACCTTTTGATTTGGAGGCAGTTTTCTGCCGGTATGGGAGGGGAGGATAAATAGCATTTGACACCTTTGAGACCAAGTTTACCATTAGTATTTTAGTAATCCAGATATCTTGAATAACCAAAAAACAAGAAGTTTTTGGAATGATCCTTATCTCTTTTCACTGTAAACATAGTCATCCCGAGTGACGGCCTTACTTGTCCTTCATATCACCAGAGAAGTAGACAGTAGACTTCTCTGCCTCTCAAATAGACTAGAGGAAAGGATGCGGTGGAGACATACACCCTCCTGGGATATATTTCCCTCTGACTGACAATTAAAGCAAACACACTTTCAACCTGCTACAGACTCAGAAAATCATGTTTTCTTAATATTTAAGCTGTTTGATCAAGCAGGAATCTTGAGTACCTTCAATCCACAGCCACCTGGGATGGCTCAGCCCTTTGTACTCTGCTACCATTTCAGTAGGACACACAAACTAACTAAGAAATGGGGACTGCAAATCAGTTACCTGGGAAAAAAGTAAGAATACGAATTCTATTTCTAGGAATCTATACTACAGAAATACTCTCACAAAGATGTGAAGATGTATATACAAGAATTTTTTTGCAACGTTTTTCATTATTCTGGAAAACTGGGTCTATGGCACAGAGGCTATAGTTAAATTATTATGCATTCTTACAGCTGAACTCTATGCAAGTGAGACAGTGAGAATGAGCTCTATGGGCAGACATAGAAAGATGTACAAAATAAATTTTACATGAAAAAAAGCACATTGCAAACAATATATGTCAATTCTATTTTCATTTAAGGAACAAACTTTGCATGTGTCTGTGTGTGTGTGTCTGTGTGTGTGTGTGTGTGTGTGTGTGTGTGTGTGTGATGGTGTATATAAATTAAACCATTAACGGCTATTATTGGGGCCGAAGGAGGAATTATAAAGAAATTTCACTCTCAAAATCACACATTTTGTAATGTCTTATTTTGTAACAACATACATACATGGCTTTTGAAAGTAAAGGGGAAAATGGTTATTTTAAAATTTGCCATTTGGGTCAGTAACAAGAATGGCAATGATTACGATGAGAAAAAGTGATAAATTATAGATTTAACCCTTAGGACTCGCTTTAGTGCTTGACATAGGACCTTCTTGTATCCACACTTCCCAGTTATTTCTACAATTAATCAAAGAGCTGTGAAAACCAGACAGTATAAAAAAGCTGAGCCGTAAATGACTAAAGTATGTATTTCCTTTATCATACTCCCTTTTTAAAATTTTCACGAGCAATATATATTCATTTTAGAAGACTTGGAAAAGACTACAATAAACAAAAAGAAAAAATTATCTGTAATTGAACCACCAGAGAGAAATACACTTAGTATTTTCCTGGACAGCTGTCCAAATTTATTACTAATGTTACTACACACACACAAACACACACACACACACGCACACACACTATGCTCTTCTTTTGTAACCAATTTTTCTTTACATAGTATATTTTGAACAGCCTTTTATATTAAAAATATACTCATCATAATTATTAAGCCTACACAGTATTCCATTACATCAAGAGTATATAAAGTGGTTTTCATAACAACTCCTGGATTTAGAGGTAAATTTTTACTGAGTTTGCAAATACCCAAAACATTTAAGAGAAATTGTATGGACAGTGCATGCACATTTTTCTAGAGAGGGAGGCCACATTTCTTCTCAGATTCTCCAAGGATTAACTAATAATTAAAGAAGGGAAAAAAAAGAGTTGAGTCACCCTATGATATAGCTGTACAAGAGATGTTATGACTATCTAATCAATGCCTTCTTGATCGTTTTGTTTGTATCCAGTTTTCACTGTTATAAACAGTGCCGTAAGTAAATTTAGGAGTTTTCAATTCCGATGCTCAGGAAAACATGAAAGGTATGGAGTACTGCGATATTATTGAGACTCTTTGTGTTGAAAAACAGGTGAATGTGCTGCAGTTCAAACATCTATGCAGAAGACATTTTCTTAGAGTCATCAAAGTAGAGATTAGAAACTCCCAGACACTGGAACCCGACAAGCTCAATTACACAAAGTCTGTCACTGGCTGCCGAACCTAAGACAGTGATCGGCAGAATAAAAGCAGAAAATTCAGAATAGGAAATGAGAGAGAAGAAGACAGGAACAGCTCAGCCATAAAAGAAAAAAGAATGAAATAATGCCATTTGTAGCAACATGGAGGGACCTAGGGATTATCATACTAAGTGAAGTAAGTCAGAAAAAGAAAGACAAATATATGATATTGCTTATATATGGAATCTTAAAAAAGAACACATATGAATTCATTTACAAAACAGAAATAGATTCACAGAGAGAGAAAACAAACTTATGGTTACCAAAGTGGAAAGGGAGGGGGGATAAACTAGGAGTTTGGAATTAACATATACATACTAATATATAAAAGAGATAACCAACAAGGACCTACTATATTCCACAGGGAAATATACTCAATATCATATCTTGTAATAAGCTATAAGGGAAAAGAATCTGAATCACTTTTCTGTATACCTGAAACTAATACAACACTGTAAACCAACTATACTTCAAAAAACAAAAAAAAAAAAGGAAGAAAAGAAAAGAAAATGGGAAAAAAAGATAGGAACAGGATGGGGAAAAAGAAGGACATTAGTGTAGTGAACATCAGTTTTTTGATTGAGTCAGCCTTCCTTCCTTTTTTCCTTCTTCTCTTAAGAGCACCTCCCTTCCCCTTTGGGGAACTGCCCCACCTCCATCACATGTGGTATTGGTACATCTGTCAATCAACAGTACCCAACTCCCTCTGGTCAAAGGAGTGAACTGCTGACCCAAGCTACACCAAAAAGCTTCTCTCATCCAGAAAGCTGAATCTCCTACAGAAACCCCAGGAGGGAAGACCACTGGAGCTGAGTCATCTGATAGCAGTACCCTACAAAATCAACCCATGGGTTCCTGCTACAGAGATCTCCCAAGGACCCCTGGTTCCTGCCCTTCCCCAGACATGATTGTTCAACTCTTCCTTCTGGTCTCCAAGTCCCACAATATTATTCCAGTTAGTTCCTTCTTTTTGCTTTACTTGGTGAGAGTCAGTGTCTATTGCTGGCAACAACAAAAACACAAGTCCTAATACAGTTAGAACTAGACTCATAGGTAGAATGAGAACATACGGCCCACCCCTTGATTTTTGTTGTTGTTTAAAACACACACACACACACACACACACACACACACACAAACACACCAGGTCCAATAATGCCAAGATATCTGGCTAAGGTCTCACAACTGCTGGTGACAGAGGCAGGACCAGGCACAGATCTGTGCTCAATAGAATATAAAAATCTTAAGAACAGAAACAGGATCTTGTTTCATGGTGAGAACCCCATCCTTAAAACAGTGGTGTGCACAACCTAGGTATTCAACAAATGATTGCTGTTACCGTTGTGTAGTCATTTTTTTTGTTTCCTGGCTTAAAAATAAGGAAACGTGTCCAGGATACACTGTTAAATAAAAAAGGCACTTCACAAAATGCTATGTATTGTGTGATCTTACTTTCATAAACTTAAAATGTACTTTAATATTTATAATTGCATTGTGTAAAAAAAATGATCTGGAATTAGGTTCCCCATCCTAACTGTTAAGAGTGGTCATTTCTGGCAGAAGAAAAGAAGCAATTTTTTTATGTTTCAGTGTAATGTGAATTTTTTTGCAGTTTAAATATATCACTTTTGTGATAAGAAAATAATTGTTTAAATTAAGGAAAGGGAATGAAGGGAAAGAAAGAGAGAAAAAAGGATGAAAAAGATATAAAGGAGGGAAGTAAAAAGGAGGAAGCAGAAGGGGATGAGAAGGCAGAAGGACAGTGACACTCCCTGTGGCACTCTTCCATGGATTCCTTGGTGATCCTCAGGACAGTTCACCAGTATTCCATTTTCCTTCTTCCAGGCACATGGTAAGACTGAACTTCCCATACCCTTGAAGTTAGACTTGGCCATGTGTCTTGGTTTGGCCAAAAAAATGTGAATGAAAGCAAGTCATGTCACATCCCGGCAGAAGCCTTTAATGGTCAGTGATCTGTCACATTTTCTTCCCTTATCTACAGTAATCACTGATGGTAGAGACTCCTTATGGCCTGGGTCCCCGAGTGAGGATGACAAGAAACACAGCCTCCCGCCAGCTCCGACCCATGATGGACATGGAGCATAAGTGAGAAATAAAGTTTTATTTAAGCCACTGAGATTTAGGGATATGTATTTTTATAACCTCAGCATATCATGGGGTATATCTATCCCAGAGCTAGATACCACTGTCTCAAAAGATCTCTGTTATGGACTGAATGTTTGTGTCCCTCCCCTACCTCAAATTCATATGTTGATGCCCTAATCCTATCAGATGTATATTTGAGATGGGGCATTTGGGAAGTAATTAGGTTTATATGAGGTTATGAGGGTGGGGACCTTATGATGGGATTAGTGCCCTTCTGAGAAGAGACACCAGAGAGCCCTCTCTCCACCTCTCTCCACTATATGAGGATGCAGCGAGAAGGCGGCCATCTGCAAGTCAGGAAGAGAGTCCTGGTCGAAACCCAACCAGGCTGGCACCCTGATCCTGGACTACCCAAGTCTCCAGAATTGTGAGAAATAAATTTCTGTTGTATAAACCACCTAGTCTATGGTATTTTGTTATGGCATCCCAAGCTGACTATTACAATCTCCTACAGAAAGTCAATGCTGTGTCAGTGTTAACCATAGAGCCCGGGACTATTTCTCTAGCATTGTTTATCTGATTCTCTCTCTCACCCCATGCATCACCACCATGACCACCCCATTCTGCTGAGCTTATACAATTCTATTAGAAGTTATCTGAGTATTTCATGATGCTACAGCTATATTTTTCGCTCTCTTTTGTATGCCACCAGCCCCTTTTTTCTCTAAGAAGCTTTCTTGGACTATTCCATCCACCCACATACAAGTCTAATCTAGATCTCTTTCCTAAAAGTTCTCGTCCCACCCAGGGCTTTTCATTTTGCACATTTTTTGTTTGTTTGGTTAGTTGTTTGGTTTTCGAGGATTTTTTTTAGTTAAAAAAAATTTTTTTTTAACTTTTGGGATAATTTTACATTTACAGAAAAGTTGCAAAGATAGTACCGAGGGTTTCCACATCACATTCACACAGCTTTCCCTTATGTTAACATAGCCATGGTACATTTGTCAAAACTAAGAAATTAATACTATTAATTAAACTATAGTCTTCATTCAGATTTTCCCAGTTTTCCTACTAGTGTTCTTTTTCTGTTCCAGCACCTAATCCAGGATACCACATTGAATTTATTCATCAAATATCCTTAATCTCCTAAAGTCTGTGACAGTTTCTCAGCCTTTTTTTTTTAAGACCTTATAACTTTTGAGGCGTACTGGACAGGTTTCTTGTAGAATGTCTCTCAATTTGGGTTTGTCTGCTGTCTTCTCAGAGCTAGTCTGGGATTATGGATGTGGGGAAGAATAACACAAGGTGAGGTAAGCTTCTCATCATATCATATCAGGAGTATATAATATCAACATGACTTATCATTAGTGATGTCAACCTTGATTGTTTGGTTAAGCTGATGTCTACCATATTTCTCCACTGTATAGTTACTATTTTTCCCTTTCCATATGTTTTTCTTTGGAAGAGGCACCAAGTCCATCACACACTCTAGAGGAGGAGAATCAAGGTCCACCACCATCTCGGGTGCTCTCTCTCTCTCTCTCTCTCTCTCTCTCTGTCTCTCAGCTCTTGGGGGAGTCAGCTGCCACGTCAAGTAAGCAACAAAATGGAGAGGATCATATGGCAAGGAAATGAAACCTCCTGCCAACAGCTACACGAGTGAGTTTGGAAGTGCATTCTCCAGCCCCAGCTGACATCTTGACTGCACACTCATGAGAGATCCTGAGTCACAAATATCCAGCTAAATCAGTCTCAGATTCCTGAACCTAGAAACTATGTGAGCTATTAAATGTTGGTCATTTGGGGGTGATTTGTTGTACAATAAGAGATAATGAATTCACCAGGCAATACTTTCACCTCTTTTTCTTTGGCTTTTCTCTATATATCTTCTTTGTTCTTTGTTCTTTGTTCTTCCTCTCTTTTCACGTAATTCCTCAACTTCATGCCCTTGGCTGAAATAGCCACTTATATCTTCCTAGGTAATATCTTCTTGGTTCAGGGCATCAGACCGCCCTGAAAAGCAGTCTGTCAGTTGTAAATTCTAGGGATAGAGAAACCCACTGGCCCTAAATGGGTCATGTGACTGACCACTCTGGTCCAATTAATGTGGATGAAGTCAAGTTGTAGAAACACAGCTACCTGGGTTCCAATCCTCTGCATGTATGGAGAGGGGCAATTGTCAGAGGAAGAGGGTTAAAATGGGCCTGGCAGACACACCACCAGTATCCAACTCTAAATGCCTCACACACTCAAAGGAGTGAAAGACGTAAGTGTTCTGCTGGACCCCATATTCAGGAACTGATGGTGAGATGGAAATGTGGAGAGTTGGGGAACCTCCTCAGGATCTTCCAAAACAGGCTACACCTACATTCATATGGCTGGACTGATTCCACCTAGAAATGGCAGGAAGGATAATATTTTTTTAAACAAGGGGTAACCTTAGAGACAATGTGTGAAATGTAGCATGTTATGTTATAAACCATGGAGTTCATGGCTATGTAATCCCAGTCTCCATGAACATCCAGGGATATTTTCAGCCCAAAACTCAGTGAGTCTTTGATTTGTTTGTCAGTAAGGTGATAACTCTTACAAGGATTGGTTTAATAATAAATACACCGTGGGTGAACTCAAGGCAAAGCGTGAACAAAGGAACAAGTGTCAGAATGAGTTAATACTATGCTTGGACGGAGTTTCCTTAGGGTTTCCAGATGTTGAAGACGTCTAGCTCACTTTACTAGTTTGTGTCTAGCAATAGCAGAATGTTAATGGCCAGTACTGTTGATATCTACCTCTCTGCCATGAGGCAATGGAAGTGGCAAAAGCTGTGTCACAAAGTAACAGTCTACAAGTAGATATAATTTCTGACACTGCATAGATGAACTAAAATTAGCTTTTACAATGTAAAAACTGCCTGGGATTTTCAATCGCTTTGATATTTTAATCTAGATGTGATTAATACACACACACACACACACACACATCGAAGTAACTGGGAAAGTAATTACATATGCAAAATTCAGAAACCATCATCAACACAGGTTGTGTGCATTTATTTCAATGCTATTTAAAATATCCTTGAGATTAAGGATGCAAAGTGAATCCCTTTCGAGTGCAAAGTTATCTTGTTCAGTTCACAGCTAGCCTCCTGCTTAATCATTCCCTCCAGATTCGGTAGAAAGGGCTGATCACGTCAATAATCAAGATTTGCTCAAACAAACCCCCCGCCCCCCAAAATCTTCTCAGTCATCAGGTTGTCGCTGGAAAACATGAGACATGAGCTGCAGAGTTCTATGAGTTTAAAAATATCTCTTTTACTTTTTTTAAGCCCGTTCTCTTGAATTTGACTATGGAATTTCAGTGCTCTTCTTCTCATAGCTCTTATCTTTAGAGAGAGAATCACACCTCAAACAGAGGCAATAATACACATCTACCACAAGGATAAAGCTTTACAGAGAGGGAACACCTAGGAGACACCAGAGATGACATTGCGCAGCTTATACGGTTGGGCCCTTGTTGGTCCTGTGCCTTTTTGCTCTCAGCTCCATTCCTTAGGGAATGACATTCCTCAGACTCGCTCTGTTGACTGCCTCTGGCTTTCAGGCAGTTTGGCCAATGGCAGGCATTGATGCAAGACTGAAGGACAAGAAGAGGGCAGAAGCTGCTTACTTCCTCTTTACTCTCTGCTTCACAGGGTACCTCTGAGATGGTTGTATCTGCTTTGTAGCTTCCTTTCTGCAGGCTAGCCCGTCTCTTCTCGACCCCAGTTCCTGCCCGGCAGCTTCCAGCATATGGGCCCAAACACTGGGCTTTGCTAACATATCAAATAACTTATTTGGAAACTTCCTCTCTCCAGTCCTAGGGCTGGGACTAGCTTCCCACTATTTCTAATCTCATGTCCCCTGTATCACTTTTCAGCTTTTTCATCACCTGTGTAACCAACCCTTTATATTAATTCCTCCGTTTGAGACACCTAGAGTAATTGCAGTTTTCTTGTCTGGACCCTAAATGACACACAAAACCAACACACACGCATTCAAAAGTCAAAAGTAACAAAACTGTATGATTAGATGAGTAAATTGAATAGTCCAAAAAGTGTTCACAGAAGGCAGAAATCAGAGAAGCCTAGAGATTAAGTTTTTCTATGGTTCATCACAGTTCCCAGTGTGACCTTTCTTCTACATCCTGACCTTACAGCTTTAGTGTCTACAAAGAGTAGCTTTTCCTCTTAGTATCATCCAGCCGAAGTTCTGAGGACTTATCAAGTTATGTCATCCTTGACATAGGATGCTGGTTTCCCTTACGGTCCAGTCAGCCCTGGCCCCAAAGGACTGAACACAACAATAATGCTAGCTGATATGCACTGAACATTAATTCTGTGTAAGGAAACTTTTATCAGTTATCTCATTTATTTTACAACACAACTTCATAAGGTAGGTGCTATTATTATTTCCCTTTTTAAGATGGGAACTTTCAGGCTTAGAAATTAAACATGCTGTCTCTGAACATGGTTGCCTACTGCTGCATCTTCTGTGAGGACTGCATCTTCACTGGCCCTGTTCCTCCTAGAAGGCCCAAGGAGGAAAGGTTCTAGTAGATACTGAGAACAGTGGAGGATCCAGAGGAGGGAGCGTGGCTGTGGATAATCTTGCAAATCAGGTCCAGGAGGAACATTTAAACATTCATTAGATACTCTGTTAAGGGAATGATATTAATATAAAGCATAACCTTTGTAGTTAGTGGCAACTGATTCAGTTTGGATTTTTTTAAAGAAAGGCCTTGGCCTGCTTCTAGAGGGATCTGAACACCTTCTCTTACTTAAAATGAACAGTATCGATATTGTGTTCAGAGTCTCTACATGAGCACAATTTTTTGAAGCCCATTGATAATTCCTATCATTAAAAAAAAAAGGCAGAGTTAACAAATTTAGAAATTGAATAATCACACCCTCCCAAAGTAAACTCATTACCATCTACCTCCACCTCCATATAAAAGGTATAGAAAAACAATTTGAGTTATTTTTACTGGATGCCTAACCACAGCCCAATGCATTCCAGTGATCTTTCCTGCATATCACGTTGAAAAGAGTAAATATGCAATTTTCACACAGAGTGATGGATAATATCATCTTCCTGTACAGATATCTGCTAAGGTTTTTTAAAAAATTTAATTACACCTGTTCAAAGTTAGGACCTCTGGGCTTTTCACTGAGTCAGCAAAAAGCAAAATTGAGCCCACAATCCACAATCCCCTAGACACAGATGCGCACACACACACACACACACACACACACACATCCATTTACACAGGTGTATGCATTGATTTGACTCCCTTGTTGGAAGGGAGAAAGTGTAAACCTGTACATCTACCCAAGGATGAGGATCTGATCTGCAGAATGAAGGATGAAATGAAGAATTTAAAAATACGCCCATGGGCTTCCCTGGTGGCGCAGTGGTTGAGAGTCTGCCTGCCGATGCAGGGGACACGGGTTCGTGCCCCGGTCCGGGAAGATCCCACATGCCACGGAGCGGCCAGGCCTGTAAGCCATGACCACTGAGACTGTGCGTCTGGAGCCTGTGCTCCGCAACGGGAGAGGCCCGCGTACCGCAAAAAAAAATAATAATAATAAATAAGTAGATAAAAATAAAAATACGCCTAATGAGAACAGCAACCTCTTATCAACCTTGGCTGTGCAGAGCTACAGATCGTCCAATGAAGTAGATTAAGGAGGAAGTCACGTGGCCACCACTGACATTAAGCCTCTAGAGACCTGCCAGCTCCAGGGAGCAGAGCATTCTTGCAGAAGGATGGAATTCCAGGTTGGAAAATAGGGAAACACACTTTAATACTTGGTGTATATAAAAAAAGAAAGGAAAAAGTACCTTTTCTCACTCCTGTAAACAGGAAGTCTAATTAAAGTGTCAGGCGTCAATTTGAGCACCTTTGGTTTAGAATTTGAATGCAATAATGTGCCATTTTATACCATGAGGAGGAATTCTGAGAAAGGTAGAAGGTGCATCTGAATCTGGTTTACTTTCAAAATTCAAATTAATTTCCTTAATTTCCAAATTTTATGGTGTTGTGAACAGAACACTATTGGAAAATCTAGGCTTACCTCTAACTCTGCAGCCTTGGGCACATTATTTGATTTCAATTTATAAAATGGGCATATTAACCCTTGCCTTATAGACAGGGAAAGTGCTCAGTCGTTATGTTCTGGTATACACCAGTGTGGCTATACCAAATGTTAAAATATTTAGATATTTTTTCAGTGACTGGTACAGAACTACATCCCTTGACTCATGCCTGATAACTGTCCCCAAACTGCTGTCCTAGACACCCAGATTTATTTCTCAGAATAAATGGACTGGACCTAGACCTGGACTGGACCTAGACCTCTTCAGCAGCTAAGGAGTTGAAGCCTGACCCTGCAGAGAATCCCTGAGGCCCTGCTCCACTGCCAAGGCCAGTGTGGGCCTTGATTGGTCAGTGGTGCTCATAACAATACTGGTTACCAAGTATTTTGAACACGACCTTCACAGGGTGGCGTGGAAATGGAATGGCATCATGCATCAGGATATGCATTAGAAATCATTCAACTCTCTGCACGTGTTACTGTCCTAGAGAAAAGCTACTTGTTGCACAAGCTCACACTCATGAGTATCTGCTACATTAGAAGAATAACTTGGACTTTTAACTTCCAACCCAGTGACATCTACAGATAAGGCATTATTCATTTCGTAAAGTCATATAATACACAATCATAACCTTCAAGAAGGTTATGATTAGTCTAGTCCCGAGACTAATTTGAAGACAGGACATAGGAGCCGATCTGAAAGAGCTCCCAATGGCCAAAGTTAAAACAACTGAGCAACAAGATAAGTAACAACAGCACTGGATTATAACCCAAAGAGTAACATAAATATTTATCTGTCCATAATGATATGAAAAAAATGAGAAATAAATAATTAGGGAGAAGAAATACATCTTCCTTACAGAAGAATCCTAAGTAATATATATTAATATCCCCTTCTCAACTAATACCGCTCCCCTAGATTGTCCACTTTGGAGACTATTTTACTCTAGGATGATGGTTATTTGGGTGCTGTTGAGTATTCAATCTCTCCCTCTTTTACTTAATCACTCACACTTTCTGAGTAGTATTTTTACCTCTCCTGTGGAGGGATTCTCCATTATTTGTAATTGTGGGGCTGGTAGAAAAGGATGGCTATTCCCAGAAGCTACCTCTCACTGCTGTTTCCTAAAACAGAAACAGAAGAGATCAAACGTTGCCCTCCCCACCACATATACACGACCTATCTCACACTTTGAATCTCACATGCATGATGCAAAGATGGTGGAAACCATTGGAGGTTGAAAATCTGGTGGTGTCTTGACCAGACCTAAGCTACAGCTCCTGCTGCCAAGCCTCTGAAATTTCCTTGCTTTCTGTTTTCCAAGCCTGTTTTTCTAGCCTGCTTTTAATTCTGTAAGCCCTTGATCTCCTTCCAATTGATTCATTCCCTATTTACTTAAGATAGCTGCTGTCTATGTCTGTTGTCTGCAAGCAAGAAGCTGACAAACAAAGTTCTTTTATTTGTGTTTATGCATCCAGCTAGCACAGTTGTTCTAAACTTCAGTGTGTCTCAGAATCACTAGGAGTGCTCATTAAAAACGCTCCACTCCCAGAGAGCTCATCTGGTAGGTCTGAAGCGGTGCCCAGATCTGATTTGAGTAAGCATTGAAAGCCCAATGTTTTTACTTGCTGGTCTCTGCTGCAGTGTTTTGAGCACTGTATATGGGATTCACTGACCTACCCTCTTGCCTAATACAGAGCCTGGCTGGCACAGAGTAGGATCACAGGAAAGTACTTTTAGACACAACATTCATCCTTAGTCCCACCAGCACTCCCAGGTGAATGCAAAACCACCTTCACTTTTAACTGCTCCCTCATCTTAATGGTAGACAGTATAATCTCAGAATTTAAAGCCTACTGTGTAATTTTTAGGTTATGATAGCCACATAAAATAAGGTAAAATGAAACAGGTGAAATTAAATTTAATGATCTATTTGTTTAATCCAATATATCTAAATTATTACCATGTCAAGATGTAATCAATAGAAAACCTTTATTAACGAGATACTTTACTTTCTCTTCTCTACGAAAGTGTGTGTTTTCCACTTTCAGCATATCTCAACACAGATCTCAACTCAGGTCTCAATAGCCATGTGACAAATGGCTGCCAGTTGGACAGCACAGCCCTATATACAGTATACCTCTCTTAGGTATACGTAGAACACATTAGTTCATTAAAAGCTCTGAGAAATTCTATCTTAAGATTCTATCCTAAGAAGACCTACTTAACTTTCCTTATCTCATTATTTCTCAAACCCATCTGACCATGGAGCACACTCACACACACACACACACTGATTCTGGAACACCTATGTAAATCCTACAGAATTAGTCCTTCCGAAAACATTTGTTATAAAAAATAATATATGCGTATGTATAACTGAATCACTTTGCTGTATACCTGAAACACAACATTGTAAATCAACTAGTGCAATATAAAATAATTTTTTTAAAAACTTAAAAACACACTTTCTTTTGACCATTCCAAAAGGAAATCACTACTTAGATATAAACCTATGCAGTAGAATCTAGATAACATGGTGGGGGTGTGCATATGAGGAAATGTATGTATGAGGGTGTACGTGTGGTGTCTAAGAGTATTTGTGAGTTTATATGGGTGAGAGTGTGCATGTTGTATTGTGAGAGTGTGTATGCTTGCTGGAAATTGTCAAAAGAATTTTTTAAGAGTAAAACTGAAATGCGTTATTTTTTCTGTCATGATAGTTTCTAAGGTAAAATGTTATTTAATCTCTTTATTTCCTCATGAAAATTACATTCTTTAGATGAATATTTTAAATTTTTAGTATATTTTTTCTTAACTCTTAAAGATGAACCAAAGAACAACTGCTTGGGGGAAGGAGGAATTGTAGCATGACTTTCTTTCTGCTTTTTGTAGTTGGAGTAAAATTAATATAGTTAAGGTTAGCTGGAGAAATTTCAGGAGTTACACATTTGACAAAAATAATAGTTAAGAAGCATATACTGAAATTCCTTATATTTCATGGTTAGAATGATACAGTATCTTTAAGAACTGGGTTTCAGTCAAATGTTCCTTCTTATTTTTAATATTTAAACAGAAAAAACCCAAAGCGCTACCACTTCTCAGACAAATCCTGAATCATCTTCCCAAATGCAGAACGTTATAAACTCAACTGTTTTTTAATTACATAGAGTTAGGAATATACTCCCCCCCAACCCCCGCCAAATATGATGAAGCAACTCCCAGGGGAAGGAAGGACTTTGAGTATCCCGTGTGGAGTACGTCCTTAGCTCAGTACATACGATGGGAATGAAGGTCCCTGAGATATTCATTAGTGCTAATGGGAGGGTTGTGGCCAAGGCACGTAAAAAGTGTGCAGCTTTGGAAGTGTCAGATTATTCGGAGAGGACAACTAGCATCTGAGTGATCAACACCCTTAGCATTTGTCGTTTGGGGACCTCTTCTTTTTCAGAGAGTGTCTTCCTGTCGTTTTCAGTTGGTCTTCACATCACTTTTTTGAAAGCAGAATACTTTTCCAGAGATGGATAAAATGGTAGATTATTTTACTATAATTACCAGACTGGCCAAAAGAACTGAAAGTTCTTGAGTCTTTTCCTTATTCCTTTCAGATTCAGAAGGTAGGTTTGGAAACAATATGTGGTGTCATTAAGGAACCAATAGCAGAATCATTTGGACTTTGCTTTAGAAAGTCGATGACAAAGATGACTCTCTGCCAAGTACCTTGATTGATCTCTAGAGTCTAGATTTGGTGGAGACCGCTGCTGGCAACACAAGGTTGGACCAGATGACACATATGATGGGACACAAAAGTACACATTAAGCCAAGTGTTCATGTTCCGATACTGCCTCATGACTCATGATGTGACCTTGAATAACTTCTCTAACACAGCTGCCCTAATGGGTAACATGGTAACAAATTCATCCTTCACAGAGTATTGAAGCTCTGTGAATTAGTATATATAAGCCAAACCTAGAATTGTCCTGGTGCTGTTTATTACTCAGATATTCAGATTTGGAAGCAGGGAAAGACACTCCATCCCACCACATATTTAATAACACAACAGAGACTCTTAAGCACTTTGTAAGTACCTCCAACCACGATGACTGTTTAGAGTCTTATGTGTTTTGACAGTTGTGTCAATGACCTTAGCCTTTAATGAGAATCAACTACAACAGATATGACTAAATGACCAATGGTTGGCCCTCGATGGAACAAAGGATGCTTTTCAATAACCTAAGTGATTTGGCCTGTGTAGTTCTGTACACATGATGACACAAATGAATTCAAAATAGGAAGATTCTTACATCGTGAGTTTGAGGAAAAAAGCAGCTAGAGACTGAAACTGTATTATCTAACATTGGAAATAAGTCTGTTTCTTTGATGGCATAGCAGATGAAGCAACTAACTTTTAGGGGCTCTTTTGTGCAAACATCTTTCTTTGAAGTAAAGGGAACTGCTCATTTTTTGTTTGTTGGGTGGATGTGTGTGTGTCTGTGTGTGTGTGTGTGTGTGTGTGTCTGTATGTGTGTCTGTGTTTGCAGCGTACACTGATTGAGTTTGCTTATGCTACAACTCTGCTATAAAAACCTGGAGGTCAAGAACTGTGTTTTTACTACCCACGACATAGGAATAAGTATTTAGAGGGTGCTTTTTCTTTTTTTCAAACATAGACTTTTTTTAATTTATTTTTTTATACAGCAGGTTCTTATTAGTTATCCATTTTATACATATTAGTGTATATATGTGCTTATTAATTGTTTTGTTGTTAGTGCGGTAACTAATTGTAGCTTTTAATGTAATTACTGATTAGAAAGCTTTGAGCCATTGAACAGAAATATGTTGGATCAGTGCTCTGGAGTCCTGGACAAATACTTAGAAGGGTTCCTATCACGGTCTTCCTAGATCTTGATTCTGAGTTCTTCCTCTCATCTCACTGCCCAAATTCAGGCTAACGAAGTTCCTATCCCTCTCTCCCCATCCAGCCCTGGCCAGTGGCCATGATGAGTCTGTTGGGAGGCAGACACCAGCAACCTTGTCTGTCTGCTACTGCCTAAAGTCTGGTCTGGTCCACACTGCAATTCCTCACTCTTCCTTTGTGACTCCATGGTCACACCTGTGATTTCAGGTATCTAGTTCCACAGGCCATTGTGAAACCTACTCAGCTCTCTTCATTTGCCAAGGTGGGGTGTGCTGACCATGGGAATGTGAACCACAGACCTCCAAGAGCAGGGAGGACTATTCACTAAGCCTCAGCTGCTAGGTCTCACGTGCATCACTGTGCTTGGGCTGAGGCCACGCTTCCACTGGCCAGGGACTGACTGTCGACAGATACTGAGGTAGGCCCATTCCTGGAGGGCACAGAGCTCCTCTGATGGGTGACTTCAGCTTGAGAACTCTTGATGGCCTTGCCAAAGTTTCCTTAGAACTGCACTTAGAACTTTTCTCTCTTTTTCATTGGGAACAGATTTGCAATGAGGTAGGGGAGAGGGTCACCCAGCCTCTCCATTTTCTCTCACAGCCATTTCCCCTAATCAGTTTTGTACAGTTAATCCTGTGTTAGCATTTGTTTCTGCAAGGACCCAAACTAACATATTGAAGCTGGACTTTTATACTAGGAATGGCAAATTGTATACAGGGATATCAACCCTATGAGGAATTCTGAAACTGGAACAGCCCCTCAGAGTTGTCCCACTGCCCCAGTGGTATGGCTCTTAGAGCCCTGTGTTGAGAAGGATTCTGAAGTAACAGGGTTTAGGCAAATGTGCTGCCAGTCCTCCTTTCTGTGCCCATGACAGACATTGCTAATTGATCATACCTATGTATGGAATAGAGCAGTGCTGAGTTAGCAATCAGCCATCAGCACAAGCGCTTACAGATGCCAGGCACTTGTCATTATGTTTCAGACCTGCCTGCAGAACCTAAGTGTGAAAGTGTTGTATCATGATGGTTTGATTTTAGGAAGTTCAGTCTTTTATCAGGATTCCTTTGTCAAGGTTTTCTAGCAACTCCCAGGGAATGCTTGCATGTTCTATGAGTCTGTGCTGGTTGATGCATGCCATCTCCATCAGTCATCCAGCTCTGCATCTTTGCACTCCCCACTTGTCACTATCACAGTGGAGCAGGCCATTTTCTACCACTTCTAACTTTTTTATTAAATAACTTAAAAAAACTTTTTTATTATTATAAATGCTTTATTTATTTAACATAGAGGAAGCTTGGTGGTGAATATGTAGCCATTTGATGTTTTTATGACTAAGAGTTAAAGCTCAGGCTCTCTTTCTTATAGAATGTAAATGTGCACCAACACATGTATATGTAATTGTTATCAAAACTACACTTAGTCACTAAAAGAAGATTCGCTATCTGAACTTTCTTCTGTATTTTTTTCACCTTCACCATCAGGCACTGGACCATCTGGCCTCTGAAGAAAACCTGGGTCTAGTCCTTCCGATATCATTTTGTTTCTTATTGCTGTCACTGGAACACCCACTTGAACCATTTTGAGGTATCTGGCATATCTTGGATCCTTGACTACAGTTAAGATATTTTCTGGTGTTACTTCACTTTCCTGTGTCCAGAGTCTTGTAAACTGCTGTGATTGCTCTGAAGTGGTTTCACAATGTGTTTCATTTGTGATCCTACTTACACTTATAAGAGATACTTCAAATGTGACATCATCTAGCCCTGGGATAGACATCAACTTTGCATCTAAAATATTGAGAGTTGTTTCAATTTTCTGGATACGAAGAGAAAGGTCTGCCAGTTTCTCCTCACAAACTGTAGAGAAGTGGTTGAGGAACCATACAATATGCACCACAAATTGGTTTAGAAATGCCACCATTCACCGTTCTTCTTTTTTTTTTTTTTTTTTTTTTTTTGTGGTACGCAGGCCTCTCACTATTGCGGCCTCTCCCATTGCGGAGCACAGGCTCCGGACGCACAGGCTCAGCCGCCATGGCTCACGGGCCCAGCTTCTCCACGGCATGTGGGATCTTCCCGGACCTAGGCACGAACCCGTGTCCCCTGCATCAGCAGGCAGACTCTCAACCACTGCGCCACCAGGGAAGCCCCGCCACCATTCTTTTTATGCCTGACCCCATGAGAGGAAGCCCATCTTCATCCATCTCCTCAGCAGGCGAGGGCCCCATAAATTTTGTATGTAGTGAACACATGCACATAACCTTAAAAGTCTAACATAAGCAGTCCTTAAAGGTTTATAATTTTAAAAGTTATTCCTTGCACTGACCTTCATTCCTGTCCCCCAGAAGCAATGCCTCCTTAACTCTTCTAGCTACCTCCCCCAGTATTGACTTCCTTATTTCTAAAATTTTGCATATACTAAGGTATCCACTGACTTCTTTACATGCTGCATAAGGACTTAGACCATCACCATGTCCCACCATTTTCCTTTTTCTCCATAACACTCCAACATAGTCATATGTTTTACTAAATCAATACTCCATGTTTACATTTTTATGATTTTGCAAATACTATTCAATTCACTAGAATTATGCTTCCTTTTGTGTCCAAACATATATTTCTGCTGGAGTTAATACTTTATTAATAATGAGTATTAATTTTCTTGGTTCCTAGAGCCCTCCCTCCAGGAGCCTTCTGTCCTCCTCGTCCTGCCTGGGCTGATTTCTCTCTTAGCTTGCTGAAAGACAGCATTCCTAGGGCCGGCCCTTGGCCAATCTTCAGGATAACATGCCATATTTTCCTACACCTCATATCTCCCTCTTTCTTGGTTTACCCCTTTGTTCTGGTCTACTATCAATACTCAGTTTGCTGCTATTCCTCCTTGCATCATTTTACTCCAGTCTTTTCTAAAGGAAGATTGAGAAAGATACTGATGTATTGAGTACTTGTGCACAAGAAACATTCTTTGTGCCATCCTTGCACTTATTTTGATAGTTATATATTTCTAGGATAAAATCTAGAGTCTAGGAGTAAATCTAAATCTAGGACAAAAATATTTAAAAGGTGCTTTTTAAGATTTCAATACTGCTGTTGTGTTGAGAAAACTAATGTCATTTTGCTTCCAGTTCTGTTATAGTTGATCTACTGTTTTTCCTCCCTGGAAGATTTTACGATCATGTTTTTTTCCTTTGAGTTATGAAACGTTACCACAATACGCCTTGGTATGGTCTCAGCTTGGGTCCAGAGACGGAGATTAATGTGCAGGAAGCTTACTGGGGACTGCTCTTGAAAACAGCGCTGTGAGGGAGAGGGCTGGCAGGACTGGGCAGAGGCAGAAGCTGAGCTGCCACAGAGACTCCAGCCAGTTCTATGAGGAGACTTCAAAGCTATCCCACCTTAGGCAGGTAGGCTGAGCCTTTATGCACCCTTCTCCTGTTGAGTAGTCAGGGATTTGAGCCATTCCCAAGAAGGGACTGATCGTGGATGAGGCAACGCCCTTGAGACAGTGTTAAACACCCAAGAGGGAATCACCTGAGAATTGTCAACTATCAACAAAGCTGGGTCATGTGGAAATGAGTGCTTCAGTCCTGTAGGGAAATCTGGGTGGCACACAACATTATCCACTATAATATGGGTCTTATTGTAATAATTGTGTTGAGCTCTTGCTGGACTTATTCAGTCTGAACACCTAAGTCCTTCAATTTGGGGAAAATTTTCTTGTGTTTATTATTTGATAGTTTCCTCTCTTCCTTTTTCTTGTTATCTTCTTTTTTTTCCTATGAGTCATATTTTGCTTCTGTAGAACTGACCTTCTAATCCTTGTCTTTCTTTTTCTATTGACTGTCTCTGATCTTTTCATCCCAAGATGTTTCTTCAACTTTATTTTCCAATATGCTTGTTGCGGTCATCTAATAGCATGATGAATTCGAGAGATATGAATAGGGCACCAATAGCACCTACTATATGGATTAATAACTTACTTATCGCTTTGGTGGCATTTTGTGGAATTTTGGGAGGGGGAATACATAAACCCAGGTGGTCTATCTGACATTTTGAACCAGGAAGCATCAGTTACACACTGTCTTTACTCAGTCTGCTACTGTTCCTCTTCGAATCACCTCACTTCAAGCGTAATCAAAGAGAATCTACTCAACTCAATGGGAGGCTGAGATAAGGCTATAATGTTCAGCAAGACTTTACCAAAGACCTCAGACCAATTGAAGTTCATTACCACACAGGAAAATTTTAAATTAGCCATTAAATATGTCTTCTCTCAGAGTCCATAGGTCCAATTCATTTCAAGAGGCATCAGTTGCGTGTGTAATTAATCCAAACTTTGCCCCATGTTTCAGGGAACAGCTCACATCTCCTCTTTGGGACACCTTGAGTACACCTCTTCTGCCTGTGTCTGTAAAAACCAAACAGATGAAGGAGGTCTCCTTTTACCCCTGAAGTCTTAGGCTTTCCAATGAAGTCCTTATTTTGGGGTCAGGACTGGCCTCTTTCCAGGATGACTTGTGGTGGGAATTACCATTCTCTCCATAGCTCTAAGGCTTTCAACAGGGCCATGTTTTTCCCAAGAGTGATCTCAGGGCTTCCAAAGAAGTGCTGTCAGACATCAAGAGTTTAGGGAAAGCACAGATGACCAAGGAATTCCTCTGGTTCATTTTGATAATCAGGTCTACACATCCTCCTGCTATTTTATTTTCTTGGCTCTCTTTCTCCAGCATACAACTGTTTAAATACACACACACACACACACACACACACACACACACACACAAACACTTACACACACTCCACTCCAAAACCAAGCAATAATATATAGGCATTGTAGGAACCATAGTCTGCAGAGATGGAGACTTTCATGGACTAAAATAGTTTTATGTGCTCCCCTGCAGAGCATTTAAACTCCTCAAGCCACAGTTCCTCCAGCAAGAATCTTCTGTCACATTTGTATAATCATTGCTTTCCCCTAACCAAGGGACATTTAGCCCCAGAATAATGGCAAGTGTCCATCTCCTGCAAACAGAAAATTGCTCCATTGGGGAGATTTGTAATTACAGAATTTGTTTTTCCATGTACTAGAGCCTAATATTTACAGCCTATGACTGTGAAGTCAGTCAGTAATGGGTTCAAATTCCAGCTCTGTAACTTCCAAACAATGAGTCCTTGAGACAGTTATTTCATTTCTTGTGCTTCAGCTTTCTCATCTGCAAAATGGAATAGTTAAGAGAACCCACCTCACAGAGGTGTTGCTTAAGTTGGGTGAGGAGATTCATATCAAAGATCTTCAAGCAGTGCTTAGTGAAAAAAAATTCAATAAATATTAACTGCCATTATTATTAATTAAGAGTGTGGCTCCTTTTTCTGCTTCACAGTTACAATATGTTGAGTGATTTGTTAGGTATTAAGACAGGACACAAGTGATGTAAACTGGAAAATCCAGGCTGTTATATGGAGACTACCAATTAAAAAACCATGGATGTCAGAGGTCAGAGTAGATGTTTAGCCTCAGCTAGTAAGATGACCCCCTTATGTGGCTTGAATCCCATTTCAGAGAATTCAAGAAAGGGGCCCCAAACTCTGCAGCTTTTTTTCCTTCTCCTCCTGACATGAGGGAGAGGCTTCAGAAATCCTTGGCCAATTTAAGGCTTGACCAATTTAAAGCTGACAATTGCCTGCCAGTCTGTACTGTTCAAAAGATGAGTGATAATGAGGAGTTTCCTAATTACCAGGGTTTCAGGCTTCTCTCATTATAAATCTCCTCGTACAGTGTAGCTAATTGGTACTGTCAAGGAGAGAAATTTAGAAAGACTTAGATAATAAGCAGATATTGAATTCAGTTAGGATGACTATTTTCTACTATTTCTGTTCATAGCCCTCTTATATAATAAATCTCCCATCTCTCTGCTCACTTGTTGGAAGAAACGGGGTTCTGTCCCTCCTCTTTCTACCTCAGTGGTGCACTGGTAAGAAGAGAAGTTTGTGGAATATTACTCCTACTCGTCACTGGAGGGTTTAAAAAATCTAAACCTGAAATCATTAGATAGCATCTCACTAGATTAGTTTTTAAGGCTCAAGTACCATGTCTTGTGAAAGGAACTTGGACTTCTAAGAATGGACGACAAAGTTCCAAATCTCATCTTGCTACTTTATAACACATGGAACAGCAGTGGCTTACGCCACTACTCAGAGACTCGGCTTCCTCATCTGTAAGACAAAGAAAAGAACATCCACTTCACAGAAGTTTCAGTAAGGTAAATTAGATAAAAACGTAAGCATAGTGGCTGCCCATAGAAGATAGTTGGTAACTTTTTAAATTAAATAAGTAGGACTCTTATTAGATAGATTTTTTTAAAAATACAATTTTCAGGCACTTCTTCTTACCTATGCCTGATTGCCACTTCAAACCCAAACAAGTAAACTTGAAAACAACAAGATATTTAAAGAGAATGTTTCATTCAAATTCTTATCACTATCATAAGAAATTAATGTGACGCTCTCTGAAATGCACCCCTTAGATTTACATATGTCAGCAAACATGTAAGTCCAAGTGTGTGTGTGCATGTGTGTGTGGGAGACATACACACACACGTACATACACATAATATTACTGATTAGTAGCCCAACCATCCTTCAATAGGATATAATACTGTGAAGAAGTAGTGTGCAGGAATAATAATACTATGCACACAATAAAACTAATTAGATACTTCTGTATTTCAGATGTCATATATGATCTCAAATATAATATTGTTAAGTGAAAAATAGCAAGTGTGTATGGTTTTCTAGTTTTGATATAAAAAAGAAAAGGGTAGATGGGCACAAATACTTGTATATGCTATCTCTGGAAGGATGTACCCAAAATTAGCATCTCTGAACTCCAGTGGAGAGGCAAATGGTGGACTTTGGGTCACGAGCCAGAGGGAAACTTTCTTCTGTAAAGTTTGAATTTTAACAGATGCGCGCATATTTTATTGCAAAGAGAAAGAAGGACATGAAGAGTGCTGAGATAATTTGTAATCACCTGCAACAGGAACTCTAATCCTAGCAATTTAGGAGAATCACCTATAGAGCTTATTAAGCATACAGATTCTGGGGCCGCATCCCAGAGCTTCTGATAGAGAATTGAGGTGTGTGGCAGCAAATGAGGAATTCACATTTAAGTGTAATATCCTTTCTTTCTGACAAGCAGACAGGTTTGAAAATCACTGGCCGAGGGCAAAAATCTCTCTGTGCTTTTCAAACTAAGCAATTCAAACTGTCTTCAGGTATCAAGGCAGTGTCTGGGGCCTATGGTTGGAACTGGTAGGGGTGGCAGTGGCTGGGGGAGAATGGAAGTGAGGCCAAGGGCAGTGGTTAGTAGACAAGGATGGAGACACACACATACAAAAGCCCTGCTTTCAACTACTACATATTCTGGGAGATTACCAGAAATTTCTTTTGAGAAAGGGATTCTGCTGCTAAAAATATTCCAAAATTATTGTTCCATCTGAAGGAAATTATTCCTATGGCATCACTTCCAAGCAATGGGTCATCCCCAAGTGGAAAAAGAGCCGATTTGTTTTCCTCCTTTTCTTATTCTCCAAAATACATGTATGCATAAATACATGTGCACTTGTATTCACATACACAACATACAATATGTGCACATGTAGATCTCTTGCCATAGGAACAAAGACTTCTTCATGTGTATATCCTCCACCACAAAGGACAGTAAGCTTTTTCCATAAAGCACAAAGGAGTAAATAATTTAAGCTTTGCAGATCATATAGTCTCTGTGTAATCGACTCAGCTCTGTCGTTGACATGTGAAAACAGCCATAGACAATACATAAATGAATGGGTATGGCTGTGTGCCAATAAAACTTTATTTATGGACACTGAAATCTGAACTTAATATAATTGTTTTAAAGACAATTTTTCAGAGCAAAATTGAGAGGAGGGTACAGAGACTTCCCACATACCCCCTTTTCCCACACATGCAGATCTTCCTCCCCCATTATCAACATCCCCCACCAGAAAGGTCCATCTTTCACCAAGGGTGAACCTGCATTGACACATCATAATCACCCAAACTCCGTAGTTTGCCTTAGGGTTCACTCTTTTTTTTTTAGGGTTCAGTCTCGGACAAATGCATTACACGTATAATGATTATCCATCATTACAATCTTAAACAAAGGATCTTCCCTAAAAATCCTCTGTGCCCTGGCTATTCATCTCAGCCACCACCCCTCCACACACACACTCCACCCTGGCAAGCACTGATCTTTTTATTGTCTCCATAATTTTGCGTTTTCCAGAACGTCACAGAGTTGGAATCATACAGTATGTAGCATTTTCAGATTGGCTTCTTTCACTTAGTAGTATGCTTTTAAGTTTCCTCCATGTCTTTACATGGCTTATAAGCTCATTTTTCTTTTTAGTGCTGAATGATATTCCATTGTCTGGATGTACACAGTTATTATTTTTCCATTCACCTACTGAAAGACATCTTGGTTGCTTCCAAGTTTTGGCAATTATGAATAAACAGCTGTAAACAGCTGTGTGCAGCTTTTCAAGTAGAAATAAGTTTTCATCTCCTTTGGGTAAATACCAAGGAGCATGACTGCTGGATCATATGGTAAGGGTATGTGTACTTTTACAAGAAACTACCAAACTGTCTTCCAAAGTAGCAACTTCATATAATTTTCACGTATCATGAAATCATGGTCACCTTTTAATTTCTTTTCTACCATTTAAAATATAAAAACCATTCCTAACTTGTGTAACATACAAAAACAAGTGGTGGGCTGGATTTGGCCATCCTATAGTAATTGGTTGACTGTTCCTTTGTCATCCAATTTTTTTTTTTTTTTTTTCTGTACACAGGCCTCTCACTGTTGTGGCCTCTCCCGTTGTGGAGCACAGGCTCCGGACATGCAGGCTCACCGGCCATGGCTCACGGGCCCAGGCGCTCCGCGGCATGTGGGATCTTCCCGGACCAGGGCACCAACCCGTGTCCCCTGCATCGGCAGGCGGACTCTCAACCACTGCGCCACCAGGGAAGCCCTGTCATCCAATTTAAATGACATTTTTGCCCCTTCTTTGGCATTCGACAAACTTATTCATCTCTCTTAGCATCAGAGTTCTCATCTTTAAAATGGAGTGGTTAGTGGGCCGAATATAACAGAACTACTTGAGAATTATGTTGAAACATCTATGTCTGGTACCCTTCCATCTCCATACACTAATGCATTCACATTTTCTTCGTGTTTTATTTGTCAGGATTCTTTCAAATGCAAATAATAAAAATCCAATTCGCACTGGCTTCAACAGTAAAGGATATTTTTTTAGCTTATACATAACAAAAAGCTGAGATATAGTTGCATCCAGAGGGTTAGGCAATGTCACTGGGGACAGATCCCTCTCCATTCCTCCATGCTGTTTTCTACCTTGTTGACCATACTGTCAAACAACTTCTCTTCCAAGGATGGTATCTGGCAGCTCCAGGCTTACATCATCCCAAGTTTATGGTCAGTCGAAAAGGAGCATATCTCTTTTTCAGGTGCTCAAGCAAAACATCAGAATTAGCTTAGATTGAACCAGATTGGCTTGGCTTAGGGTAAATATCCATCTTTGAATATATCGCATGGTTTCATGAATGTGATATTCTGCTGATTGGGTCTTTGTCACACATCTACTCCTGCAGCAGAGGGTGAAGGGGAGGTGAAAGCCATGCCATTCAAAGATATGAACTAAGGGACTTCCCCAGTGGTCCAGTGGTTAAGAATCCATCCTGCAATGCCGGGGATGCCAGTTCAATCCCTGGTCGGGGAACTAAGATCCCACATGATGCAGGGCAACTAAGTCCACGCGCCACAACAAGAGAGAAGCCTGCGCACCTCAACGAAAGATCCCACGTGCTGCAACTAAGGCCTGATGCAGCCGAAAATAAATAAATATATTTTTAAAAAGAAACCAAAAAAATTACATTATTAAAAAAAACAAAAAGATATGAACTAAGAGTGGGAGAAAGATGCTCCTCCAAAACAAAATCCCCACGCTGTTATCTGATTTAAAAAGGACAGAGTTGGGCAGCAAAACTCACAAATGTAAACTTCAGAGTTCTTACTCACAGAATCTGATATCATTGAGAGTCTGGCCTAATTTCTTGCCAACTCCATGGCAATGGAATGAGAGATATTTGCATAACTGATGATTTTGTTTTTGCAGTTGTTGATTTTATTGGATGTTTTACAATGTTTCAAAGAACTGTGCCTTTTCAGTCTTTATGTTGTTTGTCTCTCCAGAGAGAAATGACTTCAGAGAATTAGATCACTAAGGTTTAATCTCTCCCAAGAGGCCTAATGTGGATAGCACTCTCCTTTCTTGTACCATTTCGTTATTCTCAACAAATTCCTTCCTTCCAGTGATTCTACTAGATGCTGAAACCCAACCACAGAAAGTTTAAGCTTTCTTATCAACCACCAGGCATTCAGTGGGCGTACCTCAGAATTCTGTCTTATCCACTGCTTTCAGTAAAGACACAGATCATTCAAGACAGCCTAATCTTTTTCTTCAGAGATTTCACTAGTGACAGTCCAGGAGCAGTGTCTGAGTTTTAATAAAAACATAAAAATATACTCCATAAACTATAACTATTCATTGTAGTAGGGTTGACTTGCCCTTTTATGGCCATTAAAATGCACCCTACCTTTGTTCTTTTCCTGTCATTCCAATTGGTCTGGCTCTTCTCTGATCCTCTCATTCCTGCTTTCTATCTCTCTGTGAATCATTTTCTTTCTTCTAGTCCCCACTTGTCTTCTCCAGGCTCAGAGCTCTTCTCTTTCTATACCTACTCCTTTATTTATTTCATTTGTTCTCACATTTCAATGATCACTTTATCCTGAGTAGTACCAGCTACTGTTTGTTGAGTGTCTTCTGTATATTTGCTGCTCTCAATGGCTCTGAGAGGTAGCTGGCATTACTTACATCTCACAGTAAGGATCAGTGACTTACTAAAGGTCACACAGATAGTAATTGGGAGAGTTGGAGTTCAAGACTGGTCTATCTGACTTCAGAGTCCACTCCCTTTCCACTACACTTCACTATATTGTCTTGTTCTATTATTCAGCCCAGATCTCTTGAGCACCTGCTGTGAACACAAAAGACCCAGTCCCTGCCTTCAAAGAGCTCACAGTCTAGCAAGGGAGATAAGCAGTCAATTTAATTACAATATAACTGCTATGACAGAAGCATGCCAACTTTGCAAAATTACATCTACATCCCAGACCTCTTGCCTGAGTTCCATGCCCATATCACCAAGGACCTGTTGAACATTTTCATTTGGATATTGTTTTTATTATGTATTGCTGCCTAACAAAAACCCAAAGCGTACTGGCTTAAAATAACAATGATTTATTATTTCTCATCAATTTGCAGATTGACTGAGCTCAGCTGAGTAGTTCTTCTGCTGCAGTTACTTCCCTGCCTACACTCAGCTAGTAGTTTGGCTGAGGCTGGAACATGCAAGATGTACTCTCAATAGCCCTGTGTCTCTCTGCCCAAGTCCTCTCCACATTCTGTGGTTTAGCCTGAGCTTCCTTATATCATGGTGGCTGGTTCCAAGAGGACAAGACTCAATGCACAGACACTCATGAAGCCTCTTCCTGCACTATGTTAATGTCTCATCAGCCAAATAAGTCACATGGCTAAACACAGAGTCAATGTGGGAGGGAACTATACAACAGCATGACTACTAGAGCCATAGATCACTAGGGACCACCAAAGAGACGGTCCACCATAGGGGTCCATTTTTCACTTCCATATCTTAAACTGAAATCACCATGTGCCTTCAAAACAAACTCACATTGCAATTTTTACTTCTGGTATCACCATTCTCAAAATTTAGGAGTTATTGTTGACTCCAAAATCTATCCTAACTACATCTAATTCTTTTCCACTTTTTTCTGTAAAATATCTCACATTCTTTCCTTTCTTTGTCACATACACCACCACTACTTATTTTGTTCAGGACAGTCTACTAACTTAGGGGATTCCAGCTGTGCGCTGGTACTCACGACCATGCTATGAAAAGGTTATAAGGTATGAGGATAGGGTGATCATCATTTGAAGATCTTGGGGTGAACGCCTAGGGCAGCTGGTCTCTGGACTGGTCACTCCCGACCAGGAGCTGTATTGTCTAATTGCCACAGTGAGCAATACATTCATCTTCTTTCATATGTGCCATAAAATGAAAATTTTGGAAAACACTGTTGTAATTGAATCTTCTGCTTTCTATCCATTGTTCTTACGATCACCAGGCTAATCTTTTTTACTATCACAAAGCTAATGGTTTCCCACTTAGGAAACCACTTCATATTTTACTCTTCTCTCAATATCATAAGTTGCCCATTGCACACAGTCCAAAAATTCCCACCATCTGACTTAAACCTGCTTTTCAGTTTTCTGTCCAGTCCTCTCCAAAAAATACATTTCTGCCTAACTGATCTGCTTAGCATCTCCCAAGAATGTCTTATTATTTTCTGCCTCCTTGTCTCAGGGCAAGTCCACCCTCTTAGAAAACTTCCAGACCCCAATTATTCTTCAAATCCATGTCAAGTTCCTCATCCTCCATGAAGGCTACCAGATTATCCTGGCCCACAGCTATGTCTCTGTTGCCTCTCACCTCCAAGAAGACACTGTTTATAATTCTACCCTGTCCAGTAGAGTAGATGCTAGCCTCATGTGCCTATTTAAATTTATATAAAACTAAAATTCAGTTTCTCATTCACACTGGCCTCATTTCTAGTGCTCAGTAACCACAGTGACTAGTGGCCACTATATTGGACAGCACAGACATAGAGCACTTCCATCACTGCAGAAAATTCTTTTGGAAAGCTAAGTCTATGCCAGTTATTTGGCATTTAATCACTATTTTTGACTTTGGGTTGGCTTTTCCATAGCCAATTTCCAACTCCCTTACTGCTTTGTTGCCTATTACAGACCCTGAAAAACTCAGATACTTCTATTTCCAGACTCCCTTGCAAGTAAGCTTGTCCAGATCTGGCCAATGCAATGTAAGAGTATACTTGTCGGGAGGGCTAAAGTTCTTTTGTATGATCAAAGAGAGAAGTCTTCAAGGAGATCTCTCATTGGATACAGCATTCATTGCCTTTGGACACAGCCATGTGCAGATTCTAAACGTGTAGCAGGTGTCTCATGATCCTAAGGAAAATACCAGGACTATCTCAGAAATTCCTATCCCTGAAATGGTTAAATCACTCAATCAATCCTAAGAATACTAACCCCCCAAAATCTTGGTATGTAGTCAATTACATTATTTTACTGTTTAAGCCTCTAGTAGTTATAATACTAGTCACGAGTCTTAATTCTTAGGCACTAGCTGCACCCTTAGTAAACGTGCCTATATTTAGGCCCTGCCTCTTCAATGACACTGAAAATACATTAAGACAAGAACATCTTTATAACGTCTCTCTGACTCATCCACAGCACAAAGTAGGTAGTAAACTCAGGGGAACTGAATGATTTCTTCCTTCTCCTGGGCTGGACCATGGGCTTACAAATTTCTCTTCTGAAACTCTAATCTTAGCCCATGTGAAAAAGTGTGTCATTTTAACAACAGCAACACTTCAATTTATATTTGTACCTGAAAGTTACACTAGAAAGGTGAGAAAGGAAGAAATATAGTTCTTCATTTTTACCTCTAAGATACACCCAAGACACATCAATTTAAAAAAATTAATCTGATAGCATGATGTCAGCAACAATTTAAAAGGAAGCTTTTGAATCTCATTGAAAGCTTTGCCAGGTAATTTAGTCACGCATAGCTTCAAGAATCATTTGCAGTGTATGGTGTATGTAGTGTGATGTGTGTGTGTGTGTGTGTGAGTTTTGTATGTGTTCACCTCAGTGGCTTATTATCAAAGACATGTGAACTAAAATAGGATATTATTGAGTCCACTTTATCTGTTTCTTTAAGCCTTTTGTTTTCTAACCCATGTTAAAGTTCTAGGTCGTGACCCAACAGGAATTCTCATTTCAATCATTCATTTAACATCCATCACTGAGTACCCAACAGACACCAATGATCCAAAAATGCAAAAGACACAAACTCTGGCTCATTAACATTTTTATAGTGCTTCCACTTAGAAATTTACCTCCTTTGATGGATTCTTCAACCCCAGGAGGAGGGATCCTTCATGCCCTCAGGTATGGAGCTAGCTCTATGGCCAGCTCTAAGGCTGGAAGTGACTGGACAACAAGGCTGCCAGAGTGAGTCCCAGCACTGAGACTGAGCTTCATTTTCCAAGCCCTGGTTTTTCCTCCCTTCCATGCTGGGAGTCATTATGGGAAAAGGTTTTAGGACACTGGCTTTGGTATCAGAGTCAAATTCCTACATCCGCCTTTTGCTAAGCGTGATGATGCATTACACGACTGCTCTAGGCCTCCATTTCTTTCTCTACAACATGGAGATCATAATAGTACCTATAATAGTACCTATCCCACAGAGTTAGTGGGATTATATAGGTATACTTTTTTTGATTAGCATGTATTAAGTGCTCAGTAAATGCTAGATTGTATAGCAAACCATTTAAAATCATCAGTTAATGTGAACCAAATGTGTGGTGCAATGAGCAAAAATGTCTGGAGGTGATTGTGTGTATTCACTCCAGATTAAGTGGACAACAGGCTAGCTGGGATCACATCAGAGGTGCGCCTGTCTTCTACAAGGAGGGGCTGCACTCAAGCTCAGCTTCCCATGGAACCAGGGGCTCCCTTTCCCTTCTGGGAAAGGTTGCAACATCGCATAGGCTCCAAGGTCTCCAGGTGCTGAGCACCTGGTATTGCCAGAAAACTCCTTCTGAAGAGCTGATCCCCAAATTGAGGCCACCTAGTACCAAGAAACCTGTGACTTCCAACCCACTCCTCCCACACCACCACAGGAGAGAATGCAGTGGAATACCCTGATCTGGTGTGGACTTCTGTGGAATAATGAGAGAATGGGGACTCAGGCCTTCTCTTCTCTTGCTGATATTGACCTGTGTAAGTTTCTCCCTTCTCCAAGAAAGGCTATTCCTTAAACCACAGAGTTTGTCTTGAACTCGAGTGCATGACAGGTGGAGGCTCAGAGGGGACCCAGCTTGTCTAATAAGTAGGTACAAAATAGATGCTAACTGACTGGATGGTAGCTAGTCTCTAAAGTCTCGTATATCTGCAGGAAAAGAACCAAATAAGCTTTGAGAGAAAGAACATCCAGAGAAGCTGAGCATACCCTAAATGAAACATAATTTGAGTCCTAAATTCCCCTTTTCTCATTCCGTGCATATATTCCCTTTCATGCGCAATATTCGTATTTGTGATTTTGTACTCTTTTGCTTAAAGGGGTACCCCCAGTTGTACAAGTTTCAGGCCCCCCAGACCTTGGCTGTGATGGATCAGCAATGGTGTTTCGCAGCAAGAGGAAAGAGAGTAGCTGCACACATGTCACAAATGTGACACCCTGTTACACCCAACCTCTTTGCTTCACATATGAAGAAACAGAATCAGAGAGGTGACATGATCTTTTTTGGCCCCACGACCGGGGATGAAAATGGGAACTTTAATCTCCCATCCTCATGCTTGTATTAGCCACAGTAATGAAGTAACACATCCAGCCTTTCTTCCCTCCTCCCCAAGAAACAGGTAACATTTCTGAAGCACTTTTGGGGAATGGGTAAGTGTGAGGGCTCTGGAGCCAGACAGAGCTCAAAGTTCAAGTTCATCACTTGCCAGCAAAGTAGGTAATCTCTCTGCACCTTAGTTTCTTCAGCTGTAAGAATGGAGGTGTTAATAATAATACATTCAGCCACTAGAAGGATTCAATGAATTAACTCATGAAAGCATTGAGAAAGTTGGCCAGCACACAGAAAGCACTCAACAAATGTTGGGAGAAGGAACGGAGCAGCATGATTCTTTTTTAAACATCTTTATTGGAGTATAATTGCTTTACAATGGTGTGTTAGTTTCTGCCCTATAACAGAGAAAATCAGCTATATGTATACACATGTCCCCATATCCCCTCCCTCTTGCGTCTTCCCCCCACCCTCCCTATCCCACCTCTCTAGGTGGTCACAGAGCACCGAACAGCATGATTCTTGACTCTCTTTTTTCTTCTGGTTCTGGATCAACATGCACTTGGGATGAAATGAGTGTTTTATGCTCTGCTCCTACTACCAGATAGTAGGGATGTAAGAGCTGACCCCAGGACTTCCTTCAAGAATCAGGTTCAGAAGTTCATCTTTCTTTCTCTGTTCCAGGAAGAGGGTAAAGTAGTAATTCCATGAATACAAATTCTTGCTTGGGACATGCATAAAGGTCTACATTTGGGCAGAATACTTATGAGGTCCAGAAGTGGCTGCAGATCAGGCTACTTTCTTCAACTGACTTTTACCAACAACAACAACAAATATGTACTTAGATCTACTTCTTTCTCATGTAAGTCCATCTTTTCCTTGCTTATGAACTGGGGAGGCGGGTAGGAAGGTAGTGCTATTCATTGGTCTCCTTCAAACACCAATGAAGTCAACTCTGTAATTTAGGACAAACCAACTCCAAATGTAGCACTCTCTTGATGGTTGAAGTCAGAGACTTTCTGTTTCCCTGCCACGTTGCAGGGCAGAGGAATCATTGCTGTGGCCAGAGGTCCAGGGTACAGCCTCCCTGGTGCCCCGCTAGAGCCATTCCCTTCTGAGGTCTTGCCAGCCCCAGACTCCCTACCCAGGGCATGGCCAGCCAGTGGGCACGGGTCCTCGTGGTACTGGTGGGACACAGAGACCTCTGGCCCTTTCCTAATGTTGAAAATACTATTCCTTCTCTCTTTTCACTTTTTTAATACTCCTAGCACCTAGCATCATCAATTAGTCATAACCTAACTGTTTTTCCCTGCTGTGTCTGGCTGCTTTTACCCCCCATGTGATTTTATCACACACCTTTTGCTTCTGTCCCAATCGAACCTTCTTCTTCTTTCCCAGAGCATGAATTCGGCAGTTAGACAGCCTAAGTTAAAATCTGAGATCTATCCCTTACTGACAGTGTGACATAGGCAAGTTACTTAACCTCTCTGTGCCTCAGTATCCTGATCTATAAAGATAACAATAGTACCTACCTAATAGGGTGCTTGTAAGGATAGTAAGTTAATATATACGAAGTGCTGGGGACACCCTGGTATGTAACCATTTGCTGATTACCATCACTCAGCCTTCACCAAAACCCCAAGAGGCTGGGTTTCCCTGGTGGCACAGTGGTTGAGAGTCCGCCTGCCGATACAGGGGGCACGGGTTCGTGCCCAGGTCCGGGAGGATCCCACGTGCCGCGGAGCGGCTGGGCCCGTGAGCCATGGCCGCTGAGCCTGCACGTCCAGAGCCTGTGCTCCGCAACCCGAGAGGCCACAGCGGTGAGAGGCCTGCGTACCGCCAAAAAAAAAAAAAAAAAAAAAAAAACCCAAGAGGTAAAATTAAAATACTAATTTTATAGACTGGGGTGAGGCTACACTGCTACTCTGGGAATTGTGTAGACATTGATTTCATTTATATTAGGTACCATATTCCCATAGGGGTTTTTAAAAAAGGACTGACTTAGGCAATATCCAAGTTTATTTTTAAAGCTAGAGCAAATTATTCTCTAAGTATAATTAAGTCCTTTTGAGAGTCCAGTAGGAAATGATTATTCACTACTAAATGGTAATCTCTGTAATTCAAGATAATTAAAAAAAATCTCCCTCTGACTGATCCTCAGGGAGAGACAGCTTTTTCAAGCAGTTGGGAGATATTCTAGAAATCTCAGGTAATGTTATTCCTGTAATTCATTATTTATTTACACATAGGCAGTTGCTAACTCAACTGGCAGGAGATGGGTCATTACTTCATTAATGTCTCATTATTAATCTCATTATTCCCAATACCTCTATATTGGTGAGAGGTCCCCAGATCTTCTGGGACAGCTCTAATTTTAAAGATCCTATTGTGTTCCGCCTCAAATCATCAAAATCTGTCTCAGGGAAGTGCCATTATTAGAGCATCTCAAGTCATCTCCCAGATCGACAGTGGCATACACAAGCAGAATCGTCTTTTCATAGTGTGTGTGCATGTATTTCAACTTGGAAAAAATATCGCCCGCAAGCCCCATAGATTTTTTTTCCCCATAGATTACTGAGGCAGTAAATTTCAGAGTACAACCATGAAAAATGTCCCAGTGTTAGCAGAGTCTGGATTATGGAAGCTGAGGGTCTAGGGTGAGACCCTCCCTTTGCCACATAGCTGTGGGACCATAGGCAAATTGCTTAATTCAAGTTTTCTACTTGGAAAATAAATGTCTGTAGGCCCCTGTCACTTGCCCTTCTTCTACTTTAAAGCTAAATGTGCAGGTTCATCTATAAACTGGCAACAGAGAACAAAATGCTGTCTTTTCATCTTGGGCTGAGTCAGGAGTTCTTATTTAAGATAGAGCTGATATTTATCTGGTATGCACTGGTAAATAACAGCTGTCTTCCTTTCTGGTTAGGCCAGCAGCTATTCTGTCTGCTCAATCTCACCCTGCACTGAATTTTATATATTTTGGCAACATCCCTTTCCCCCTCCTCCCCTCCCTAATTAAGAGAGTTAAGGTGTGTGTGAGTTCTGGGGTCAGAAAGACCTGGGTCTGAATCCTGACTCTGCCTCCCACCAGCTCTGTGATCTCAGACAAGTTACTTAAGCTCTACTGCCTCAGCTTCTTTAAAACGGGAACAACAGTAGGCACTACTGGATATTAAATGAGCACCAAGCTCAGGGTCTGGCATAATGTACACACCCAGTACATGTTTGCTATTATCATTAAAGTAAAAAAAAACCCTGAAAGTCTTCAGCTATAAAATGGTAATTAAAAACCTGTCCAATAGGAGGATTAAAGGAAAATCTGACAATTGTGGAGAAAACCTACAATTATAAAAAGGAAAATTATACCAAAAAGAAGACGAAAAAATGTAACCAAAATTTAAAGTTTGCCTCATCAGTAGATAATATTTAGTTCAGCATATCAAGGTAATTAGAGAATATCAGTTTAACTAAATACATTGTAATAGGTCTATATGGGGAGGGTGAGTGAGGAGAAGGAAAATTTTAAGAGTAAATTCACATGTACTATAAAAGGCAGTCATTAAATACCAAATTGATTAATCAAGAAAAAGCAGCAGGGCTTCCCTGGTGGCGCAGTGGTTAAGAATCCGCCTGCCAATGCAGGTGACACAGGTTCAAGCCCTGGTTCGGGAAGATCCCACGTGCCACGGAGCAACTAAGTCTGTGCACCACAACTACTGAGCCTGCGCTCTAGAGCCTGTGAGCCACAGCTACTGAGCCCATGTGCCACAACCACTGAGCCCGTGTGCCACAACTACTGAAGCCCACGTGCCTAGAGCCTGTGCTCCACAACAAGAGAAGCCACTGCAATGAGAAGCCTGCGCACCACAACGAAAAGTAGCTCCCACTCACTGCAGCTAGAGAAAGCCTGTGCGCAGCAGCAACAAAGACCCAACACAGCCAAAAATAAATTAATTAAATAAATAAATTTAAAAAAAAAAGAAAAAGCAGCAAGAGCAAATGATTTAGAAATGTGGATGGAAACATGGGAAGAAACAGCAGGAAGCGTTGCACATGGCTGGGGAGTTGGACACAGGCCAGGAAACTACTATTTTTTTCATCGTAAGCCTTATAGCACTATATTAGTTAGGGTTGTACTAGGCTGCAAGTAACACCAACAGCAACAAAATGTATGCAAGTAACAATTGCTTAAATATAAGAAAGTCTATTTCTCACTCAGAAGAAATTCCATAGGGTTGTAGTCAGTTCTGGTGTGGGAGCTCCATTCCATGAATAAAACTCAGGAGGACAAAACTCCTCCCAGCTCACAACCCCTAGGAAGTAGCCTTTGCAATCCAAAGCCACCTTCCTCCCAACAAGGTGGGGAAGGGACAAAGAAGAAAGCAAGTCAGGCTGGGATTAGCAGTCTTTCCAGGAAGTCTCCTTGAAGCCACACAACACTCCTGCTTGCATCGTATTGGCCAGAACCTATCCCATGCCCACATTTGGCTGCAAAGGGAGATTTAAGTACAGTGTTTATTTGGGACAGACACATGCCTGGCTACAGATTTCTTGCTGTGGAAGAACAGGAGATTGGATATGGAATACAACTAGTTGTTCCCATAAGCACTTATTGATTACTTTAAATTTCTGAAACTTTAATCAAAATAAAATCTAAAAGCAAACCAAATACAGCACCTTGTGTTATGTGGTAGTTAAGAGTTCAAGCTCTAGGATCAGAGGGCTGGGGATTGAATCCTGTATCGTGCACTTAGCACTACATTTCCTTATCTGAGTTAACAATTAAAGGAGGCGATCCTAAAAAGTACTTATAATAGTTGCTGGCATATGATAAATATTCATTTAGTGTTTGTTTGTTGATGTCATAAACATTCTACAATTATGAAAATAAACAAGTACCTAAGCCTTGGATATATGAGGAAAACCAATAAATGGAAGAGCCAAGATAAACAAATAAAACAACAGAATCTCCAAGAAACATTTAGAGAATCATAATACTGAATGCATAAAAAATACTGAATGCATAAAAAATAAATAAATGCATAAAAAGGGGCAACAAGACAGTATAAGATACAACAAATACAACTAAGGTACAGCCTCAGATTCTCCAAGCTTCCCCAGTTTCACAGACGCACAGCGGCATTCTGGGCCTCAGCCCACCTAACATTGCAACGACTGCCAGGCAATTACATCATGTGAGGCCAACCAGTTACACCCCATAGTTTCTGGCTTCTCTCACCATTTCTGGAAATGGTGTGCATTTTGGCTTCCCCCAGAAGGGATGGATGATATAACTAGCATTGAAGGTGAATTAATTCCAGTGGGGCAAACTTTGACCAGTGAGTGATAAGAGATAGGAGGAAGGTGGACCACAAATATGTGAACAATAAGTATGCAATAAATGAGTTCATGAATTTTCTCTTCTTCTGAGTATGAAAAAGTTAGCAAATGTGTTTTAAATTTTATATATTAAAAATGGAAACTTACATGTACTATTAATCAAAGCCCCAAAATTAATCAGTAGGAAAAAAAACTGAAAAGGTCGAGTTAACAAAAATTGGGACTTTGTTGGGTAATAACAAGCTAGCAAGGAGAAAATAGCTATGCTGTGAAGAACTAACAGCATAAATACAATATGGAAGTTTAATGGTAAATGCCAGGGAAAAAACCCCAAATATGATTTTGGCGATTCTTTCTAGGTAGTAAGACCAGGAGAGACATAACTTTTCATCATATTATTCTATACTGTTTAATAAAAACTTATAATATTCAGATATTATGTTTATATAGCTTCAGATATAGATAATTACTATTTTAATTATTAAAGACTACATAAGACTCTTACATTGGTTGACATGGCAGGGAGAGGTTTTGCCTTAGTTCTGTTACATTTTATATACCTTTGGTTGTTTGAATATTGATTTTGATCGTGTATGACATTTATGAATAAAGTTATTCTGGGAGGGAAATTGATACGACAATATAGACAATGCCCAGCATGGAGTGAGCAAATAGGTAAGGATTAAATGACATGATATATATAAAGCATTTAGTACAGTGCTTGGCGCCACTCAGTAAACAAGGTTATTACTATTATCTTGATATTGCTGATCTCTGAGTTTCTAGCTTTCAATTAACTGAATTGCATCCCACATGAAACTTCCATAAACAAATCTAAAGATCCCTTCCTTCTATCAACTCAGGGTCCAAAGATTTTCCAAAGACTTTATGGCAAATCCTGGTTCCCACCTTCACTTGTTAGGAGATTCTGAGCCTCAGCATCCCCATCTGAGAAATGGGGACAACAAGATGAAGTTCAGAGACTGTAAATGCAACAATGCAACTAGTACATGGCACAGAGTAAAGTCTCAATATGTGAAAGCTACTGTTGTTGCTGTTGTTACGAAGAGCCAAATCCAGCTAACATCTTGAATACATAAGAAATACCTTGACAAGCACTCAGGTCAAAGACAGATTCCTTGAGATCCTCGTCTGTAATTGGGAAGCACAAGGCCTTCATCGTCCAAATTCCCCAAGGCTGCCATCATCACTAGGATCTGCTGCCTCCCTGTGGAGTTTCATAGACACAGTCAATAGACCGGAGAAGCTTCAGGGCCAGGATTTCATCACCAAGCCAATCAGAAAATGTCCCTGTGGTCCTAACTGTTTTGTTCGTGGATTATTAATATTCAAGTCTTTATACAATTGTCAGCTTCTCAATGAGTCCTACGCAGCCTCCTCTGTTTAAAACAGCAACTCACACCCCCTGCTCCTAATCTTTCACGAGGTTCTAGTGTTTCCCTTTTTCGTTACCTTTATCACCTTCCAATATATTACCTAATTTATTTATTCTTATGCATGTTATTTATTTTCTGTACTTTCCTTTTACTGCACAAGAGCAGAGGTGTTGGGGGCTTGTTTGTTTGGTTGGTCTAATTTGATTCCAAGTGCCTAAAAGAGTGCCTGATGCACAGAGAGAACTCAGTAAGTATTTCTTGATTGAATGAATGAATGAATACTTTCTCCTGGCCCATGACATGAAATGCTTGGGAACCTTGAAGCTATTAAGGGTTTTGATTGCAATGAATATATGTGCATGGAGAGCCACAGTCCCTGGTGCCAGATGTAGCTTTTATTCTAATACAATTCATACTCTATAATGATCAGCAATAGCAATGCAGTGACACATATGCAACTCCAGTTTGTACTCTCCCAAGTAGACTCTGCTCTGTGTGTGTGTGTGTATGTGTGTGTGTGTGTGTGTGTGTCCCACATAGGAAGAATTAATTTCTTCTCTGGTAATTGGTAACTAGAAGGTAAAAAGAGGGAATTTCATAAATCTTCAAGACTTTTGTCTTATACTTTTATCCAATGAGAAAAACATTTGAAATTGGGTTTTAAAAAGCACAATCCGAAAGGGGAGGGGCAGATCTGAGTGAGATGTGTGTCCCCTTCTAGTCTAACATAAGCCCAGTCCAGGATGTGTGTAGCGCAAGGCTTCAAAGGCAGGGCTGGGTTGAAATCTCACCTTTGAGACCTCAGACAATTTACTTTCACTCTCCTGAACTTCAGCCTCCTCATCCGTCAAATGGGCACCACCATTTAACCACCGAGAACTACGTGAGATAACGAATTTACAAGTCAACCACTGGTAAAACCCAAACCCGAAAACACAGCTCTCTGAGTCACTTTCCCTTATTAAAAAAAAAAAAAAAAAACCTGGCTAAATCTATCTTCCCATCTACACTGTGAAATCCAGGGGTCCCTTGATTGTTTTCAAGTTGGAGGAGGTTACTTTTCTGCTACTAGCTTCTTACTCTGGGGTTCCCTGTGTCCTCTGAACTGTGACTGCTCCTTGGCCGCTGCTTTCCTTTCTCTGCCCTGTGTTGAAGGAAATGTGGACTATTTCTTTAACCATTCCCAGCAAGAGTTAATTAGCACAAGGCAATTGTGTGGCCCATGCCCAGTAGCACAGGTGACTTACGTCCCAGCAAAATACAGCTCTCTAGTAAACTTAGCTGCTCTTAAAGCTTTATTAAACATCCCCCATGGAAATCTGTCACTGAATGTGTTTTGTTGGGGATACCACATGACCCCACCACACTTCCAGGCCTCATCCACTTTTTCTTTCTCACAGTCACCTATAACCTCTTCCTGAATGTTTGCGTTTTTAGCTTTTCGTGACTCCACCTTAAACTGAGCCTACAGCTGCATATCCAAAATTCTTTAAAGGGTTCTGCTCTACAAGAGGCCATCTACTGGAGGGCCTTTAACTTCTCAAATAGCAAAGCAACCACAGAACCTGTGACATACATCCGTTCTTTAACATGATTACAAAAACCTCAGGTGTGCCTCACCATCCTCTCTGCTCTCAGTATGAGGAAGAAGGGAGACACACTTATCCCCATACTGAAATAACTTAGGCTAGCGCCATTAGAAGAAAACTTTTTTATAGTTATATCTTTTTGCCTCTGCACCTTACCTAGCACATAGTAAACGCTCAGTAAACGGAGCCCTTATGATGATGCTTTCCTTGGGGTGAGATATTTGCAGTTCTGAGAGCAGAAGGCAGAAAGCAAAGCCTAAGACAGAGAAATCAGATGCCGTCTTAGTTGGGTTTTCCCAAAGCAGGACCTGAGACAAGGACTTGGATGCTGGCGGTTTATGTGGGAGCCAGGAAGCAGGGAGCGGCAGGGAGAGGCAGGGAGAAGGAGTGAGACGGGAAAGGGAGAAAAGCTGATAACGGGTGTGGAATAAGTGGGTGAGCACTCGAGGCCAAGGGAGAACCTTGGAGGAACCAGGACAGAGAGAGCAGGGGCCATTTGTCCATTGACTGCTAACCTTCACTGATTGGAGTTTGCCTCTGGGGCATATTAACCCACCCTTCACACTGCACTTACAGGTTTGTCTTGCTGAAGTGGAGTCACTGCCATGGTATTAGAGAAAGTCTTAAGGCACACGGAGAGCAGGGCCATTCCCACACTTAAATTGGGAGCTCTTGTTCTACCCCAGCCACAGGTGAACACAGAGGTGGCCACAGGGAGGTGAAGCAGGCTGAGAACCGCATCCGTGCTGGGGTAAAGGCAAAAGCACTGGATCTCAGTCCTGACGTGGACAGTAAATATTGTTTAACTAAGAACTTAAGTCTTCTGTGCCTTTAACCATTTCTTTCCTACATTTCTTTCCTATTATAGGAAAGGGGAAAGAACGACTTTCATTGTGAGCACATACTGGGTGTAGATGAATCCCCTGGGAATTTCCGAGGGGGATCTGGAACTTTGCAAGTATCAAGACAAGAGATATTTTTCTCTATTGACAGACAAGAAAACTAAGACCAGGAGAACAAAGGTATATATATGCCCAAGGTCACTCGGCTACTAATGAAAAAAATTAAGCTTTCAGGCCAGGCCTTTAAAATTCCCAAACCCTTGCTCTTCCTATCACCCAAGATGAAATGGGGAAACCCATCACAATCCAATCACAACCCAATCATACAGGGCAGCGCTTCTTGTAGAACATTGCAACACTGGGCAAGCAAAAGTCCTCTCAAAATGATGAAGACTTGTTGCTGTGCTCAGTAAAGTGTGTGCCCTTCTTTCTTTCCTTCCTTCCTTCCTTATTAACTACCCTGCTCACAGCCTCAGTTCATCTTTGCTACTTGTGACACCTGCAGCCAGGAAGCATGTGGTGTTTAAGTCCACGCTGCCCTGAAGCCCTTCACGCTGTGGAGACCCAGGGAGCGCCCGGCAGGAGGTGCGTAAGTCATTTACTAAGTCTTGGGAAGCTCCACATTTGACACACACACACACACACACACACACACACACACACACACACACGCCATCTGCCTAACAATTTCCAACCCAACGAAGTGAGTTGGGCTGCAAGCAGGGCTGGCAATTCTCTCCTGTGTCTGAGACTCGATAGGCCACAAGAAACCTTCTGCTGGACCAGATCCTGAACTAGTAGAATTCATATTATTTGGATGTTTCTCTGTTTTTCTGTTAACTTTCCTTTTCAAGGGATATTTTTATGAGTCATTTGCTGGCTTGTCTTCTCCCAAGTCATCTGATTTCCATTTAGATGCTGCTCCAGCTTCAAGATGCATTTTCTTTTATAGTCGTTTCATGTATTTGAAAGAGCTTTGGATGTCTGACCTGAATTTGAATCCCAGCTTCCTCCCTCCCTAATTGTCCAATCTCCTACAATACTAACACTTTTCTAGCCTTCTTCTGCTACTTGAAAATGCAAATAACAAATAGTCGATCTTTCAGAATTTTGTGAGGATTAAAGATAATATATATACGGAACCAGATAGTGGTGGTGGTTGCACAACATTGTGAATATACTAAATGCCACTGAATTGTAGGCTTTAAAATGGTTGATTTTTATGTCAATTCCACCTCAATAGAAATTTTAATTTTTAAAAAAGATAATGGGGCTTCCCTGGAGGCGCAGTGGTTGAGAGTCCGCCTGCCGATGCAGGGAATACAGGTTTGTGCCCCGGTCCGGGAAGATCCCACATGCCGCGGAGCGGCTGAGCCCGTGGGCCATGGCTGCTGGGCCTGCGCGTCCGGAGCCTGTGCTCCGCAATGGGAGAGGCCACAGCAGTGAGAGGCCCGTGTACCGCAAAAAGAAAAAAAAAAAAAAAAAAAATGATAATGTATGTGAAAAGTTCTAATGCATAGCGGGTGCTTAGCAGAAGAAGTTCATGGCCCTTTCTCTGCCATTAGAAAAGGGTCAAGGGCCATTTCTGATAGTTTTCACTGGGGCCTGATCGTCACAGAGCCAGGGTAGCCTTCCCAGGCCGGCCAGTGCACAGCGCCAGAAGCTGATATTCTCATTGCAGAGCAAGTGAATAGCGCCCCCTGTTGCTGTGTGGCAATCCGGCCCACCGTTCGTGAATTTGCATGGTTTGCATCAGAATTCCCTGAGTCAGGGACTTCCCTGGTGGAGCAGCGGTTGGGAATCTGTCTGCCAATGCAGGTTCTATCCCTGGCCCAGGAGGATCCCACATGCCGCGGAGCAGCTGGGGCCGTGCGCCACAACTACTGAGCCTGCACTCTAGAGCCCGAGAGCCACAACTACGCAGCCCGCACACCACAACTACAGAAGCCCGTGTGCTCTAGGGCCTGCGTGCCACAACTGCTGAGCCCGCATGCTGCAACTACTGACGCCCGAGCTCCTGGAGCCTGTGACCCGCAACAGGACAGGCCACTACAGTGAGAAGCCCGCACACCACAGCGAAGTGTAGCCTCCGCTCGCAGCAACTGGAGAAAGCCCAAGCGCAGCAATGAAGATCCAATGCAGACAAATAATAATAATAATAATAAATAAATAAATAGAATAAAGTAAAATAAAATAAAATAGAATTCCCTGAGTCAACTCATGAAAATGACAAATATACAGGTTCCCCTCCCGGAAAACCTAATTCAATAATTCTGGGGTGGGGCTCCTGATTTTCATTTTCGAACTCCCTCCCTGGATGAATATTATATGTGTGAGAATTAACAGTTTAGACTCTTTCATCACCCTGTGATCTCTGAACCATAGTTCAGTGAGCACAGTCAAACCTGTCGGCTAGTACTTTAACTAGGATACTAATAAAAATGCCTTGTAATTGTACTTCATACTCACTCAGTCCTCACAGGCCTTCTCTCCAGTTGGCTGGGCAGGACTTGCTGATCCCATTTTGCAGATGTGGAAACTGAGATGAAGCGTTTCATCCACAGTCACACAGCTCTCCAGGGATGGACCCAGGGCTGGATCCCTGACCTCCTGACATTCATCCACTGAGACTTTCCTTCCTCTGAAGATAATACGCTTCTCATTATCTTCCAATGCACGTTTTCTTCTTTGTTTCTTCTTGTTGGGAATTTTTCCCCACATTCCTTCTATCTCTCCTCCTTTCTTTTTTCTTTCTCTCTTTAAAGTGTTGGCTTCCTCCTCAAATATCACCATTATTCCTCTTCATTTATAATACTTTTTTTCTGTAACAGAGCATTCAGAGGGGATGGTTATATGAGTGACCATACAACTTTACAATGAATGCATATGCAATCACTAAAAAGAGAGGGAGGGGAAAGGGCTGCTTAATACATTGAACAGGAAAAAAGCAGGTCACAAAGGAGTGTGTGTGTGTGTGTGTGTGTGTGTGTGAACAAAGTTATGGAAGTACATTTATATATCCACGGAAAAGATATAAAACAAACTTATCTGTGATGTGCCTTCTGGGTAGGGTGAACAACCATCCCAGTGTGCTGGTTCCTGGAAAATCAGACTTTTGTTTCAAAACTGGGAAAGTCTCAGGCCAAGAGGGATGAATTGGTCACCTTACCTCTGGGCCATGATAGGATTGGAGGTGGGGTGGGAGAGGGGAAGATGGACACAGAACTGTGGCCCTTCTACTGTTTTCATTAAACAACGTCTACTGTTTTCATTAAACAACGTCTACAGACTTCAGGGAGTTCCATTAGTTGCTGTGCACATAGCTTTGAATCCAGCTGCCTGGGTCCAGCTTAGATGCTGGGTGATCTTACCCAAGGCAACTCCCAACTCAGGGCATCAGTTGCCCCATTTGCTAAAATGGGATTAGTAATGACAACCATTTCCATAGAATTCAGAAAACTGAATAAATTAATATGCTTAGAATATTATTTAATGCATAGGAAGTACTCAAAAAGTGCTAGGTATACCACATATCTTTGCTATTTGAACATTTTATAAATGCCATTTATTAACTGCATCATTTAAATCACAAAGTTGTTGTGTGTTTTTTAACTTCAGGGAAATAATACTTAAAAAAAGGAAAAACCCTCTGATTATCCTGGCACCATTTTATGGTCTATGCTGCAACTATAGCTATGTGTGTGATTCTCTGTGTATCATCTTCTAAATATTTTCCACAGCTGTTCTTTTTTACTCTGTTATTAAATAAATCTGTTTGACTTCAATCTATTTCAGTTCTCAAAATATAAAGCAGAGACTCTCCTTTGTCAAACGCAGGAATGGGTCCAGTCCTACTTATTTGCTTATCTAAAGAGTGTTTGTTTCCTTCTTTATCCAATAGAATGGGATGGCCAAAACAAGCAAATTTCATTTTATTTAACTGCCAGCTGTGGCACTTTCTTTGTCTGAAAAACTGTTTCTCACCCAGAGGTGCTTTGACCAAGACTCAACAATGGAAGACAATTCACTCATTCATGCCTCAGTGTCCTGTTTATCTTTCCATTGTCCGGAAAAGACCTGTTTGCTTAACTAGAGGTCCTTGGGTTAAGCCTGTTAGTAAAAAAAAAATGCCTGCTTGGAGATCACAAATACGTAACAATTGTGTGTCTGGGGTTTCCTTAAAGATTCCTGCTTCCAAATCTCTCAAGATTTTTGGTAGGACGGAGGGATTTAAACTTAGGAAAGTACAACTACTTATTCTAGCTGACAAACATTTTTTCCTCATGACGGGACTGCAAACAGAACTTGATTTCAAGAGTTTGCTGCTCCTTCCAACGTTGCCTTGAAGGCAGAACCTGTTACATACTTGTACTCTTAAAAAAGCAAGTTCTTTTTTTTAGCCAATACAAATGCCACCTGTGCAAATTGCCCAACTTCTTTCTTATCTTTTCATTACTTGTTTTTAATGACCATTAAGCGGAAGGCAACAGAGCTGAATGGTTGAGAATTCAGGCTTTGGAGACATGCTGCCTGAACTCGTATACTGGCCTGGCAACACCAGGCAAGTTCTTTCACCTGCCTCATTTGTAAAGATAGTAATACTTTAATCATACAGGGTCTTTGGAGGAACACATGACATAATAAACACAAGCAACTTAAAACTGGGTTTGGCACTTAGTGAATAAATAAGTGCTGATTTCCGCTGTACACATGGATGCATTTATACCAGATGGAGTAGGGATTTTGAAACTATCTGAAGCAGAGGTAGGCTACTGGGTAGCCAACAGGTGTTTATGTCTGCTCTGCTCCTCCTCTGGTAACAACTTCATTCTTTGTGAGAATTGCTTCTGGTGGGCCTGCCCACTCCAGCATCCTGGGCCTGGCAGAGTTCACTGGCCCACACTTGGCCAATCAAGTCCTTCCTCTGGATTTAACAAATAGACACTATGATCATGATAATGATGATGACAGCAATGATTAAAATAGCAAACCTTATAAAAAGCACTTACTGTGTGTCAGGCTCAGCTCTAAGCGCTTTATATATATTAACCATCATGACAACCCAAGGAGGTAGACACTACTGAGATAGGCTGGGACCTGGGACCCTTTACCAGGGTGCTTGCACCTGGACAAATGTCTCCTCCAGCAACAGAATACAAAGAAACTATAAGGGACTAAAAATAACTGCACACATGCAACAGTTGGGGCAGTTATGAACAGTAAGATACAAAAAGGCCACAAACCAGCTGCCACTTCTGAGGTGCTGGGAGCAAAAGCAGGGTACCATGCACATCCCTGCACACAGCACCACCAAGGGGGTGGGCAGACCACCTAAGCCACGCCTCCTATCCAACCCATGGACCCGCCCCTATTGTTACCCCTTTTTAGGACCCAGTCGGCTCCTCTCTGGGAGGGAGCAAGGGCACTTGTTGCTTGTTTTCGCTCCCTCATGCTGCAGCAGGAGCCCCAGTAAAGCCTTGCCTGGAATTCTTATCTGGACTCTTATCAATTTCTATTGATTAAAGAGCCCAAGGGTCTAGGTCGGTAACACTATGATTATTCCTATTCTACAGATGAGGAAACAGAAGTTCAAAGAGCTTAAGTAGCTTGTGCAAGATCACACAGCTGATAGAAGTAGGGGTGCTAGGAGGTCTTTTTCTTACTGCTACCCAGTACTATCTGGCCAGTTGAAGAGATTCTCTCTTTCGTCTGGGGTCCCTCAGTTGGTGACGGAAGACTGGATCTCTGTCAGGCTGCGTGCTACCCTCTTTTTCTGCCACATAGTGGAAGACAACCTGTAATAGGAGAGAATCAGGCCAATATTCCAAGGAGAGCAAAGATGAAAGCGGGAGGGAGGGGAGCAAGCAGAGAGACAGAGAGAATGAGGATGCACCCTGACAGCACTGTCTGAGTCCTCTACCTTTGGGCTTCCCAGTTTTGTCAGGTAATGAATTCACTCCCGCACAAAGTTCCCTTTTTAAAACCAATTTGATTTGCCACAGTCCCTTGCAAAAAAAAAGAATCCTGACTAATTCAGGTAACAAACATGGGTTTGGTTTATGTTTTCTACTGTGGTAAAATACACATAACATAAAATTTTCCATTAGCAACATTCAGTACACTCGCAGTATTGTGCAACCATCACACTATTTCATACCAGAACATTTTCACCACCCCAAAAGGAAACTCTGTATCCATTAAACAACAAACCCCCATTCCTCCCTCACCCCAGCCGCTGGCAACCACTAATCTACCTTATGTCTCTATGGATTTGCCTACTCCGGGTATTTCATATAAATAGAATCCCATAATAAAAAGACTATGAAATCATTGGCTTCATGCAAAGAAAGGCTTCGGGGTACTCACAGCACACACATACATGCATGAGGCAGAGTTTAATGTTTGAGCATCTTCCTCTACAAAGCTGTCACCCAAGCTTGGCAGGTGATATAAAAGAGGAATAATATTCACCTTCAGACTTCGAAAAGCACGTGATATAATACAGGCTGTAATTAAATTGCCACATTTGGGTCACAATTTGTGTATATATAGACCATTGTATATACAGACCATTGTATATATAGACCATTTCGTATGGTACAACCTAATACATAAGCAATGATAAAAGTTCACTTGTGATTTGAAGTCTCAGGTGGTGTGTTATTTTCATGGAATTTTATTGCTTAATACATGTATTTAATGAACACTTATTAATTAGTTAATAAAGAAATGCCCTCAAAATGTGCCAAGTATGGTGTAAGATGCTAAGAATACAGGTCCTGATGAGCTTACTGAGCCTAGGACAAACCTGGAGCAGCACCCCAGCCCCAGGAATATTCATTTAGTGAGAAGAAGGGAAATATGCTAAAATGTTGAGCATCTCTTTCTAGGTTATTGGATTATGGGTCACTTTCATTACTCTCTTTTTTTTTTACTGTCATATTTTCTAAGTTTTTCTATAATGAACTTGCATTGCTTTGATAGTTAGAAAAACAAACTTATAAATAAATCTATTCTTAGGCAAGCTATAGAGAGAGCAAAAATCCAAATGATTTGTGGTGTAGATAAATGGACATTTTTATCATTAAGATGCTCTTTCATAAATAAGGGTGAACGTTTTAAGTTTTTGTTTTGTTTTGTTCAGCCTAAATCTAACTGCTACCTTTTTTAACAGTTAAAACTCTTTGTAAGTGTCCCCAAGCTATGGCAGTGATATGTCTCAATTTCAAACATGTTTTATCGTCCCCATATATTCACATTTTGCCCTCTTCTAATTGTGATTCTTACGAGATTATTGCTTTGAGGAATATGATTACTCCAATTAAAACCCTTGGAAAAAGTTAGACTGCGTAGTTCAAGTTTCAAGTTAAAATAAACAACATTAATAAAAAAAATTTGCTCTGGGAAATGTGTGCTTTATGTAGTTTCGCAGATTTCTGTTCCTTGAGGGGGAAAGCAATTAAGAAGTTAAAGAAGTACATTTTGGGTAGTATATTTCAGCATAAATGCATTCAAACATATGTGCTTTCTTCATACATCCAGTTACTATTTATTGAGGGGTTCCTGTGTGCCAGGCACAGTACATTGGTTAATTTGTGCAACCCTCATAACAATGCAACAAACCAGGATTTAGTTCCCGACATTTCAGAGGAGAAACTGAAGTCTTCAGCAAGCTGTTAATTCCCTAAGATCATACAGCTGGTATGAAGAAGTGAGGTTTAAAATCAACTCTTTTGGGTTTCCAAGCCCATGCTTTTTCCTCTATATTGTACTTTCTTTCATGGAGTAATGAATAAAAAATATATTTAAAACCAGATCAGGATTTCTTGATTGACACTATTGACATTTTGAACCAGACAATTCTTTGTTGAAGGAGCTGTCCTGTGTATTGTAGGATGTTTTGCAGCTTCTCTGGCCTCCCTCTACTAGATGCCGGTATCATCCCGCAGTTATAATAACCAAAAATGTTTCCAGATATTGTTAAAGTCCCCTGGGGTGCAAAATAATTCCTGGCTAAGAATCGTGTTCTAAATCATATTCACATTATTCAGAGGGAAAATGATCACTTTTCAGAAAGAATGTAAAGGAATTCCCAAAGTCTGCTTGAAGGAGTCCATGATTATGTCAACATGAAACAAATAGAAGCAGATACTGGAGATCTGACAATAACTGGTCTGGTGCAGACAGCTCAGGGAGGTAACTGACACTCCAGAGCAGCCACCTGCCAACTTCCCCCTTCATTCACCACCTGTCTCTGGGATAATAGCACTAAACAGTAAGGGTTATGTCATATTTATGCAAGGAAAGAAGGCTTTTTATTATAACACAAAGGAGAGCATAGTCCTTCAGAAACATTAAATCAAGTGAGATAAAAACGCAGAAAAGCAGTCAGGCAATTAACAACTGTTTTAGAAATGCCAACTCCATGATGGTCATTGTTCTAGACCCCAGGGATTCCTCAGGAAAAAAAAAAATAGACAACAGACTCCTTCATGGAGTTTGCAGTCTAGTAAGGAAGACAGACATTAGGCAAAACATGTCACTCATAATTAATTAAATAATCACATAGATGCATGGGCTGCAAAGGATGAATCCTTGCTCTTTTTTGATGCCAGGCCAAAAAAGTACATGGTCACCATTTATGCTAGGTATCAAGCTGTTATAGGAGCTCCAGATCCATGTCTTTACATTCTGCCTTCTGCTTATGCACAAACTACATTTCCCAGATGCCTCTATCAGGTGCCTTCCTGTTGGATTCTCTTAAAAAGAAGCATGGAGGGAACTCTGAAGGCAGGAAGAAGTGAAAAGGAAGTAGGCGGAACTGGAGAAGGGACTCCCTTCTCCCTATTTGCTTAGTGTTTCTGTCAAAGTTGCCCCACCAGTGGCCCTTCAGCCCAGAGCAGCAGCTGGTTCCAGCCTCCAGTTCCTTCTGGCATCCCCAGGACAACTTCATGCCCTCCAGAGAAGCCAACAGTAGATGGGATGTGTCCTTCCTCAGAGCTCTCCAGGGCTCCTCCTCCAAGCTCCTCAATTCTGATAACCCCAAACTTTTCCCTTTTGTTTCACCAGCTCTAGGGGAAAATTCACTGGATTAGCTCAGTGCATACTTTTTCCCTCCTCTTTAATCCCTCCAACCTCTATGTACCAATACCCTCTACTAAATCTCCTCTGCTAAAATACCTCGTGTGTTTTCTGTTTTCCTGACAAGTCAAGCTTCATCCACAAAACAGAAGCATAGCTGTTCTTCCTGTGAACCAAGGCAAGGAGAAGACAATGGCTTCGAGTCTTCTCTATTCAGCAGGGCAACTTCGTAAGACAGTGGGAAATGGCACTGGCACCGAGCAGTGAATGGGACAAAGTCCCTGCCCCCATGGAGTTTGTGATCTAGCAGAAAGAGCTAGACAGCAGATAAGTTACAAATGAGTCACATGATTTGGCAGGAATATTAGTTTCCTGGGGCTGCTGTAAAGAAGTTCCACAAGCCAGGTGGTTTACAGCAATAGAAATCTGTTCTCTCACAGTTCTGGAAGCCAGAATTCCAAAATCAAGGCTCTGGGAGGGCCATGCTCCCTGCGAAGGCTCTAGGAGAGGCTACTTCCTTGTCTCTTCCAGCTTCTGGTGGTGCCAGGCATCCCTTGGCTTGTGGTCGTATAACTCCTATCTCTGCCTCCATCTCCACATCACATTTTCTCCTCTGTGTCTTTTATAAGGACACTTGTCATTGGATTTACGGTCCACCTGCATAAGCCAGGATGATCTTATCTCAAGATCCTTACCTTAATTACATCTGCAAAAACTCTTTTTCCAAGGTTAGTCACATTCATAAGTTCCAGAGCCACCATTCAACCCACTACATGGGTAAAGGAAGTAGAGGGGGATGGGGCCAGAGAAAGGGAGGGAGTTTTAGATAACATCAGGATAAGACCTCAGTTGGCACAAGGAACGGCCGTGGAAAGCTGAGGGAAGAGCTTTCCAGACAAAGGAAAGAACAGCTGGGAAGTGTGGGGTCCTCCACCTCTCCCTTCCTTTCTTTCCCACTGTACCCTAAACACATAATTTGTTTCTGCTTCATGACCTTTTAATGTTCCGCATGTTTGGAACTCTTTCCCCAGGATCTGCCCCCATGTAGCAGAAACCTATTGTACCATGCTCCGCTTCCCATCCCCTCGGCCCCCCGTGCCTTCAGCCTCCGCTGCAGTAGACACTTCTGTGAGCTCAGATTCACCTTGTGTTCACAGCGTCATGCCCCAAGCTCCCAGTCTCTCCTTCCTCTTTGTGCTTCTGCACACCTCTGACTCTATAGGAGCTTCTTAGCCAGCATCCAAGCAGAGACCAGAAGTGTGAGGAGTTAATGCCCCCGGAGTCTGGAGCCGGCTGATAAATGCTCCATATCCTCTAAGTGGACGTTCTGGCAGGTATTTTATATTCCTCTGTCTCCTCCCACAGAAATGTAAGCACCGGGAGGGCAGGGACTTTCTGACTCCACATATCCAATTACCATCTATTGAGTGATTTCTGTGTGCACTGGTGATTTCAACGAGTCTTCATAACTTAGGGATTAAAATCCCCATTTTGGGCTTCCCTGGTGGCGCAGTGGTTGAGAGTCCGCCTGCCGATGCAGGGGACACAGGTTCGTGCCCCGGTCCGGGAAGATCCCACATGCCACGGAGCGGCTGGGCCCGTGAGCCATGGCCGCTGAGCCTGCGCGTCCAGAGCCTGTGCTCCGCAACGGGAGAGGCCACAGCAGTGAGAGGCCCGCGTACCGCAAAAAAAAAAAAAAAAAAAAAAAAAATCCCCATTTTATGAGAAATCATCTCAATACTATTTAACCTTTGCTATCCTGAAATATACAAAAAGTGCTATCTACTATACTTTATTCTGGAAAATAAATTAGAATTTCAATGTAAGTTACAGTAATTACACCTTCTCCTAATCTTTATCAAAATAACCTAGAGAAAAGTGGAATAAGACTAATGTTATTTCTGTCAAATTAATTTATTTTTAAAATAAAATCCAAAGATTAATTTAAAAAATCCCCTATAAAGCTGAAGAATTGGAGTCTTAGGCAGTTTGTTAATTCCCTGATTGTACTCCAAGATCTTCTCCAAACAGTGAAATTTTTTTTTCTGGCTGCGCCGTGTGGCATGTGGGATCTTACTTCCCCCACCAGGGATCGAACCTGTGTCCCCTGCACTAGCAGCGTGAAGTCTTAAACCCCTGGACCTCCAGAGATGTCTTAAAAAGTGAAATTTAAAATCAAGTTTTCTAGGGCTTCCCTGGTGGCGCAGTGGTTGACAGTCCGCCTGCCGATGCAGGGGACATGGGTTTGTGCCCCGGTTCGGGAAGATCCCACGTGCTGTGGAGCGGCTGGGCCCGTGAGCCATGGCTGCTGAGCCTGCCCGTCTGGAGCCTGTGCTCCGCGACAGGAGAGGCCACAGCAGTGAGAGGCGTACCGCTAAAAAAAAAAAAAAAGAAAAGTTTTCCAAATCAATACCTTTTTCACGATATTACGCTTGCTTTCCCTGAGTAATGAAACAGAACTTTGGACAACAATGGTCATCAGGTAAAACCTCATTAGTTCAGTGGGGGCTGAATTCCCTTTATTAAACTGTGTTTTTCCTAGATTAAATAGGGATGGGAACTAATGTTTATTAAGCATCTACCTCAGGATTATTTGATTTCCTCATTAATCACATAATGGAAGATGTACTCTATAAACCCTTAGAGTAATCTGGAAGCCCTCGATTTGACATAGAAGCACTTCCTTCTGCTAGAAAGCTGGGATTGCTGGTAAAAAAAAAAAAAACAAAAAAAAAACCTCATCAAAGGTCACAGCTCAGTTGCTTTCAGTCAAATCAGGCCCAGTTATGATAATGGCAGTAACATCGTCAGACCAATTACAGGAGGTACCATGTGGCCAGATGAGAAAAATGCTGCCAGTCATTAGGCAACTCAAAAAAGTCCACTAATACAAATTACATTTACTCTGGCTTTTATTTTTAATAATAATGTTAATCCCCGTTCTGATCTCCTCATCCAAAGTAGTATTTACAGGCACCTGGCATTCTGTCCATGATATTTACCTACTGTAATCTATCCCCACAGCAACCTCGAAGGTGTGTACCATAAATCCTCATTTAACAGCAGGATCACATAAAGTCTTAACTATTTGGGGGATAGGAAAATTTATAGGCTACTCTGAAAATCTGATGAAAGCTTAGGGACACTTTGGGAACAAAAATGTATATAATCAGATGACACGCACTCACACACACACACATACAACATATATACTTTTAAGGGTGTACATGGAACCCCATAGGTCCAAATATAAAGTTACACAAGAACTTGAAGTTAAGAAATTCTGAGGAGACTCAGGCTCAGAGAGCCCCCGGCAGCAGTAACTTGCATGAAGTCACTGAAACATGAAAGCGCTAGGCATGTGGAGACACATATCTGTTTAAACCCAGAGACTGCTTCAAAGCCAACACCATGTAATTTCCCAAGAAGTGTTACTCAATTCAAACCCAAGCACATTTAGATTAAACTAGAAAGCATAAGGAAGAGCATCACAAATATTAGTAACTTCATTAACCTCGGGCAAAGGGCATTTGCCTTCTAACTCAGGGAAGCCCATTTGGCTGGGCGCATCCCACAGCAGGACAGTCCACTCGGCCATCGGGCACGTCCTGGTTTTGCCTCACCACTGCTGGTCTGTGGACCCTACCCAGGAGCAGCCAGCTTCCTTTGCTGTTGATCAACTCAATTCCCGTGGCCCGAACATCCGCAAAGTGCTGGGCTGCTGTGGACTGTGTCTGAAGGAGATGCAAAATAGGACATGCTAAAGATAACAGTTACCAATGGGCTTTTGATTAAGCTGAGCAAAGGCAAGTCTTTTATGTTAGACTTGTCGGTTTTTACCATCTCCACATGAAACGAAGAGGGAGCGCTCTGATGGGCACTTGACTGAGAAAGTTAAACTAATTTAGCCCTAATCTGGGAAACTGCAGAGAGCCTGGGGCTCTGGGCTCTTTCATTTGCTGATTTAGCCCTGTGAAGATGATGAAATGATAATGATCTTTCCTTAAATGAGAAATTAAAAAAAACATAAAAACACTGAGATTGGCATTTCTTCACTTTTATAGGGAAATCACTCACTCAGTTCTTTTGGTAGCTTGACATTTTATTTATATTACCTTATTATTCAAACATAACTCTAATTTGGATCCCAGGTTTTACTTGAATTTGAATAGCAAGAATTTTGAGCCCTGAATTAGTTTTGAGTCGTCCAAAGTTGCATTTTAGAAAATTACCAGCAGATGGCAGTATCTGACAACGTTTTGATATTTTCTCCCCTCTACCCTCCCAAACCTCCAAGTACAAAAAGTTGCTTTCAAAAGCCATGGCAAATAGATGCAAAAATGTAGGCAATGCCTTACAAATGCACACTGCAGCTGAAACTAGTTTTTCAACCCTTTGCAAAAGTAAAAAAAATAATTATTTGAATCTTTTTCTCTAAATATCCCAAATAATGGGTTCACTACCATTAACTGTGAGATTAATTTATGGTAATATAAATGAATTTGCATCAATAAGAATGATTTTTTTAAAAAAAATACTGCTTTAATGGAGATGTTTCATCTTTTTTGGCTTCATGAATTTCTAATAACAATATCATTAGATTTTGCTATTATTCCAATTCAATTTATTATTAATGTGTGCCAAGCACTAAATTACAATCAAGCTGCTAGATATCTCCCTTTCCTGTAAGCACCAAGAAATAATAAACAAAATAATAATAATCAAACGTTAGGAGAAAGGAATTTGGAATTTAGAGTCGGCCAGTTCTGGTTAGAACCCCAGTTTTACTTAACCTGAAAATAGCATTTTACTATTACAACTTTTTTTTCACAGTATTCTCCTTTTCTGTCTGTCTGTTTGAAACTGTATCTCAGGAACTGTGCTTTACAATGAAAATGACACTATTTTATTCAACAACTAGGCCAGAAATTGAGGATACAGTGGTAAGTAAGCCAAGTCCTTCCTATACGAAGCTTGCATTCTGGTGAGCAGAGACAAAGAGTAAAGATGTATACAGGGACTTCCCTGGTGGTCCAGTGGTAAAGAATCCGCCTTCCAATGCAGGGGATGTGGGTTCAATCCCTAGTCGGGGAACTAAGATCCCACATGCCGTGGGGCAACTAAGCCCACGCGCCACAGCTACTGAGCTCATGCACCTCAGCTAGAGAGCCTGCATGCTGCAAACTACAGAGCCCTTGCACTCTGGAGTCCATGCCACAACTAGAAAAGAGAAAACCTGCACGCCACAACTAGAGAGAAGCCCACATGCCGCAACGAGCACCTCAATGAAAGATCCCACGTGCTGCAATAAAGATCCCACGTGCCACGACAAAGACCTGATACAGCCAAATAAATAAATAAATATTTTTTAAGAAAGATGTATACTAATAATGTATACTAATAATGTATGAGTTTTAGAAGTGATAATTGGTACCAAGAAAATTAAGCAGGGTAAGGAAATGCAGAGTGGAAATGGAGGTGGTCTGGCAGGACCTTTAAGAGTTGTCAACTTTTAAACGTAAGGTAGATAGCTAGTGGGAAGCAGCCGCATGGCACAGGGATATTGGCTCGGTGCTTTGTGACAGCCTGGAGGGGTGGGATAGGGAGGGTGGGAGGGAGGGAGTCGCAAGAGGGAAGACATATGGGAACATATGTATATGTATAACTGATTCACTTTGTTATAAAGCAGAAACTAACATACCATTGTAAAGCAATTATACCCCAATAAAGATGTTAAAAAAAAAAAGTTGTCAACTTTTAAGGTGAGTCCTGAATAATGAAAGTGGTGAAACAATCTGGGGGAAGAACATTCTAGGCTGAGGAACAGCAAATGCAAGGGCACTGAGGCAGGAAGGAACTGAGTATAATTAAGCAACTGTAAGGAAGCCCATGTGACTCAGCAAACTGAGTGGGAGAGAGTGACAGGAAATGGAGCTAGAGAGCGAGGCTGAGGTCAGATCATGAAGCACCTGGAGACCTAGGGTCAAGGAATCTGAATCTAATTCTAAGTGTATGGGTTGTCACTGAACGTTTAAAGCAGGGGGGTGATAGGATCTGAGTTACCTTTTTATAAAAGGATCTGAGTTACCTTTTTATAAGATTTCTCCAGGAGCTATCATTATTCTTATTTTATAGTTAAAAGAGATTGAGGTATAGAATTATTAAGCAATTTGCTAAAGATCACCTAGCTAGGAAGGAACGGCTTAACATGGCCAAGAGCTTCACTCATACATGCAACAAGCACTTACTAAAAGCCAGTTTTGAGATCTGTATTGATAGTTATGAAGAATACTAAGAGATGCTACCCTTGCCTTTTAGTTTGAAATCTAACTGAAGAAATGAGAGAGATTTAGAAAGAGGGCACAATTTGAATAAAAACTATTATATATCAGTTGATAGGAATAACATAAAGAAATAACTGGATTAACCAGGATGCAACCATCAATTAATCAGATTTGGACTCTACCAAAGAAAACAAAGGCACACCTAGAAATTTAGAAGTGTACTCTGGTGGACTCACCCCAAGATGATCCCCAGAAATGCATGCTTTGTATAATTCCCTCTCCTTGAGCAAGTCCAGGACCTGTGACTTGCTTCTAATCAAGAGAGTATGGTAAATGTGATGGGGTGTCACACCTGTGATTACATTTCTTTATAAAAGAGTCTATCTTAGCAAAAAGGGTAGAGCCTCTCCCTTGAGCTGGCCTTGAAGAAGCAAGCTGCCATGATTTCTACAGCTGCAAGGAAATGAACTCAACATTGTGAATAAGCTTGGAAGAGAATTCTTCCCCAATTGAGCCTCTGATGAGACCTCAGCCCCAGCCAACCCCTCGACTGCACTAAGGCAAAGAACCCAGTTAAGCCATGCCCAGGGTTGTGACACACAAATGATGAGATAATAAAGTAGGTTATTTTAAGCCATTAAATTTGTGGTAATTTGTTACACAGCATAGAAAACTAATACATGCACCAATGTTCAGGAAACATCCTAGGGTTCTTGTAGCTTTATCCCAGCCTTGTCTGCATCTCTTGATGCTTGACTATAACCCAACAATCCTCAAGACAGGAAGACCCAGATGTCACCCAACAAATATAAAACTCACTGGTACTCGAGGGAGGAGAGCAATACCGTTGGAAAAGATTATCCAAAAACAAATATGGAAACAAATGAACTAAAAGGTTTTCTGCTTAAGCCTGAGCTCACCAGGACTTCAGATAACATGAGCTCTCTATTTTCAAAGCATTATGCAATGGAGATTGTTATTCAAAGTACAGAAGAGCATTTCCCAAATCGTGTTGGGCAGAGAAATGTCCCCAAAGATCTGAGTAAAGAAGGCAAAAATGCTTCATGTTATAGTCTTTGTCGAAGATTCCCAATGCATATAAGCATGTTAAAGGCCTGACAAAATTTACCTCATAACATGGGTTTAATCAAGAATTTCCCAAATCAAATGTGGAATATCCACCTCCTCCCTCTTCAGTATTTCCTCTTAATATTCAACAGAACTAGTGTTACTTGGAACATATCTTGGGAAATGCTGGTAATAGGTATGGGTATGGCCTGCCTGACTGCACATAGAAGAAGTTTAGGTAACAGGAGCAAGAGAAAACGTTCAGTAATATTTAGTTTGAAGCAAACATCCCCATGAAGTAGGAGATGACATAAAATGTGCTGAGATTATTCTTTGTACCTTCCTTAAAGGGTCAAATAGTTGAGCATTAGGCTATGCATGCTATGATGATAAGTTGGTTTGTAGCAAGGTAGATTCAGCTCCACAAAGAACTAATTTTGTGATTACGTATCACTACATAGAGCTTACCACGTGCCAGATGCTACTCAAAGTATACTACAAACATTTATTTTCCTATCTTACAGATCAAAAAACAGCAGCAACACACTAGCTGAGGTATGTGTGTCAATTTCCCATGCTTATGTATCTGGAAGGCAGCAAAACTGGGATTTGAACCTGTGTAGTGCAGATATAGAATCCAGCCCTGAAGCTCCTTTGTGAAACTGCCTCTGCCATGCTGCTGTCTCCTAAGAAGCTGTTAAGATGATGCTGGATTTGCAGAAAGTGCCAACTTCCAGGTACCAAGAAAGAATAAAGTGAAAAAAAATTAGAATGAAACACTGTATATTTTATTTTTAAAAGATACATATATATAAAATATATATCTGAGACACTGACTCTTTTTCTTTTGATTTACTTACATTTTCCAAATTTGTCTTTAATGAGGATATACTGATTTTAAAAACATTCTAATTTTTGTACCAGAGAAAAAAATTTTAGTTTATGTACAGTGAACACTGCAGTAAACACCCAGTCTAGTCATCATTCAGAACTAATGTCATCCCCATCGTCATATTTGTTACAGATTCTTTGATAGAATTAACATCTATTACAGCTCCATTATATTGGGTTGGCCAAAAGGTTCGTTCAGTTTTTTCTGTAAGATGGCTCTAGTAGCACTTAGTTGTCTTTAACGTCATTCAAAACAAATTTGCTAGATTGTATGAGACAGCTGTCATACCAGTGTGCATTTTAAAAAAGGCTTACAAAAATTGGTGCATTTTTGTGTAGCCATTTTAATACTGAAGATGGAAGAGAAAAAGCAACATTTCCAGCATATTGTGTCTTATTATTTCAAGAAAGGTAAAAATGCACCTGAAAGGCAAAAAAAGATTTGTGCAGTGTATGGAGAAGGTGCTGTGACTGATTACACATGTCAAAAGTGGTTTGCAAAGTTTCGTGCTAGAGATTTCTTGCTGGACGATGCTCCACGGTCGGGTAGACCAGTGGAAGTTGATAGCGATCAAATGGAGACATTAATTGAGAACAATCAACATTATACCTCGCGAGAGATAGCAGACATACTCAAAATATCCAAATCAAGTGTTGAAAATCATTTGTACCGGCTTGGCTATGTGAATCGCTTTGATGTTTGGGTTCCACATAAGTTAAGCAAAAAAAATCTTCGTATTTCGGCAGGTGATTCTCTACTTAAACGTAAAAACGTTCCATTTTTAAAACAAATTGTGACGATGAAACGTGGATACTGTACAATAATGTGGAACGGAAGAGATCGTGGGGCAAGTGAAATGAACCACCGCCAACCACACCGAAGGCTGGTCTTCATCCAAAGAAGGTGATGTTGTGTATATGATGAGATTGGAAGGGAGTCCTCTATTACGAGCTCCTTCCGGAAAACCAAACGATTAATTCCAACAAGTACTACTCCCAAGGAGACCAACTGAAAGCAGTACTCCACGAAAAGCGTCCAGAATTAGTCAACAAAAAACGCATAATCTTCCATCAGGGTAACCCAAGACTGCATGTTTCTCTGATGAACAGGCAAAAGTTGTTACACATTGTCTGGGAAGTTCTGATTCATCCACCTTATTCACCAGACATTGCACCGTCAGTTTTCCATTAATTTAGGTCCTTACAAAATTCTCTTAATGGAAAAAAATTTCAGTTCCCTGGAATACTGTAAAAGACACCTGGAACCGTTCTTTGCTCAAAAAGATAAAAAGTTTTGGGAAGATGGAATTATGAAGTTGCCTGAAAAATGGCAGAAGGTAGTAGAACAAAAGGGTGAATACATTGTTCAATAAAGTTCCTGGTGAAAATGAAAAATGTGTCTTTTACTTTTACTTAAAAACTGAAGGCACTTTTTGGCCAACCCAATACAAATAATACATTAATTACAGAAAAAAAGAAAATATAGGAAATCAAGAACAAAAATTAAAAGGAAAATATCTATTTTAATCAAACTTCTCATAGGTAACCATTGTTTTTATTTTGGCACGTTACTTTCCCAATCTTTTTCTATGCATATATCCACGTATTAAAAAAGCAAAAGGTAAATACTGTTATGTCAATTATTTAAAAAGTCTTATTATATTTTGAAATCTTTCCTCTTTGATACTAAAGGACAAATACAAGTTTCTGAAGTAACAAATAAAAATAACAAGTTGCTTTTAACTCTTAGACCTGCACTGTCCATGGTAGTCACTAGCCATATGTAGCTCTTGAGCACTTGAAATGTGGATAGTGTGAACTGAGTTGTGCTGTGTCAAATACACTCTGTATTTCAAAGACTCAGTACAAAAACAAAATGTAAAATATCTCATTAATAGTTTTTCATGTCGATTACATGATGAAATAATATTTTTTATATATTGGGTTAAATAGTACACTATTAAAATTATTAATTTCACCCTATTTCTCTGGGTTAAATAACATATTATCATATATTAATATATTACTAATATTATTTTCACCCTCTTCCTTCTTACTTTGTTCAGAGTAGCTGCTAGAACACTTGCAATGCCGTATGTGGCCCACATTCTATTTCTGTTGGATGGCCCTCTGCTTTCTACACCCATGTGCTCTCTCATGCACATGCATGGCACCCTCAGTTCTGGGTCTTCCTCTCAGTTCCTGTTCAGCAGTAAAAAAAAATAATGCAGAAAGAATAACCCCATTTCCTGATTTGGAATCTGCCTATGCTACTTCGGCAGATCTTGACCTTGAGGTGTAGCAGATGTGTGAGAAAACTCTAAATCTGGAACCTTCCAAAAGGTCTAGCAAACTTACAGAAAGCTTTCTGGCATCCTGGCTCCTAACCATGGACCACACGGCACAATGAACCCTTCCAGCTCAGCATCTAAGCCCAACCAAATAATACTAGGGTGAGACATGGAATATCAGCTTATATTTGGGTAGCATTTGGGGTCTTACTGCCTCTTTCTGGCTAATCCCCCAGCCCAGGAAGGCAAGTGAAGGCTGTGCCAATGTGCAGGGAAGCCTGGAGCTCATTAACCCACCCTAGCGCATTATCAGGATTTATACTTTCCTGCAATTCACACCATTTCCTCTCCACACCCAACAAACTTCCTACAGTGCCAATGGCAGGTGACAGCCAACCTCACCTCCTTCCTTCAATGTGTCCTCATTTCCCAGGAGCCAGAGGCAAAGAGCCTTAATGTTTGCTGGGAAACTAGCTCCAGGGAGCAGACAGAGGGCCCCAGAGTGTGCTAAATCTTGATTAACATCCCTACAGCAGCCAAGTCGCTCACTGTCTCCCTCAGACATAATACAAATAAGCACTTCATGCACTGAGAGCCCTCACAAAGGCGCACCAGTGGTTTCCAGGCGGCAGTTGGAGCGGATTTCTGTTAGCTCTGAATGAATAAGGAAAGAAAAAAAAAAAAAGAACATGATGAATTTTCCCTAAGTCAAAATTTAATCCTTTGAAAGCCTTGTCCTTTATCCCTTTATTTTTAATACTAAGACGTCCTTGCTTTTATGAAATAACGATCATAATAAATAGCATGGATTTGTATGTTTAATGTTTTGATAGCCTCATGTTAGCCCCCCAAATATGGGAAGTGTCATAACTGGTCCAAAGACAAGTGTCTGGGAATCACTGGTCCAGGCTGACATTGAGGGGCAGCTTCCACCCCTAATATGCATAAAATCTGTTTTCTATAATAAAGACAAGTCCTTAGATTTCCATAACAACATTATCAAATTATTGCAAATAGAGATTGCCCTTTCCCTCCGCCCATCTTACACCCACAGGGTGGCTAGAACAGTGCTAGGTACATAAAGGTCCTCAGTAAATGCATATGAACTTGTGTAATGCAGTAAGAATAATTGCTGATGCTTTAAAACTCTATTTGATGCCCTGATTTTCCTCTGATTCTATATAATATTTTTACAGAGATCCCAGAAAAGGAAGATTTAGTGTACAGAAGTAATAACAATTCCTTTTATAGATAACTTTTGAATATCAGTTGCCTTTACTAAGATCCTATGTGTGTGTAAATAACCAAAAACAGATATGAAATATATAAATAACAAAAGCCCTTGAGCAGTTTTCAGTCCGTGTTTTTAATTCTTCACTGACGCTGAAGAGGAGCCACCCAAATCTTCATTAAGGGCCTAACCAGGAAACATTCTAGGCTCCTGGAATGGAGCTGACAAGAGCTCAGCCTTGCGAAGTTGTAAGTCTCTAAGGACGAAGCAAATATTAACCAGGGGATAAAAGTAGTGAGATGGACTAGATCTGAATTCAGAAACTCCTGGACAAAGTTATCTAGTAAAAACAAGGGTGGGGGGATGGGGTTGTTCAAGTAAATATCTAATTAGTTCCCAGGGGCTTCCCTGGTGGCGCAGTGGTTGAGAGTCCGCCTGCCGATGCAGGGGACACGGATTCGTGCCCCGGTTCGGGAGGGTCCCGCATGCCGCGGGGCGGCTGGGCCCGTGAGCCGTGGCCGCTGGGCCTGCGCGTCCGGAGCCTGTGCTCCGCAGCGGGAGGGGCCACATCAGTGAGAGGCCCGCGTACCGCAAAAAAAAAAAAAAAAAAAAAGGCATAATTAGTTCCCAGGTGAGTATAGAGGGGATAAAAAGAAATTTTGAGGTGGGGGAGCAGGGTCTCTAAAAAAGGGGGGACTAGAGATTAGCGAGGTCTTCATTTGTATCTTATGGCTCTCTTGATTGGAAACTTGCTGGGGGAACACGGGGTTATTTTGAGATTTGTTTTGAAACCCTGAGTGAACGAAGAGGCTGCCCAGATGTGGGTGCATACATCTGTACAAACATTTGGAAGAAAAGGAGACTAGGCCAGACCAGTTGTGGGTAGCGTCCCTCATAGTAAATGGCAATGATGGTCACTTCTTTGCACCCCAGGGAAAGAGACACATGACTTTAAGCCAACTTGAGTCACCAGCTCATTTCCAAGAAAGCATCACTGAGGAGACTTCATTTGGCAAAACTCATTTTAAAAAGACGCCAACATATTGGATAACATAAGGATTGTTTTGTCTTGTTTAGGTTAATTCAATTTTCCTGCATTCACACTCAGTAACAATGATGTTTGGGAAATAACAGAATGATATAGGCGTAAGGCAACTTCTTGGACCTACTTAGTAACATTCATGAGAAACTTTGATGTCTCCTGGTTTCTATCAGACAGCTGCTGGAGTTTTTTTAATTACTTTTTTTATTCTCATCATAGTGATGGTCTAATGAAAAGAGGAGGAAGAAATAATGGATTCTGCTGTCTTGATCAATGGGTCCCCTGAAAGCCTGCCGTGAAGGTGTTAGGAGTCTAAGCGCTTTAGGGGAGGAGGTCTGTTGTACCTATTTATTTTAAATTGGAGTAAAGTTGACATTATATTACAAAACATCATGTCATTTTCCATGTTCATGGAGCAATTAACCTGGTAAATAAGCCAGAAAAAGTGAAAATGTAAACTGCTGGAGGCTGGCTGGGAAGGAGGGGGTTGGACTTTTGTGAGCCAGTGTGCAACAGTGGACTGAGTTTGGTTCCATGGCTCTACATACTGCCAGCGGTATGATATTGGACAAAGACTCTCTCTGGGCCTCAGTTTGCTCATCTACAACATGGGTATGAAAACCCCATCTCCCTCCCGGGTTACTGTGAGGAGTAAATTTAATAGGTACATGGTGTTCCTAATGGCGCCTAATAATAGTAAGCACTCCATAAATTATTTTTATAGCATCATTATTATTATCATCATCATGCAGTTCACTGGCTTTTATCCTGTGTTACCAGGACCTCAGAGACTTCAGAGGGAATGATCACCCCACCCTCCCTGCATACCTCTCTGGTGGGGAAGGGTCACTGCTGTCTTTAATCTTCCCTTTCAAACCATGCAGCTGTGCTTATATCTGTTTTAGATACCAAAGTTCTGTAGAAGAGCTCATTTAAAAAAAGGTATTTTCTGTTACCAAAATTTTTAAAGTTTGAAAAAGCACTGATCTAGCATAACTCTCTCAATTACAAGTGAAGAAATTGCATGAAGGAGTTAGGTCTTTGAGCTCCTCTTAGCCCTGACTTTGCACCTCTCTTTTCTTTTTAACTTTTTGTAATGAAGAATTGTGAACAAATACAAAAGTTGGCAGAATAATGAATGCCCATGTTCCCATCACCTAGCTTCTACAGTATTTTATTTTGTTATAACTTTAAAGTAAATCCCACACAGCATATCACATCATTTCATAAATACTACAGCATCTACCTCTAAAAGATTATGGACTTTTAAATACACAACCAAGGGACTTCCCTGGTGGCACAGTGGATATAACTCCATGCTCTCAATGCAGGGGGCCTGGGTTCGATCCCTGTCAGAGAACTAGATCCCACATGCATGCCGCAACTCAGATTTTGCATGCCACAACTAAGGAGCCTGTGTGCCGCAACTAAGGAGCACACCTGCCACAACTAAGACCCAGTGCCAAATAAGTATATAAATATTAAAAAATAAAAAGTAAATACACAACCAAAACGGCATTACCTCAATAATAAAATGAACAATATTTCCTTAATATCATCAAATATCTAGTCAATGTTTAAACTTCCAGTGGTCCCATTATAGTAATTTTTTTAAAAATTTGAATCAGGATCTAAAGGTAATCTACATATTAAGTTTGGTTAATAAGTCTAAGTTTTTAAAAATCTGTGGTTTCCCCCCATCTCTTTTTCCCCCTCACAATTTATTTATTAAAGAACCATCTCTTTTGACTTGGAGTGCAATGATAATAATTTCTAATGTTTGTTATGATTATAGAACATTTTCATATATTTTAATAATTATAGTGGTGGTTTGCAAATTTCATGCTGTGCCTCAGGGTTAAAAATAGCAGCAACCTAATTTAGCTTTTATTGAACGTTGATTATACGCCAGGCATTTACTTGGATTCATGTAAATCAGTATGAGGAAAATGCTGTTATTATCCTAATTTCACAGATGAGGAAACTAAGGAATAGAATGGTTAAATCACTTGCCCAACAGGTAAGGGAGGGATCCAAGCACAGTGACTTTAGAACTTGGGTCCCTAACACAAAGAGAGACCACCTTTTATATTTCCAGGTGCTCTGGGGGCATAGAAAGACTTCTGGGTGTTTTGGTTTTGTTGCTAGCTTTTGTTTCTGACTTTTCACTGAGGGATCCCTTTCTCCCTCAGTCTGACCCTGAGCAGAATTTATAACCCAGGACTCAGACAGTGAGCACTGGAAACAGAGATCAAAAGTGGGTATGTCATACAGACGGCTAACAGGCACGTGAAAATATGCCTAAAATCGCTAATTATTAGAGAAATGAAAATCGAAACTACAATGAGGTACCACCTCACACCAGTCAGAATGGCCATTAAAAAGTCTACAAAATAACAAATAATAAATGCTGGAGAGGGTGTGGGAATGTAAGCTGGTACAGCCACCGTGGAAAAGTATGGAGGTTCCTCAAAAAACTAAAAGCAGAGCTACCATATGATCCAGGAATCCCACTCCTGGGCATATATCCAGATGAAAACTATAACTGAAAAAGATACATGCACCCTATGTTCATAGCAGTGCTATTCACAATAGCCAAGACATAGAAACAACCTAAATGTCCATCGACAGAAGAATGGATAAAGATGTGGTACATATACACAATGGAATACTACTCAGCCATAAAAAAGAATGAAATAATGCCATTTTCAGCAACATGGATGGAACTACAGATTATCATATTAAGTGAAGTAAGTCAGACAGAGAAAGACAAATACCATATAAAACCACTTACATTGTGGAATCTAAAATATGACACAAATGAACCTATCTACAAAACAGAAACAGACTCACAGACATAGAGAACAGACTTGTGGTTGCCAAGGGGGAGGGTAGGTGGGGGAGGGATGGATTGGGAGTTTGGGATTAGCAGATGCAAACTATTATATATAGAATAGATAAACAACAAGTTCCTACTGGAAACTATGTTCAGTATCTTGTGATGGACCATGGTAGAGAGGAATATGAAAAAGAATGTATATGTATAGGTGGGTCACTTTGCTATGCAGCAGAAATTAACACAACACTGTAAATTAACTATACTTCAATTAAAAAAAAAAGTGGGTATGTTACCCAAGCTGGTCCATATGATGAATCCTAAGAATTTTATGGAAATGTTGGGAAAGTCTTTCTTTTCCTCGGCATTTGAAATTACTGTCTTTATTTTGCAATCTCACGTAGGCTGAGAAAGAAAGAAACACACAGAGGACGTTTAAGCCAAGACATGGAGAGAAATTAGATCCTGGTCACTTTGTTTAAGCCCTGAGCAAGCCATGCCTGCAAAAAGGCTGGCCTTGGTCTTTCGAGTTGCATGATTCAGCAACTTCCCTCTTGGCTTAAAACAGTTTGGTTGAAGGAATATAAATAAAATAAAATAAAATGTACTCGACAGAGAACACTGCACAATTAAAAACAGAAAAGTCGTCATCCCTCCTTTCATGTGGCCAGTCTTTCAGCTGCTGGCTAGTAGAATTACGTAAAATTTTGACCTTAACAGGATATGGTTAAATGCAAAGACTAAAAGATCTCTAGGAGAATAGCTCATCACACCAAAAACACAGTCAAAGGACATGTGCCAAATCACAAGTCCATTATTACCTTTATCTTGTTGCTACATTGAGATATGACTTTAATATCTTCTCCCCATGAACTGAATTTTTTTTCACTGTGTGGCTAATCATTCTGAACTTCATGAAGTCAATATAACACAATTTGCCTCTAGCAGTAGGTCTTAATGCAATCTGTCCTGTGTGAACTCAACCACAATTCAGAGTTGTTTGTTTGCTAAGTGTTGCTTGTATGTATCCTGACCAAGGCACATTTTCATTTTGGCTGTTTTTTTAAAAAATACACTTGCTAGGCCACATTGTGATTTTCATGGACCCTAGACAATTTTGCTTCATGAGCTGCTTCCTCCATAAAAAATATTAAAAATTCTTTGTTATCACTACATTGGTATTAAGACGAATACAGTCCACACTGGATAACATTCATTTTTAAACCTGATTTTAAAATAAACGATAACATTTTTGTGGACCCCTAAAAATGTATCGTAGGGCATAGGCACTGTACCTAACCAAGTCTGCCCTGAGTAATTATCAAGTACTAATCAAGGTATTTTAGAATTAGCACAGGTGGAAAGCCCAGGGTCTAAACTTGAAACCAGCCCCCTCTATGTCTTTTCCACTATCACTATTCGGCAAAAAATTTCTCTTTTCTTGATGTAAATGATCAGGAGCTTTAAAGCCAGATGGGACTGGGTTCCAAATACCAGCTCCCATACTTTCCAACTGTGTCAGTCAAACTTGTCTGGGCCTCACTGAATCAAGCGTAAAAATCGAGATCACAAAGTTTGAGAGCTTAGCGGAAAGAATGCATATAAGAGCGCTTATCACAGCATCCGGCCCATAGAAGTGCTTCATGATAACGTTAGTAATGTAATACCCCTTGTGATCATTCCATGCAGAGGCAGCATGGCATGGAGGCTAAGAGTGTGGGCTTAGGAATCAGGTCTCTGGGGCTTGAATTTGGTCTCTGCTCCTAACTAGCAGAGTGACTTTAGGCAAATAACTTAACCTCTCTCAGCCTGTTATCTCCTCTTTAAAGAAGCCACAATAATATCTGTCTAGATGATTCTCCTAAAGATAAGAAATAAGGTACATACAGTGCTTGGTACTTAGTAAGTGGAAAGTAACATTGTTATTTATCTTACCATTTTTTGTACTATTTAAAAACCATTCTGTTTCCCTTATTTATTTGAGCTTTTTAAAAATAACTTTTAAAAAAGATACTTGAAAACTTAAAGTTCCAGAATAGTACAAAAATGTCCTGAATTTCCTTTTCTTGGATTCCCTAATTGTTAATATTTTACATCTACTCCATCACCCATGTTCTTTATACATATTCCCTCTACCATTAGTCATGATAATGATAGACATGATATTCCATTATCCCTGAACAGTCTAGTGTGTCTCCAAAAATAACGACATTCTCTTGCAAAATCAGCATCTAAAGCTCCCAACCAGCACAGCTCAGATCCAATGCACAGATCCCTTTCAAATCTGCCAGCTTCACAATAATGTCTCTTTTCCTTCTGGTCCAGAAATATGTTTTGCATTTAATTATCATTTAGTTGTCACTCAGACTCCTCCAATTTGGAAGTCTTTTCCTGTATTCTACGTCAGTTATACTTAGAAGTGTAAAGGGATTGCAGGCTTTTCATTCTGTAGAATGACTTCCAATCTGGGCCCACCCAACGTTTTCTTATGATCAAACCTTGTTCATGCATTCTCGTCAGGAGTACCCCAGGAATGATGCTCTTTTCTGTGCATCACAAAAGAGAGTGCGTCATGTTGACTCGTCCCCTCACTGATGATGTTAACCTTGATTACCTGATCAAGTTGGTGTCTAAGGTTTTTACACCTTAAATTCACTTGTTTCTCTTTGTTAATTGATTAGTATTTTGTGGGGATGTTTTCAAAAACTATACCCAAATCTTATTTCTTACCAAATCTCCACTCCCATCATTAGCATCCATTAATGACTCCCACCTGAACCTACCACCTCTATTCCCCCATCATTATTTATTTATTTATTTATTTATGTCAGTATTGTGTCATAGATTCCCAGTCTACTCAATGGATTTGTAATTTGGTAGCATCTTTATTTTTATGCTCAAAATTTCCCCTGTTTGGTAAGTGGGAGCTCCTTCAAGCTGGCTCTTGTATTTTCTTACATTCTGGCACAATAAGATATTTCAGATTCATCTTGAACGTTTCCTGTCCCAAAACCTTGGAATCGGCCATTTCTCCAAGAAGCCCTGGTTCATTTTAGAAAGGATGATATTTAAAAACCAAGATCTGAGCACTCAGTGTGCTCATTGCTACTGGGCTGTCATTGCTTTTTGGCTCTCAAGAGACAGAGATAGAAAATATATGTATATATACACATACACATATGTATATATACACACACATTTATAAATGTTTATATCCCTCTGTGTATGTATATTATAAAACCATAAGTTTATACTGCTATCTTCTAATTCTAATCCAACACCACTGGGTTCTTTCTAGCCTTCCTTCTTCCGCATTTGTAAATATCTTCTCTGGCAGTGAGAAATTTGGCTACCATTATCCTCAGTATACTTATTTGCTCAGCCACCATGCTGATTCCAAGCCAGAGAGGGAAGGAAAAGGAAAGCAAGAGGAAGGAAAAGAAAAATAGGAAGAGGAAGAATTCTCCTTCTTATTTAAAAATAAATACTGAGGGGCCTCCCTGGTGGCTCAGTGGTTAAGAATCTGCCTTCCAATGCATGGGACACAGGTTTGAGCCCCGGTCCGGGAAGATTCCCACATGCCGCGGAGCAACTAAGCCCATGCACCACAACTACTGAGCCTGTGCTCTAAAGCCCGCAAGCCACAACTACTGAAGCCTGCGTACCTAGAGCCTGTGCTCTGCAACAAGAGAAGCCACCGCAATGAGAAGCCCGCACACCACAAAGAAGAGTAGCCCCCGCTCGCCGCAACTAGAGAAAGCCCGCGCACAGCAACAAAGACCCAACGCAGCCAAAAATAAAAATAAATAAATAAATGAATTTATAAAAAAAAAATACTGAGTTCTGGCTTCTTAAATTCAAACTTAAGTCCTAAAGTTCTACATGAAACCTGAGGGTAATTCTATCCTACCCAGTTTAAAATTCTGCTTTGGAAATTTCTAAGTAAGAGAGGCATTCTTCACAAACATAAGTAATTATCTTAAGCAAGGAAGTGAAAGAATAAGCTGATTCACATCAGCCAACATAGGAAAGACATTTTCATCAGTGTATGTATAATCGGTTTCATATTTCCCAGTAAATACTTTGAGAAAATCTGATTAATTTCAACGGAAATAAACCTGATATACCTAAGAGTACACTAAAGGTTCACTGAAATTTTTTTTTAACAAAGAGAGCTTCTTGTATTTCAGAGAGAAGTCTGAATATCCTTAATTGGTGTTGTTTTTAACCTTCTCTTATATACCTTCACTGTAGATATTACAAAAATTGTTTGGAATATTACACAGCAATGACAGTAATCACCAAGAAATGGACTTGTCCTGAAATGATTATCTCAAGGCCCTTGCTTGAAGTGCTCACTGGCCCCAAGGTACAGATTGGGCACTGTACATCTTTAGGGAAGCATCATTCACAAAAACTCTTATTAAGTCTCTAATGTAAATGGTCCCCTTAACCCCAGAAGAAGTACAGAGTGCAGAAGTACAGAGCTGCACACAGTGGTCCAGATGTTGATCATTATTCTTCCCTCTCGATGCCTTTGATGTTTGTTGAGCATGTATTACGTGTGTGTGTGTGCGCGCGTGTGCGCGCTCTTCTCTCCTTGCCTTTCCATGAAGCCTCCCTAGACACCTCTGGTTCATGTTAATAGTCAGCCCTCCATATCTGCACGTTCCGCACCATCAGATTCAACCAACCAAGGACAAAAGTATTTTTCCAGAAAGTTCCAAAAAGCAAAACTTGAATTTGCCACAAGTCAACCACTATTTACATAGCATTTACATTGTATTTATAACTATGTACATAGCATTTATGTTGTATTAGATATTATAAGTAAACTAGAGATGATTTAAAGTATATAGGAGGATGTGTGTTGGTTATGTGCAAATATAATACTATGTCATTTTATATAAAGGACTTGAGCATCCTCAGATTTTGGTTTCCATTGGGGTTCTGGAACCAGTCCTCCACAGGTACAGAGGGAGGCCTGTATTTTGTTCTCACACCTCATGTCCTACAGCACTAATGCCCAACTTAGCATACATTACCTTATATTTTTTATTGAACTTTAAACCTATGTGGTAGTGGTTCTCGATCAGGCCAAGGCTGTAATTCAGGTATGTTGGGTCCAAGTCTGAAGACTTTGTAAGACAGACCTAACAGAAACCTACTGATGTGAGTAACTGAGAAATTTTCTCCTAGAAAACTTGTCCTAAGTGGAAAAGGAACAAGAACATGGTTCTCAAGGGTAAGCTTGGGTCTTGCCTTGAAATGAACTATCTTAGTCTTAAGCCAGTCACTTTGGCTTTCCATGAAATGAAGAAGTTGAATCTCATCATTTGAAGATATTTTCAAAATCTAACATTCTTTAAAAATAGTTTCTATAAAAATAATGTATATTATTTAAAAATTCAGAAAACAGAAAAATTTAACAAATTTATATTCATGTAAACCTACTACCCATAGAGAATCACTGTTAACATTATGGCATATAGCCATCCAGACTATTTTATTAATTTTATTCTTCGATTTTAAATGTACATACATCTATTTTGGGTGTTAGGGCATAAATGGAGTAATCACAAATGGGGCCACATTATGTGCACTCTTTCATATATATGTATATGCATACATATGTACAAAATTATATATATATAAATCATACACATACATGTTATATATATGTATAGTACATATATCATTTTTAGGTCTTTTGCATCTTTTAAAAATTAATATATCTTGGAGATCTTGTATAACAGTACATACACTGTTTCATAGCATACTCTCCACCTTAAAGTATTTCATGTTTATCATTCCATATTAATATATATTTCCAAATAATAATTTTTAATTGCATCATAGTATTTCATTGTGTAGGTGGACCTTAATTTATTCAATCAATCCCAATCAATGGACATTAAAATTTTCAATGTTATAATTATCAATGAATGGACATTGTTATGTATAATATATAAAAGCATCATTATATATGTATAATATGTAAATTAACTTTAATGTATAATACATTAACAATATATAATGTAATAACATCTCAATCTTTGTAACCAAAAAACTTTAGCAACTTAAAAGATTATGCGATACATATATGTATTGATTACTTCTGCTCTTATCTTACATTTTCTTTTGTATTAGGTCCTAGAAGTAGAATTGCTGTAGCAACGGCAATTCCATTTTTCTAGTGGACTTTCAATAAACGTTTTCTGAGGATGACAGGCTTTCACAGTAATAGACTTCCCAAGGAACAATACTATTGCATTGTGAAGGTGACCTGTGGTTTGTTAACTAAGGAAGTCGTGTGGAAAAAAAAAGAAAAGCATTTTGGGAAAAACAGAAGAGTTTTGAGTTGTGTCCAATCTCATGTTTTTGATAATCTCTAGAAGATACATTTCTAAAAGAAAAAGAACAAAGAAAAATTAAAAATAAAGGATAGCTAGTGATTTAATTTAAATCTATACATTTTAAAGAACCAGTACTCTCCCATGTGGGTTTACCTGTAAATATAGTTAGTAATAAAACATCAAGATTCAACTGTGTTTATGTTCCAAGAACATGTACCATTAGAACGTAAAACTCCAAACAAATCAACTGTAAAAAGACATTGGTAATATAAAGAGAAAAATTTGAAGAAAAAAATAAACTGACTAGAAATTAGATGATATTAGGAAATCATTATTACATGTTTTTAGGTGTGAATAATGATATTGTGCTTATATGGGGGGAAGAAGACACTTATTGAAATGATATGACATCAGGATTTACTTTAATATAATCCAGAGAATTGGGAGGGAGACTTGGCAGAAGAAGGAATTAATAAACAAAAAGGCCTATATGTCCTTAATTGTTGAACGGGATAATGGTATATAGGCACTCATTATACTTTTCTCACAACTATTCTGCATGTTTGCAATTTTTCTTATTAAAATTTTGAAAAAATAATGTAAACCCCATAGAGGGAGGGATCCCACCTGCTCTGTTCACTCCCACGTCTAGCACAATGAATAAATGTTTATAATTGGTATGTAAGTACTACAAATGTTACTCTATTTTTTATTGTGTTTTTATCTTAGTTACATGGTACATAGAAGTTTTAGGTATTCAAACCTGGCAATTACAGCACAATAGTGAGATCCCCATTGGTGGAAGTATTCAAACACAGATAAAACCTCTTAGTTGGGTGTATTTTTATGGGAATCATGGATTAGGTAAAGAGTATGAGTAGCTTGACGTTAAGTTCACTGCCGATTTCGGAAGTCTATGATAAAATGTTTCTCTATCCAGATTTAGATTTACATTTTAGCATTTTTTTAGAACTGAATGGAAGAAAAAAAATCTATGTTTTTCTCAAGCTGGAAGTCACCTCTCTTTGGCACTGGATTTCTTGCTGGAGTTTCATGTCTGTTCTGATCTTTGAGTGTAAGCACCAGAGACTCACACGTTACTCCAAATAATTGGGTTAACTTGAAAATAAGGAAATAAAGGTAAGCATCAAAAGAGGTAAGAGTCCCAAAGGTGGAATAGGATTTCCTAGAGGGCGAGGTTAGGGTCAAGAGCAGTAGGCTGGACTATCAGCGCTTGGAACTCATGGATTCCCTGCCATTATGCTGAACCCCCCTCTTTTTCCATCACTCCATATCTTCTGCTAACTCATATCTTTGCTTCCCTCACAACCCCATATTTTTTATGGCCTTTCTCTGGACATCTCTGTAGCTGCTACTCCTAAAAGTAACTACCAGCTAGCCCTCTCCACACATCTTAGTACTTTACATCATTTGAACACTGAGAGGGGTCTGGGGCGTGGCTAAAATAAAAAGAATGGGGGCTTCCCTGGTGGCGTAGTGGTTGAGAGTCCACCTGACGATGCAGGGAACATGGGTTCGTGCCCCGGTCTGGGAAGATCCCACATGCCGCGGAGCGGCTGGGCCCGTGAGCCATGGCCACTGAGCCTGCGCGTCCGGAGCCTGTGCTCCGCAACGGGAGAGGCCGCGGCAGTGAGAGGCCCGCGTACCGAAAAAAAAAAAAAAAAGAAATATCTGAGTAACCATCATAACTGTCTGGATAATGCTTTCAACACAGGGCACCTCACAGGCTACTCTTAGGTGAACTGTTCATTCCCAGTCTGTGGTTAAGATTATCTGGTTATACTATGGTTTTGAACTCGTGTGTAAGGAATAGCTGGGGTGGGGATCTCCTAGAAGGGAGAGATGGTAGGGCAGACATCCTATCCCCAAGTCCAATACAGATTGGCAATGAGAAAGGGGCCAAAAGAAAGGTGGAGGCCTAAGGAGGGAGAAAACCCATGGATCAGTGACCTAGATAAGGCTGTCAGACAGCAGCCATGGTTAACCAGAGGTCCTAGTGCTGTTCTCTGGACACTGGAGAGGTAAATTGTACTTATAATCTCATCTCGGATATGAATCCCAGATCTATCTCATACTAGCTGTACAACCTTGAGGCAAGTTCTGTGTCTCTGAACTGCAATCTTGTAGACTGTGAAAAGGGCATAAAAATGCTTTCTTTGCTGGGCAGGCAAAAAGGTTAAATGAGGTAATGAGTGCAAAGCATCTACATAATAGGCACCTAATAAATGATCTTGTTCTTATGCCAGTCCTTTGAATGTTCTCTGTGAATTTCAGCATTCTGAAGCTGAATTAGAATCTGAAACTCAGCAATATTCAGGGAAAGTTGTTGAGAGAGGCAGGATTCTTGCAGTTTACTGTATAAGGTAAAAGGGCTGAACTGAACTTCGCTAGAGGCTCTCCTCCTTAAAAACGTCACACGTTAGCCCTCCAGAGGTGAGCTGTCATCAGCAGATAAAAGGAGTCTGCAGGAGGCCAGGCCCAAAAGCCTCTAGATCTACTTGGATTTCCAGTTTTCTACAATCCCTTCAGCTCTGAGCATCCTTCTGCCCTTTTTATTCCTCCATACCCCCCACACATACAGACACCATTTTCCCAACATGCAAGAAGAAAAAACAAAGGGTATTTTTTAAATAGGGGAGAAATAATGTCATGTGGGTCTTGAGGATGAGATATCCTTATTAAGATGGAGCCTGACCAGCACTCTGTATCCTTTAGGGTTGCTTTTTGGAGGCCTTTATCTAGATTCCTTCTGAAAATGAGCATTTCCTCAGGAAATGTTAGTAAACTATGGGGATTTAGAGCTAATTAGATCTGGGCTTAAACATCACCCCTATTGTGTGTGGACCTTGGGCAACTTGCTCCATCTCTCTGAGCCTCAGTTTCCTCATCTGAAAAATAGAAAAATAGCGCTACCCAGACCCACCCACAGGATACTTCAATGCTTAAAGGAGAGCATGTATGAACAGTTTCCAGCACCGTGCCTGGCAAGAGTGAGCCCTCAGTACACAGTAGCTTTTATTATTCGCTAAGCTTTTTATCCCTATTTTTTTTTTTTTTTTTTTGGCTGCGTTGGGTCTTGGCTGCTGTGCGTGGGCTTTCTCTAGCTGCAGCGAGCGGGGGCTACTCTTCGTTACAGCGCGCAGGCTTCTCATTGCGGTGGCTTCTCTTGTTGCGGAACACGGGCTCTAGGTGCACAGACTTCAGTAGTTGTGCCTCGTGGGCTCTAGAGCGCAGGCTCACTAGTTGTGGCCCACAGGCTTAGTTGCTCCGTGTCATGTGGGATCTTCCCGGACCAGGGCTCGAACCCATGTCCCCTGCATTGGCAGGCGGATTCTTAACCACTGCGCCACCAGGGAAGTCTCCCCCCACCCCCACCCCCGCACTGTTTTTATAGTGGCCGTAAAAAAAACCCTCAGGCGCACTTTTAGAGTGACCTCAGAATCGTCAGGTGATATTGTTATTAAAATATGAGGCTTTAGAATCAGATAGTCCTGGGTTTACATGCTGGCTCTGACACTTACTAGTCATGTGACATGCGCAAAGTCATTTAAGCTCTGTGAGCTGTAGTTTCTTTAACCATATTGTAGGGATGATCACACTTACCTCAAAGGGTTATCTGAGGTAAATGGTACCCAATATAGCACCTGGAACACATTAAAGGCTCATTAAATAGTAACTCAGGTGATGATGACAACATTGATGAAGAGGAAAATGTCAAAAATGATGCTGCTCATGTTGCATAAAAAACAATGGAATTTCATTTCTGGTTCTTTCTATCATGTTCTAGAGATTGCAAGCTCTTGAAGGCAGAAACAATATCAGATTTACTTTCGTTTTGTTCTTTGTACTTAGCAACTAGCATATAATAGGTGCTCTATAAGTATTTATTGAATGAATCAGTGAGCTGATAAATAAATGAATGCTTTGGTGATGCAAAAAGAAATTATTTCACATATCAACAACTCTGGCTTTGGAGTCAGACAAATACAAGTTTGTATCTTGACTTAATCATTTAAGATGTGAATTTAGCTAAGTTACTTATTTCTCTCTGTCTCACATTCCCTACCTGTAAAACAGGAATAACAGAATCAACTGCATAGGGATGTGAGAGTTAAATGAGAAAATGTATGAAGAGCTTAGCACTGTCCCTGAAACATAGTCTGCGCTCAAAGAAAGTTAGCCACTATGTGCTGCATGGACGGAGGGCCATTTGACCCGAACTACCCACAAAGGAGGCTCATTTGAAGTCATGCCATGTTTTCCTAATGTGCCAAAATAGTCTCCCAAGTTGGAGGGACACAAATGTTTAGAAAGCCTCATCATCTTCTAATACCCATCAAGATAGCAAAAATAAATGTGGAGGCCAATTACCTTCCATGAAGTTGTTATAACCCCTGCTCAGTAACTTGGTCTCAATGCACCATTACAATTAAACATGCAAATGGCAGGCCTTTTGTTTCTTATCATTTCTGCCAAGGATAAGCATTTTCAATCTGGTGCATTTGCACCCATTTAGATAATGATGACGATGCCAACAGATCCCTTTCCATTCCACTCTGCCTTTCATTCAAAGAGTCAGGCCCAGAGGTGCTTTTAGAGACCACATTTATAGATTAATTCTAACATGATGAAGCTGCAGGAATCCCTGGGGTAGCAAGAAGCACATATTAACTTTTGCCAATGTCACTGCACAAACATCAGATTATGAAACCGAATGGCAAATAACTCACCCCGTTGAAAATGTAAGGAAAATTTATGAGGCCGGAAAGAAAGACAAAGCCACAACCAGTGGCACTGTAATTGAGCTACAGGTTTCAAATAACAAGGAATCCACAAACTAATGTCACTTCCCCAGCACTCTAAATGTCATGGAGGGATTGTTTGAGGGAATGACTCAACAGGAAGGGAAACAAATTCACCTCATTTCTCCCCACCCATACTCCCTGTCATTCCAAAATTCCACAATGAACAAGAGAGTGGATGAACTAAGCTCTGGGCTTGCACTGCATGCTACTTAGGTTCACATCCTTCCAGCCACTGATACTTTGAGCATCCCCCACTCTTAAGATGGAAACAAAACAGTTTGGTTGACTTCATTCTTCAAGGACCCTTGTGCCCACTTGTATATCTCTCAAAAGCCCCCACTGTCCTTGGATTTGTTTTTTTGTTTGTTTGTGTCATGCAGTAGAGAAAAGATGGACCTTAGTTTACTGAAGAGATTGAATTATAGCAGTAACCCTACTGTGACATCACAAATGGGAATATGATGGACCAGCTACTCAGATAAAAGTGCACAAATATCCACACTCAGATTCAATCACAATTTAACATTCATTTTAGACGAAATTCACTGAACCCCTGCAGTTTCTCTGCAGATCCCTGGTCAAAAAACACCTATACCAATTGATTTCTAAGATTGTGTCTCTTTTGTTTATTCATTGATTCATTTATTCGTTCATTCAAGATTTGGGCTTCCCTGGTGGTGCAGTGGTTAAGAATCCACCTGCCAATTCAGGGGACACGGGTTTGAGCCCTGGTCTGGGAAGATCCCGCATACCGCAGAGCAACTAAGCCTGTGCACCACAACTACTGAAGCCCGCACACCTAGAGCCCGTGCAATAAGACAAGCCACCGCAATGAGAAGCCTGTGTACCGCAACAAAGAGTAGCCCCTGCTCGCTGCAACTAGAGCAAGCCCGTGAACAGGAACAAAGACCCTACTCAGCCATAAATTAATTAATTAATTAATTAATTAATTTAGAAAAAAGATTTATAGAGCCACCATGTTCCAAGCACCATGCTAGGTCCTGGAGTTACAAAGGAAAATAAAGTATTGCCTCTGCTTTTGATGCCTTCACAGCCTGAGAGAGGGTGGTAATGTATGATAACTGACTCAATCAAAGTATAAAAATATACTGAGGGAACGTAAGAGGAAGGTGTGACTAAGCATAGTCAGGAAGTCAAAGAAGGCACTACCGAGGAAGTGATATTGGATAGCAGTGTTCAAGATGTAACCCATCAGAGGGTCGGAAACAATGACAGGCATTCCTGGCAGAGACCACAGCAGAGTCAAAGGCTTGGAGTTGTGAAAAAGCCTGGCATGACTAAGTAATGCTAAGAGTTGGGTTGACTAGAACATACAGTATGTAAAGGAGAGAAATGTTGGGAGAAGCTGCCAAGAACATACAGATGTTATAAGTCATGCTTACGTGAAATTTAAACTTCACCCTCTGGGCAACAGGGAGCCCCTGAGGGATTTTAAGGATGCATGAGCAAAAAAAAAAAAAATCATATTTATGTCACACAAAGATGATTCTACGATCTGTATAGGAAACACAAGCCCAAGCCTTTCTGATGTCAATGAAACTATTATCATCCTCCATTTTCCACTGCTAGTGACACAAAATAAAAGTAGGCATTTAAACCAGTTTTCAGACTACTCAAAAAGCCCAGTGGAAAAGGAAGTATATTTGCAGAGTAATGTCTGGTACCCAGTGGGGATGGACATGCAATATTAACAGATGATGACGGCAGCAACACAAATTCAAACCAAGAAAAAACAGCTGCTACCTTGAACTAGTCATGAATAATATTTAAACACTAGCCGATAGCACTTTGTGGATACCGGGCCACCACTGAAAAGTGTCCAAAGTAATTTGTTATAAACATGTGGAATTTCAGCTTACCATGGTGGTGGTGGGAGGCAGAGGGGAGATGTTGCCTAAAGCAAAAAATGGTTACAGCACAAATTACCCTAGGAATTTCCTTAAATTGCCCATAAAGTACAGTTAAGACACATGCAGTATAGATCTGGAATATTATTTATAAATGCGATCTGTACACAATAAGGTTTCTAAAAGGGCACATATTAAAATGTAATTTTGCAGGAATTTTGCTATACCAATGGATATTTGAATCTGCGTAAGTTAAATGCATGCATAATGTGAATGCTGCTGTAACACTTAAACAGTGAAACTGGCAAAGAAATGTAATTTTAAAATATAAATTAGAAAAGCTTCAAGGTTGTCCCCACAGTAATATAACGGTCCTGCATGCTGATATGCTGTCCTGAGTGGAAAACAGCACAGCCGGAAATTGGAAATACACAGGGAACTTACATTGCTCATAATTCCTTTAGACTGTAATTAGGTTAATAGTTATTATGGAGATCAGAGATTATTGTGGGCTTTTATTTCCCATCAAAATATTTTGGGATTCCATCAAAATTTGGGTAAATCCATTGAGTGGTGCATTGTATTGGAACAACATGTGTCAATTATCCTGAAGACAGTAGCTGAAAACTATTGATAAATTGGGGCTTGGTCTACAGACTTCCACACAGGGCAGGTAGAGTGGGAAATTCTGCAGTTGATACTGGAATCCCAGATAACAGTAGGTCAACACACGCGTTTCCATGTGAAAACTCATGTATGCCGCCCAGATGTCACCCTCTGGAGCCAGCCCCTTCCCTCGGCCCTCCAGCTGCGCGGTGACAGGTGGCTGCTGTCCACCCAATGCCTGGTGGGGGTTGGCGGATCTCCTCCCCGCTGCCAGAACCGTCCGTGGGAGATGTCATTTCAATTTCAGGGTAGAATATCTTTTTCGGAAACTCAGGAGGCTGACCTCAAGGGCTAGTTTTGTATAAATCTGATTTCAGCAGTGACGAGAAGCCAACTTTGAAAGACTGTAATGAAAAGTGTTTTTACCTCTTACTATAATTCCTACTGTTGCTAAGGGCGAAGTGTCAAGCTGCTGAGACCTGTCATAGCCAGGAAGACTGATGCACCCTTAAAACCACATCACTATCTTCCTCCCCTCTCTCCCCTCCTCTCCCCCTCAACTCTTCCCTCTACATTCTTTCTTCTTTGTTCTACATACACACTCACACTGCATAGTGATTAAAAGCCTGAACTTTGGATTCAACACACCTGTATTCTAATCCCAGCTGCATCCTGAATAAGTTGTTTACATTTCACTTTGCTCAGTTGTAAATTGGGACTAATATAACAGTTCCTTCTTCCTAGCGTTGTTTTGGGGAGAGAATAACAAAACACACATACCATACTCAGCACAGTGCCGGTCACACGGGAATTGCTCAACAAATCCTATTAATATTTATTCCTATTATTATTTTTATTGTAATTATACACTTCCTTGTAGCGTGTCAACATTTAATTATAACATACACTGTAAACATTTTCTCATATCAATAATGTTCTTCTAAAGTATGAGATTGAATGGTGGCATGGAAAGCCATTGTACGGATAACGTAATTAACAATATAATTTATGTCTTCTTAATCTTATTTTTCTTAGTAAGCAAGAAGAAATGTTATTAAGGCTCCTAAATGCTTAGCCATATGCACCTAACATATGGATTTGTTTTCCCTTCATTTCAATTAGAGAAAAAAGCAGAAATTATTTTTTGCTAGATTACCTTCCTCTATAGATCAGTATAGATTCAGAATAAAGTATATATTTCTTATACTTCTCATGGAGTTTCAATATCCTAATTATCACATGAAACTTTTAATAAATCATTTCATCTCTGAAGTGGTCCTGCCACAGGCTCTTAGCTTTGTAGTTAAAAGTGGGTACAACTTTGCCATTTCCTTTTTTTAAAAAATAAATTTATTTATTTTTGGCTGCGTTGGGTCTTCGAGGCTGTGCGTGGGCTTTCTGTAGTTGTGGTGAGCGGGGGCTACTCTTCGTTGCAGTGCGTGGCCTTCTCACTGCGATGGCTTCTCTTGTTGCGGAGCATGTCTCTAGGAGTGTGGGCTTCAGTAGTTGTGGCACATCTGCTTAGTTGTTCCGCGGTATGTGGGATCTTTGTGGACCAGGGCTTGAACCCATATTCTCTGCACTGGCAGGTGTATTCTTAACCACTTCACCACCAGGGGAGTCCCAGCTCTGCCATTTCAAAGAGAGCTTCAGTGGATGACTTGAAAAGACAATAATCATCTGAGCCCTGTGAAACTGTTTAAACTGCTTAGTAATGATGATCGAGCTGATAATAAGAGAAAAAAAAACAGCTAATATGATTGAGGATTCATTATATGCCAAGCCCTGTTTCAAGCATTTTACATGTATGAATTTATTTATCTTTCCCAAGAACACTTTGAGGTACATACGATATGTCTTCACAGTTAACAGATGAAGAAACAGATACTATTTCCTCATCTGTAAAAGACAGATGCTACCGTCCACTGGTGAACATCACAGGGCTGAGTGAAAACGAAATGCAGTAACACCAGGATATTATTCACATCTCATGACGTGAATAAGTCAATAATTACAACCTTCATTTTGTGCACAAAAAAGACTTTTTTTTTAATAGATCTTTGTTGGAGTATAATTGCTTCACAATATACTATTGTGTTAGTTTCTGCTGCACAACAGGGCGAATCAGCCCTATGCATACACATGTCCCCATATCCCCTCCCTCTTGAGCCTCCCTCCCATCCTCCCCATCCCACTCCTCTAGGTCACCGCAAAGCACCAAGCTGATCTCCCTGTGCTATGCTGCTGCTTCCCACCAGCCAACTATTTTACATTCGGTAGTGTATGTATGTTGATGCTACTCTCACTTTGCCCCAGCTTTGCCCTCCCACCCCATGTCATCAAGTCCATTTTCTATGTCTACCTCTTTATTCCTGCCCTGCAACTACGTTCATCAGTACCATTTTTTCTTTCAGATTCCATAAATATGCGTTAGCATACGGTATTTGTTTTTCTTTTTCTTACTTCACTCTGTACGACAGACTCTAGGTCCATCCACCTCACTACAAATAACTCAATTTCATTTCTTTTTATGACTGAGTAATATTCCATTGTATATATGTGCCACATCTTCTGTATCCATTCATCCGTCGATGGACATTTAGGTTGGTTCCATGTCCTGGCTATTGTAAATAGTGCTGCAATGAAAATTGTAATGCATGTCTATTTTTGAATTATGGTTTTCTCAGAGTATGTGCCCAGTAGTGGGATTGCTGGGTCATACGGTAGTTCTATTTTTAGTTTTTTAAGGAACCTCCATACTGTTCCCCATAGTAGTTGTATCAATTTACATTCCCATCAACAGTGTAGGAGGGTTCCCTTTACACCACACCCTTTCCAGCATTGATCGTTTCTAGCTTTTGTGATAATGGCCATTCTGACTGGCATGAGGTGATACCTCATTGTAGTTCTGATTTGCATTTCTCTAAAAATTAGTGATGTTGAGCATATTTTCATGTGCATTTTTGCCATCTGTATGTCTTCCTTGGTGAAATGCCTATTTAGGTTTTCTGCTCATTTTTAAACTGGATTGGTTTTTTTTTGATATTGAGCTCCATGAGCTGTTTGCATATTTTGGAGATTAATCCTTTGTCAGTTGTTTCATTTGCAAATATCTTCTCCCGTTCTGAGGGTTGTCATTTTTTTTTCTTTTTTTTTAAGGAGATATTGGGGGTAGGAGTTTATTTTTGCTGTGTTGGGTCTTCGTTTCTGTGCGAGGGCTTTCTCTAGTTGTGGCAAGCGGGAGCCACTCTTCATCGCAGTGCGCGGGTCTCTATCGCAGCCTTCTCTTGTTCCGGAGCACAGGCTCCAGACACGCAGGCTCAGTAGTTGTGGCTCACGGGCCTAGTTGCTCCACAGCATGTGGGATCCTCCAAGACCAGGTCTCAAACCCATGTCTCCTGCATTAGCAGGCAGATTCTCAACCACTGCGCCACCACGGAAGCCCCTGACGGTTGTCTTTTTGTCTTATGGTTTCTTTGCTGTGTAAAAGCTTTTAAGTTTAATTAGGTCCCATTTGTTTATTTTTGTTTTTATTTGTTACTCTAGGGGGTGGGTCAAAAAATATCTTGCTGGGGCTTCCCTGGTGGCGCAGTGGTTGAGAGTCTGCCTGCTAATGCAGGGGACGCAGATTCGTGCCCCGGTCCAGGAGGACCCTGCGTGCCGCGGAGCGGCTGGGCCCGTGGGCCATGGCTGCTGAGCCTGCGCATCCGGAGCCTGTGCTCCGCAACGGGAGAGGCCACAGTGGTGAGAGGCCTGCATACCGCAAAAAAAAACTCTTCCTGTGGTTTACGTCAAAGAGTGTTTTTCCTATGTTTTCCTCTAAAAGTTTTATAGTGTCTGGTCTTACATTTAGATCTTTAATCCATTTGGAGTTTATTTTTGTGTATGGTGTTAGGTACTGTTCTAATTTCATTCTTTTACATGTAGCTGTCCAGTTTTCCCAGTACCACTTATTGAAGAGGCTGTCTTTTCTCGATTGTATGTTCTTGCCTCCTTTGTTGTAAATTAGGTGCCCATATGTGCATGCGTTTAACTCTGGGCATTCTATCCTGCACCATTGATCTATATTTCTGTTTTTGTGCCACTACCATACTGTCTTGGTTACTGTAGCTTTGTGGTATAGTTTGAAGTCAGGGAACCTGATTCCTCCAGCTCCATCTTTCTTTCTCAAGATTGCTTTGGCTATTCAGGATCTTTTATGTTTCCATACGAATTATAAAATTTTTTGTTCTAATTCGGTGAAGAATGCCATTGGTAGTTTGATAGGGATTGCATTGAATCTGTAGATTGCTTTGGGTAGTATAGTCATTTTTACAATATTGATTCTTCCAATCCAAGAACATGGTATATTTCTTCATCTGTTTATGTCATCTTTGATTTCTTTCATCAGTGTTTTATAGTTCTGTTAGTACAAGTCTTTCACCTCCTTAGGTAGGTTTATTCTTAGGTATTTTATTCTTTTTGTTGCAATGGTAAATGGGAGTGTTTCCTTAATTTCTCTTTCTGATTTTTTGTTGTTGGTATATAGGAATGCCAGAGATTTCTGTGCATTAATTTTGTATCCTGCAACCTTACCAAATTCATTGACTAGTTCTAGTAGTTTTCTGGTAGCATCTTTAGGATTTTCTATGTATAGTATAATGTCATCAGCAAATAGTGACAGTTTTACTTCTTTTCCAATTTGTACTCCTTTTCTTTTTCTTCTCTGATTGCTGTGTCTAGGACTTCCAAAACTATGTTGAATAATAGGTGAGAGTTGACATGCTTGTCTTGTTCCTGATCTTAGTGGAAATGCTTTCAGTTTTTCACCAGAGTATGATGCTTGCTGTAGGTTTGTCATATATGGCCTTTGTTATGTTGAGGTAGGTTCCCTCTATGCCCACTTTCTGGAGAGTTTTTATCATAAATGGGTGTTGAGTTTTGTCAAAAGCTTTTTCTGCATCTATTGAGATGATCATATGGTTTTTATTCCTTAATTTGTTAATGTGGTGTATCACACAGATTGATTTGCGTATAGTGAATAATCCTTGCATCCCTGGGATAAATCCAACTTGATCATGGTATATGATCCTTTTAATGTGCTGTTGGCCTCTGTTTGCTAGTATTTTGTTCAGGATTTTTGCATCTATGTTCATCAGTGATATTGGTCTATAATTTTCTTTTTTGTGATATCTTTTTCTGGTTTTGGTATCAGGGTAATGGAGGCTTCACAGAATGAATTTGGGAGTGTTTCTCCCTCTGCAATTTTTTGGAAGAGTTTGAGAAGGATCGGTGTTAGCTTTTCTCTAAATGTTTGATAGAATTTGCCTGTGAAGCCATCTGGTCCTGGGCTTTTGTTTGTTGGAAGATTTTTAATTACGGTTTCAATTTCCTAACTTGTGATAGGTCTGTTTATATTTTCTAATTCTTCCTGGTTCAGATTGGAAAATTGTACCTTTCCAAGAATTTGTCCATTTCTTTGTGGTTGTTCATTTTATTGGCATATAGTTGTTTGTAGTAGTCTCTTATAATCCTTTGTATTTCTGCAGTGTCGGTTGTGATTTCTCCTTTTTCATTTCTAATTTTATTGATTTGAGTCCTCTCCCTTTTTTTCTTGATGAGTCTAGCTAAGGGTTTATCAACTTTATCTTCTCAAAGAACCAGCTTTTAGTTTTACTGACCTTTGCCACTGTTTTCTTCATTTCTACTTCATTTATTTCTGCTCTGATCTTTATGAATTCTTTCCTTCTACTGACTTTGGGTTTTCTTTGTTCTTCTTTCTCTAGTTGTTTTAAGTATAGGGTTAGATTGTTTATTTGAGATTTTTCTTGTTTCTTGAGGTGAGACTGAATCGCTAAAAACTTCCCTCTTAGAACTGTTTTTGCTGCATCGCATAGGTTTTAGGTCGTCTTGTTTTCATTGTCATTTGTTTCTATGTACTTTTTTATTTCTTCTTTGATTTCTTCAGTGATCTCTTGGTTATTTGGTAGCGCACTGTTTAGCCACCATGTATTTGTGTTTTTTACAGTTTTTTTCCTGCAATTGATTTCCAGCCTCACAGTGCTGTGTTCAGAAAAGATGCTTGATATGATTTCAACTTTCTTAAATTTTCCGAGGCTTGATTTGTGACCCAAGATGTGATCTATCCTGGAGAATGTTCCATGGGCACTTGAGAAGAAAGTGTATTCTGCCACTTTTGGGGGGAATGTTCTATAAATATCAATTAGATCTATCTGGTCTATTGTGTCATTTAAAGCTTGTATTTCCCTATTTATTTTCTGTTTGGATGATCTGTCCATTGGTGTAAGTGGGATGTTAAAGTCCCCTACTATTATTATGTTACTGCTGATTTCTCCTTTCATGGTTGTTAGCATTTGCCTTATGTATTGAGGTGTTCCCACGTTGGGTGCATAAACATTTATAATTGTTATATCTTCTTCCTGGATTGATTCTTTTATCATTATGTAGTGTCCCTCCTTATATCTTTTAACAGTCTTTATTTTCAAGTCTATTTTATCTGATGTATTGCTACTCCAGCTTTCTTTTGATTTCCATTTGCATGGAATATCTTTTCCATCCCTTCACTTTCAGTCTGTTTGTGTCCCTAGGTCTGAAGTGGGTCTCTTGTAGACAGCATATTTATAGGTCTTGTTTTTGTATCCATTCAGTCTGTGTCTTTTGGTTGGGGCATTTAATCCACTTACATTCAAGGTTATTATCAATATGTATGTTCCTATTACTATTTTCTTCATTCTTTTGGGTTTGTTTTTGTGGATGTTTTTCTTCTCTTGTGTTTCCCCCTTAGAGAAGTTTCTTTAGCATTTGTTGTAAAACTGGTTTTGTGGTACTGAATTCTCTTAGCTTTTGCTTGTCTGAAAAGCTTTTGACTTCTGCATCAAATCTGAATGAGATCCTTGCTGGGTAGAGTAATCTTGGTTGTACGTTTTTCTCTTTCATCACTTTAAGTATATCCTTCCACTCTCTTCTGGCCTGCAGAGTTTCCACTGAAAAATCAGCTGATAACCTTACGGGGATTCCTTTGTATGTTTTTTGTTGTTCCCTTGCTGCTTTTAATATTTTTTGTTTGAATTCATTTTTTGTTAGTTTGATTAATATGTGTCTTGGCGTGATTTTCCTAGGGTTTATCCTGTATGGGTCTCTCTGTGCTTCCTGGACTTGGTGACTATTTCCTTTCCCATGTTAGGGAAGTTTTCCACTATAATCTCTTCAAATATTTTCTCAGACCCTTTCCTTTTCTCTTGTTCTTCGGAGACCCATACAGTTCGAATGTTGGTGCATTTAGTGTTGTCCCAGAGGTATCTGAGATTGTCTTCAATTCTTTTCATTCTTTATTCTGCTCCTCAGCAGTTATTTCCACCATTTTGCCTTCCAGCTCACTTGTCTTCTACCTCAGTTATCCTGTTATTGATTCCTTCTAGTTTTTCATTTCCGTTATTGTTGTTCATCTCTGTTTGTTCTTTAGTACTTCTAGATCTTCGTTAATCATTTCTTGTATTTTCTCAATCCATGCTTCCATTCTATTTCTGAGATTCTGGATCATCTTTGCTATCATTACTGTGAATTCTTTTTCAGGTAGATTGCCTATTTCCTCTTCATTTATTTGGTCTTGTAGGTTTTTACCTTGCTCCTTCATCTGTGACATATTCTTTTGCCGTCTCTTTTTTTTTATGAGTGGGATTGTGTTCCTGTTTTACCGGTTGTTTGGCCTGAGGCTTCCAACATTGTAGTTTGTAGGCTATTGGGTAGATCTGGGTCTTGGTGCTGAGATGAGGAACTCTGTGAGACCTCACTCCAATGAATATTCCCTGGGGTCTGAGGTTCTCTCCTGGTCCAGTGGTTCGGATTCAGACCTCCCACAGCAGGAGCTTCCGCCCAACCCCAGGCTCACGAATCAAGATCCCACAAGCTGTGTGGGGTTGCCAGAAACAAAAACAAAACAAAAAAAAGAGAACAATAAAAAGGTAAAAAATAAAATTAGACTAGGAAACTAACAGATATGTTAGAAAGAAGGTAAAAATAAACATGAAGATAAATCAACAACCAGAAGCTACATCAGTACCACAATACTGAAAAAGAGGAGGCGGGAAAAGGGAAAAAAAACAAAAATGGCGGGGCAGAAAGGCCTTGGCTGTGGAGAGCAGGGCCTAAGCCATGGTGAGGCTTGGGAGGTAGGCGGGGCCAATGCTCAGGACCCACAGGGCTGGAAAAAGCCCTGGGGGCTGTGGAGGGTGGGGCTTAGGCTGAAGGAAGAGATGGGACCCAGGCATGCCCCCCACCCCTGGTCTCAGAGGGCCAGGGACTCACCTAGAAGCCCAGCAGGCTTCCTGGGCTTGAGTGGGTGGGTCAAATGCCCTCCTCTCCTCTCCTGCTCCTCCAGTCTGGGATCTGGGAGAGCCCCTCCCACCTTCCCCGGCCTCCATCCTATACCTGCAGGACCAATGTGGCTGGTGGGGGGGTAAAGGGGGGTCTTTGAGGGCAGGGGACCGGCCTGGGAGCTCAGCAGGCTCCCCATGCCCTAGTGGGCAGGGCAATCGCCCTCTGCTCCTCTGCAGCTCCTCCTGAAGGGCCCCTCCCACCTGCCTCTCCTGACTCCCCGGCCTCAGGAGCGCTGATCTTGTCTGGCCGCCACTTCTCCTCCCGCCTCGGCCCCCCTGCATCTTAGTGGTTCACTCTGGGATTCCTCCCATCTCCTTGGGGGTCAGAGTCCCCCACCAGCGACCGGCTGGTGCCCTAGTTGGGGGGAGATGCTAACTCCACATCTTCCCACACTGCCATCTTGACTCCTCCCCCAGACATGTTTTTGACCTGGTAAAGACCAAGTTGTGGCTTACACTTAAGTGTCTCATGGCTCCCAAGTCCCAGGATGTTTTTGGCAGACACACACTCTCACGTTTCATAGGTTTCTCTCCTTCACAAATCAATAAATCCTTTACCAAGTGGAGGAACTCATGCCCTTATGTCAGCAAATAATTAAGAAATAGTGTGGGTTTTGTAGAAAGAATAAGTTACCTGAATAAAAATGATTTTCAGTGATAAAAATGATACATGAGCTTTACAAAATGTCTAACACAATGATGAAACATAAAGAAGAAAAAAAAAATCACATCTCTGTAGCCTAGAGGGGACTGTTGATAACATTCTGATGATTAGCCTGTCAATCGTACAGTTACCCACACCCAGCCACACACTGTACTGACACGGAATTCTTCAGTTCTGTAATATGGTTCTCATGCAATAATATTAATTTATTAATTTAATGTTGAGGCTAATTAATATTAATTAAATCAAATGTAAATCTATACCGGTTTTTTTTTTAATTTTTTTTTTTTGCGGTACGTGGGCCTCTCACTGTTGTGGCCTCTCCCGTTGCGGAGCACAGGCTCAGCGGCCATGGCTCACGGGCCCAGCCGCTCCGTGGCATGTGGGATCTTCCCGGACTGGGGCACGAACCCGTGTCCCCTGCATCGGCAGGCGGACTCTCAACCACTGGGCCACCAGGGAAGCCCCTTTACCTTTAATTAATTTATTTTTGCTGCATCGTGTCTTCGTTGCTGCACGCGGGCTTTCTCTAGTTGCGGCAAGCGGGGGCTACTCTTCATTGAGGTTTGTGGTCTTCTCATTGCAGTGGCTTCTCCTGCTGTAGAGCATGGGCTCTAGGCATGTGGGCTTCAGTACTGTGGCACGCAGGCTCAGTAGTTGTGGCACAAGGACTTAGTTGCTCCACAGCATGTGGGATCTTCCCAGACCCAGGCTCTAACCTGTGTCCCCTGCATTGGCAGGTGGATTCCTAACCACTGTGCCACCAGGGAAGCCCCTATACCATTGTTTTTAATATCTGTATAGTTCAGTTAACCACAATTTATTTAACCAGCCTCCTAGTTGACGGACATTAAGCAATTTTCCTTTTTTAAAATATCATAAAAAATTTGGTAAACCACTTTGACATAATCCTTTGTATACACTCATCTGATTACCTCCTTAGTGTAAACTCCTAGAAGTGCAGTTGCACAAAGAATATACACATTTTACATTTGAATTCATGATTTGGGTCTTTACATAACTGGTCTTCCCAAAGATAACTGGTCTTCCCAAAGATAATGTAGGAGAGCTTCCACTTCATCCTGGTTTTTGGTAAACAGCAGAGAGTTAACACAGCTGTAAAACATTTTAGTACAATTTTCCAAGGTAAACAAGGTCAGAGGGCATAAATGCTAACATCCCTGAGGAGTACACTCATTCCTCTCTGTGCCACTCCTCTCCGGCTCATGTCTCCTCTGAGAGAATAACAGTTTGCAGTTTGGATTAATTCAATAGCCTGACTCTGAAATACTGTTTCTAGCACGTGCACAGAGTCATACTGGGATCCCAGGACAATACAATTGACGGATATCATTGCACTCTAGGAAGAAACTACCCCTGCTGATTGATGACACTTAAAACCTAAAAAAAAAAAAAAAAAAATTCCAGTTTGCTGCTGTGAGGTGTCTTATGTATTAGCACTGTCATCTTTGTTTCTAGGAAGAACCAGTCAGTTATTCTCAGACTATTCACTGTGACATCTAGGATGGAAATAAAATCTCCATGGATCGCCTCAGAAATGTGGCTCTGCAAGTATACAGACAAGTATTATTTCCTTATTATAAGCAAAGGAAAAAAAGCACCACACCCCACGGCCTTATGGATGCCTTAAATTTTAGAATGAATCAAATATTACTTCAAAGTCTCTCTCGCTTTATTAACTCAGTATCACTGTATAAAAAGCGAAATTCTCATTGATTCTCCACTCTGGGGTGACACACAGCACAGATGTACTAAGGACACGTGGGTGAAGAACATTTTTTATTTGACACGCACTATCATTGCATTTAAATTACATTCACCCTTTGGTGTCCAGGCATGAGAAGAATATCAATGGCATTTGAAATGTTCCAAAAGCTGAAGAGCTGAAAAATTTTAATCTCCAAATTGTGTGTTTACTTAAGAGATTAATTCAGTGGTTTAGTATCATATAACAAGCCAGTAAATTTTGACAGTGGAAGAAAAATCAGTGACACTATTTTGAAATACAAATACAGCATTTTTATTGTTTACAAATTTTCACTCTGGCACAGTCCTTGGTGGTAAATATCCTTCTCCCTTGACACTCTCTTAGGGGAAGCACAATGGGCTTCTATAAAATTGCAAATGATGAGCACACAGAGAAAAGAATAAACGGGAAGAAAATTCAAACTCTGGAAGGTTGGGAAGCAATAAGCAACCTGTCCCTTTCAATTTCACCAGAAAAATGCATTTTGTCTTCCAAATACAGGTTCACAGCACTTCTGAGTTCACAGGGTGCCCCAGCAAAGGCTTATAGGGAGGAATGAAAACATCCTTCCCTCTGCTTGCTCCCAGGTGGATATTTCAAGAGAAACTAATGACACTGCATTCGTAAAGCACTTTACAATTTTTAAAGTACGTTCACTTATCTCATTTGGCCCTTGCATAGGAGGGGGGCAGGTGGGTGGTTATTAATAGCTCAGTTTTATCAGAAAAGAAAAATTAAGCTCAGAAAACCTGCCCAAAGTATCATGAGAAATATAGCCTAGACAATGCTTGGCACATAGTAAGCCTCCCATTAATTAGAGCTGCTATTATTATTATTATCATTATTATTACTACCACCACAGACGGCCTTAACAAGACTTCAGCGGGTGGTGGACTCTCAAACGTTCCTGTTTCCCCAGCCAGCTTTTTAATGCATATTTCAGAAAGATGCTGAAAAATCAATAGGACCTTCTATTGTATTTATAAGTATATCCTATACCTGATGCTCAAGTCTTATTATAAACAGAATACAATGGAATTATTTAACCCATGATAAACCATAGTCACCACCTAACTCATGCTATTTTGAAGAAAACACAGTGGAAAATTGTCTCAAATTAAATGACTTGGTCACAAGAATTAATACTAAAATATTTTATTGTTTAAAATATCTTTATTTAAAAAACATACCATATTATCAGAGCATTTCCCACAGCTTTATTTTAAAGATTGGGTGTTTATTTATTTATTTATTTGGCCATGCCGAAGGCAAGTGGGATCTTAGTTCCGCGACCAGGGATCCAACTGGTGTCCCTTACATTGGAAGCACAGAGTCTTAACCACTGGACCTCCAGGGAGGTCCCTGGGTGTTTATTCTTGAAAAGTAACACAGTAATAGTTTTCATCTCATTCTAGGGCACATTTATTTCCAATTATTCTAGTATAATAAGTATAATATGTAGAAAATTTTAGGTAATGTTACGTAGAAAATGTGATAAATATTTTTCCATTTTTGCTTATATCCCAGACTTACTGTGAACTTCAAAGAAAATATTTATAAAAATACTTTGAAAAGCCAAAATTGCATCTTAAAAACTGATAATAAAAAGTAATAATACCTATAAGAAGTATTAATTATCTAGTAATAGGTAATGGTAATAATTATCTTTGTAATTACTTTTACAATAATAGGTAAGGGTTAAGTGCATATGTAAAGTACATGTTTTACATGAGTCATCACATCCTCTTTTTATAACAATTCTATGGAATAAGGACTATTATTAACCGCTTCTTACAGATGGAAAAACCAAAGTTCAGAGAACTGTAATAACTTATCAAGCTAGCTAGTGGCAGAGCTAGGAGGCAGGCTTAACTCCCAAGTCCCTGCTCTTTTTTCCCTAAATTTATTATTAATTTTCACACATTCACCAAAGGTGAAAAAAACACAATGAACACTCATTTGCTAATCACAAAGATTTAACACTTTTCAACTTTATTGTCTTCATTTCCCTCCCATCCTCCCTTTCCTCTCTCTCTCTAGACTGTTTCAAGGTAAATTCTAGGCAGCATACGCTTCACTCACAAATACTCCAGTTGGCATCTTCTAAGAATAAGGACATCCTCCTACACAAACAAAATACCATAATCAAACCTAAGGTGATGATCAATAATTTCCTAGTATCATCTCATACTCAGTTTATATTAAAATCTCCTGAATTATCCCCCAAATGACTATATTTTTCAAACAGAAATCAAGTTTCATACTTTGTCTTTGGTTGTTATGTCTTTTTATTCTAGGCCACTTTCTTCCAACAATGTTTTTAGTGACATTGACTTTTTGAAAGACTGAGTTGTTTTGCTGAAGATCCCCCATTATGCATTTGTGAGATTGTTTCCTTGTAGTTCCTGTAATCTTTTCTTCTATTCTCTAAATTTTCACTAAAGCACCCTTTGTTGGTAAATGTCACAAATTCTTAACTAAAAAGTACAGGTGTAAATAAATAGTGAAACAATCCCTATCTTTAATTCTATTGTGAATGAATAATGTTTGTCCTGATGGTAGAATAGTTATTAGGGGCTCAGTTTAAAGGAGAGATAGAAGAATGAAGACATTCCACACTTAGAACTCCTTTTGGTGTAAAAAGCTGATGTCTGACATTTTTAGATTTGGCTACGATTTCACCCACATGCACGAATTCTGGGAAGATTTAAGTGCTTGTCTTTTGGGGAACTTTGCCAAACACACTTAAAAATCCTATTGCTTCTGCCAATTATGGCAAGTCTGGCTATATAGAGAAATCGTGGAGTTCAGTCCTACTCAGAAAGACCCAGAAGAGTCTCTGAGCTGCTCTCCACTACTAACCTGCTATTTTTACAAAACTAAACTTCTATTTGGACTTTATTCCATTGGCAACATTTAATTAACTGCAATATCCTCGCCCTACTAAATCTGGACTCTCATGAAACAAGGAAAAAGGTAACACCAACTCGCTTTGTAGCATGTTGCAAAAGTGTAAGAATAAGTATGTGACGAAAAAGATGACTGGTCTCAGTCTTTAGCTTATAGGAAGGTGAGAACACACGAGGTGGGAGGAATTGGACTCAGCCTTAGAGTCAGGACCTGGGACAAAGCTGGAGACAATGTGTGATACTCACCAGGAGGTGGGTCTTTGAGGGACAAGAGGCCTGAGAAGACAACATAAGCATGGTCTGCGCTAGAAGGACTGGGGCTGTTAGGACATAGGGGCAACTACCCATGCGAAGAAGAGAGAGAGACATCATACACACAAAATCTCCTCTTAAGATATGCCTTGAAGACCAAAATTCCAAAACACTGGAGGAAAAGGAACACTGAGACACCCAACCAAACAATTGCGAGAAGACTTCACTCCATTACAAGTGAAAATGATGAAGAAATCTGTAACCATAGCAACATGGGTGGACCTAAAGATTGTCATACTGAGTGAAGTAAGTCAGAGAGAAAAAGACAAATATGTATCACTTATATGTGGAATCTAAAAAAATGGTACAAATGAACCTACTTACAAAACAGAAATAGAGTCACAGACATAGAAAACAAACTTATGGTTACCGAAGTGGGGGAAGGGGTGGGGCGGGAGGGATAAACTGGGAGAATTGGGATTGACGTATACACATTACTATATATAAAATAGATAACTAGTAAGACCCTACAGTATAGCACAGGGAACTCTACTCAATACTCTGTAATGACCTATATGGGAACAGAATGTAAAAAAGAGTGGGTATGTATACGTATAATTGATTTACTTTGCTGTACAGCAGAAACTAACACAACATTGTAAAATCAACTATACTCCAATAAAAATTCATTTAAAAAAAGAAATCTGTAACCAATGTTAAAATAATTGTTGAGGATTTCCTAAGAAAATAACATCCAGAAAAAAGAACAAGAAAGTATGAAACAAAAACAGAGGAATGGGAAATGGAACAATAAACGGATTTGAAAAGCTAGAAATCCTGCAGGTGAAAAATACAGCATTGAAATAAAAACGAGAACATAAATAAATTGACAGTACTGAAGATTTCACAGAAAATGCAGCACTGGGAGATCAAGAGACAAATACCAGTCCTGGATTGGTGGCATAACAATCTTAAGATTCCTAGGTTCTGCCTCTGTTCATTTTGGTTTGGTAGGTTTGGGATGAAGCTTGGAAGTTTGTATCATAAAAAGTTCCTCACTTTTCCTGTTGAACTGCCAATATTGGAAATAAAGGGAAACCACTAAAGAATTTTAACCATAGGGATAACATGGTCAAATATGTATTTTATATAGTTTATTCTGCACCCTGAATGGAAAATGAATTTGTGGGAGTTAAAAGCAGAGTGGACAAACCAATTAGAACACTACTGAAATCACGCAGACAAGAGATACTGAAGATTTACTTTAAACTAAATATAGTATTAGGTCGAGACAAGCCAGCCTTGCATTCAATAAATCGTTCTCAAACTTTAACTCATATCAAAATCACCTGAAGGGCTTGTTAACACACAGATTTCTGGGTCCCACCCCTAGAGTTTCTGATTCTGTAGCTCTGGGATGGGACCCGTGAATCTGCATTTCCAATAAATTCCCAGGTGGTACTGACGCTGATGACTGTGGGAATGACACTTCAGAATCAAGTATAGTGAATATCTGCTGTTTTTTCCTGCCTCTTTTTCCAGTTACAACCTCTGATTTTTGGCTCCAACGAACAGTTTATCCACCATTGGATACAGTCATGGAGGGACTGTCAATCAAGGTGTCTCACCCTTCTTTTACCTCAGCTAGGCTCATCAGCTATGCTGTTTTATTCTGGGATTTGATTCCAGACTGAAAGCAGCTGATTTTTTTCATCATCTTGGCCACTTCCCACAGAGAATGCCCATTAGTTTCTGCTCTGGTTCCTTCCCCAAGACCAATTCTTCAGCTTTCATTCAAAATCACCCTGTATCTTTCTATTTTTCTTACCTGTTTGTTTAACAAGTTATTAGTTTTGCTTAAGTTGGCCAGAGTTTTACTGTTGCTTGCAACCAAAGACCCCAACTGACACCTAGGGAGTCAGGGAGTGAGGGAAGCTTGGTAGGGTGACTGCATTAGTTTCCTGTGGCTGCTGTATCAAATTACTACAAACTTGGTGGCTTAAAATAACAGAAATTTATTCTCTCACAGTTCTGGAAGCCAGAAGTCCAAGATCAATACCACTGAGAAGAAAGCACGGTTTAAGCAAGGTCATGCTCCTTCTGGAGGCTCTAAGGGAGAGTCCATTCCTTGCCTCTTCCAGCTTCTGGTGGCTGCTGGCATTCCTTGACTTGTGGCCTCATCAGTCTAATCTCTATCACAATGGTAACATTGACTCTTCTGTGTGTGTTATCTCCCCTGCCTCAGTCTTGTAAGGACACTTGCTAGAGCCCACCTGGAAAATCCAGGATAATATTCTCACCTCTAGATCCTTAATTTAATCACTTTGGCAAATATCCTTTTTCTAAATAAGGTAAATTTACAGGTTCCAGGGATTAGAATCTAGATATTTTGGGTGGGAGCACCATTTTTCAGCCTACCACTGTGACCAAGGATTATCCTGGTTTTAGCACTGAAAGTCTTGCACTCCAGATCTCCTTCAGTCCCAAACAAACTTGGACTTGTTTGCTCCTGAGACTCTCCTTGTGCTAGCAATGAAGGTAGGGTGACCTAAGTCTCTGTTTACCTGGAATTTTGTGAGTTTTAGTGCTAAAAGTCCCACCTTCCAGGCAACCTCTCAGTTCCAGGCAAACAGGGTTGGTTGGGCACTCTCACTGAGATTCTCAGTTTCAGAGCACCAGCCCAGGAAGAGTTGTCCCCTTTAAACTCTTTCCTAGAGTAGAGACTACTACCAAATATTTGGAACACAGGCCTCAGGCAAACTGAGCCCAGAGAGATTATCAACAGAATAATGAATTGAGTAGATTGCTCTCTACTACCACTGGTAAAACTTGAAAGCAAGATTTATTTCTCAAGAAAGACAAAGGAGAAAGACTTTATAGGATGATTTTCAATAAATGGTAATCAGCTGATTTGAAATATTCCTAAAAAGAAGGCAAAAGAAATGGGTAAACTACTGCATGTACAATTCGAGGCAAGTTTACAGACTTGTTTCTCTAGATGTGGGCTCCTGCCTACCGGAGCCACAGTCAACCATGGGGACTTAATTAGAATGCTGGTTCTTGGGCCTCTGAATTTATGATTCAGACTCTTTGGGGCTGAGGTTCACAAATCTGAATTTTAAATCATCATCATAAGTATGTTTCATGTACACCTGTATGGACAGACAGGTGTCCCCCAATGATTTCCTGCGTTGGGGTGTCCACAGCTTTGTGTAATCTCCTCCTTTTGGGTGCTGGCAGGACCAGTGACTTGCTTCTAACCAGTAGAATAGGGTAAAGCTGATGGTATGTTGCTCCCATGATGATGTTACATTATATACCACATGTTAGAAGGAGGGGGAACTCTCCCTAATGAGAGGCTTTCTGGCAAGAATGATGGCAGTCTCTAGATACTGAGAGGGGTCCCTGACTGACAGCCCCTAAGAAAACCAATTATTTCAATCCTACGCATGCAAGAAGATGAATTCTGCTAACAACCTAAGGAAGCGTGGAAGAAACTCTTTCCCCAGCGAAGCCTCCGGATCAGAATGAAGCCCCAGCTCATGCTGAGATTTTAGACTGCTGAAACTCAGGATTCCTGACCCAGAAACTGTGAGATAATAAACATGTATTGTTTCAGGCTGCTAAATTGGTGGTAGTTTGTTACTCTGCAAAAGATAACCAGCTAATACAACACCTAAAACTTGAGAACAGTGGCACGGTGGTAGAGGCACAGGCTCTGGAAAAGACAGACCTGCGTTAAATCCTAGGTCTGCCACTTCTCAGCCTTGTGACCTTGGACAATAGCAAAACCTCTTTAGGCTTCAGTTTCCTCATTTGTCATTGTGAGGGTCCAGTGAGGTAAGACCCGCCTAGCCTGAGCACAGGGCCAGCCACCCAGTAAGAGTCTAGCACATTCAATTACCTTCTTTATAAAAACTAGTCCAAAGTCTAACCTAGTCTAACAATGTAGACCATCAAAAACAGTTCCTCAGAGTGAAATTGGGAGTCCCTTCAGCAGGTATTTTTAGGATTGTCAAAACAGGCAGAGCAATAAGATCATTTAAGGTGCAACCAGATACCAACTGTCTACCCAACTGAGTGATTAGCAGCCACCACTAGTATCACATCTTAGATCAGATGCTAGGATGGGAACACAATCGATGATTGATTTGATTTGAAGTGGGGAGGATGGAAAGCATTCAAAAGGCAAGTGTGTGAATAGACTAAATATAGGCAGTTCTGTAATTCTTGGCTGTGGTTCTTCCCAAAGGTAAAACAACCAACTCCTGAATGTTTTGAGAATTCCAAGTACCTCAAGTATAGGTCATTGGGCACTGGAAGGCCTAGAAGCACAAATTATGCATTGCAGGTTAGGTGTCTAGGGAGACAGATTCTGAAAAGATAGAGGTAGGAAGCTTATTAGGGAGTGCTCTCGGGATCAGCTGTGTTCAGGGGGTGAGTGCAACAGAATGGGCAAAGGAGAAATCAAGCTGCAACTGCAATTTAAATCAAAAATCAAAATGTAATTATAGCTAAGACCTCAGCTCTGGACTCAGATGGCCCTTTAAGTGTCCCAAGTTGTGGTGGAGTGTCACAACTTTATCCTCTTGCATCCACCAGTCTTTGGACCCAGGCTGTCCCTGAAAAGGGGCTTGACCTTTGGCAAGGGAAATTCCTCCAACCAAGGGAAATTTCTGGTGTGGGCTGACTATTGAGAGCTGTCAGACAGTAACCCCTAGAGGGAGAGTCAGCGCCACACAGCACACCAACTACTAAAATACACGATGCGTTTCAAACAATGTCTACTACATGGTTGTTGTTATAATTTATTTTTGTTATAGTTCATTTAATGCATGCTGAGCTGCCAAGAGCACACTTTGCACTTAAATGGCAACTGCTGTTATAGTCTAAGGGGAAAAACTTATTGGTTATCTAGTCATCCATTCATTTGTTTTATTAAAAACCCTGAAACCTGTTCATTTTTAAGAATATATAAAATACAAAATGAGGATACTTAAAAATTGAGATGAAAGTAAAAAAGCCAAGGACAGTGGCACAATGTGACAGCCCAATCTAAGTATCCTGCATTTTAAAATTTGTACTACTTAGCACCATTTAGAACTATATATTTATTTGCATGACGATTTATTTAATGCCTGACTCCTCTAGTCCAAAAGTTTCAGAGGATAGAATGCTTTTCTAAGAGGATCTCAAACCTCTAGCATAGTATTTGACATATTAATACTTGAATATTTGTTGAATGAATGCATGCATGAAAAAGGAAACAGAAATGAAGCTAAGAAAAGGGATGTCTTAATAAACTGACATACATGTTATGAGCAGAGTGAAAATTTGAGACATTTCCTGACTGCCAATAAAATAAGAGAGGGGTATGACTGATTACACAAATTGGGATCTGTAACATTAAAAGTAAATTGCTGGGCTTCCCTGGTGGTGCAGTGGTTGAGAGTCCGCCTGCCGATGCAGGGGACACGGGTTCATGCCCCGGTCAGGGAAGATCCCACATGCCGCGGAGCGGCTGGGCCCGTGAGCCATGGCCGCCGAGCCTGCGCATCCGGAGCCTGTGCTCCGCAATGGGAGAGGCCACAACAGTGAGAGGCCCGTGTACCACAAAAAAAAAAAAAAAAAAAGTAAATTGCTAAGAACAACCATTCCTGGGACTGCGAACTGATGAAAATTTTTCAAAGGGATCACCATAAGAAGGATACTACCTAACGTCAGTAGCAAGCATCAAAACAACACCCATCACGTACATACAGTCATGTTCCGTGAGGCTGTTTCTAAGGGCTCTCCCATGATACACACCGATGGCTTCATAGGGAAGGGAAGGGCTGTTAGCGACAGCAGGTAAACAGGTGTCTGCTCTTCTGGCTTGATCCAAACTACAACTTTAGAATGTTTGGAAGAACAATTGGTCATATTCTCTGGCAACTACCTACAGCCCTCTCAGCCAATGTGTCATACACACTCATATGCTGAAAAGATTTCATAGATGTGCTGTAAAATCGTGTGCCCAATGTCTAGAATGATATTGAGTGTGGTTACGGCAATTGAATGCTGAGCCCAGTGGGTCATAGGACGCCATGTAGAAGGAGGTACAATCTACTGCCAGACCAGAAGAAAGAGAGTGGCTTATGCTCCTCTCTTTCCAAGTTCATAGTCAGTGACTTCATGCTGGTCACTTAAAATCAGCCCTGGTGGGAGTATTTACACCGTGGCAATCAGCAAACCTACAAATAAGGCTTTTATTTTTCCTTCAAAGAGTCAATTTACCTGTACACCACTGCATGTCACTTAAAGTGAAGCCTGGGATGAATCAAGACGGAGTGATAAACGTGTTTCCTCAGTATATAAGGGAGCATACTTAGACCTGACGACAGTTCTACCCAAATTGCAATATAGCACAAAGAAATAAGGCAAGTAGCGTTCTAGACGCTGTAAGATGAGGTTTGCTGTAGTGGCGACAGTGGTGTAACCGTCCATAATTTGTGTAGTGCCATTTTCAGGCTTCTAATTCCCTTTAAGTAGGCTGCCAAAATTGCTCTGCCAGTGAAGTCTCACAGCTCCACTGGACTAAAGAAAGACACAGAGAGAAAACAGTTTAAAAATAGTGAGTAATTCACTAAATGGACATGCCCTCCATGACCAGTCGAAGGTGGGAGACACTAATCCGTGTCCTTCAGTTGGTTCCCCATCCCTCGAGTTCCTCACGAGTGAGAATCATCTTGTCCGGAGGTGTGATTCTGGCATATAAAATGATGTATTTCTCAAACAACATGGCTCCTCAGTGCAAGCCAACTGCTTCATCTGGTGTCGACCACAGAACCAGCCATCTGTTCCAGGGCTGGAAGAAAAACTGCCTGTTGGTCTTAATGATGGATAGAATAACACTGTACCTTATGGTTAACTTAAGGGATTTTTTTTCAAGGGGATTTTGACTTTACACAAATTTTTTTAACCCCTGCAGAAGATGTGATTCCATGTACTAGAAAGCATACAGAGAATACTGAATGGGATCTTAACTGCTGGTCTGGGTGAACTCAGACCTGAATGACTCAGGGGAAACCTAACTGGAGTCTGGGGTCCTTTTAGCATCCTCTTGTTAAAGTTGAGAAAACTCTAGAGGATGTATGGAATGGAAGACAATCCCATCACCACAGAGAAGAGCAGGCGGAATAATCCTCTTAGGCAATCAAAACTGAGGGACCTACTGTGCAGGGTGCCACCCTGATCATCACCAAAACACTGGCATTTCATTACGTAACTGTCAGAGTAAACGTCAAAACACCGTCTCATAGAAAGCAAAGTCAATTTCCTTTAATTTAGCTCCCTGATTGCTTTGCATATGAAGATGCAATATGCAGACATAATCCTGACAGTAGTCTACATTTTCTATCATATACTCATTACACTGGTCTAAATGGAACTTCAAAGTATAGTTGTCAAACAGGCCCATCTACACAAGAGGATTCTGTATCAGTGAAGACAGAAAGTGCTGGCTACAGCCTTTTGGGTACATGGAATAGGAGATACCAAGATTGAGGAGAATTATTTATGTCATAATTTTTACCTTTCACATCTCTTCCTATCTTTTCCACTTGGTTGGCACTATTTAACAGAGAGTAAATGGACAAAATTATGTGCCCAAAATGGCTCTTCACTACCTATCAATTACAACATTGATTTTAATGACTCCTCAGAGTATACATGACTTGATATAAATTTTAGTTACAGAGCTCCCAGACTGATTAACACATTTAAGCCACCAGAGGCTTAATGAGAAAAATACCTTAAAACTTCAATTCAATTTAAAAGTCCATCTCCCCAGCCAATACACTGTCTTTTTGGTGTGGAGTTACCCTGCCTGGTTGTGGATTTGACTGGGTCTGTTGGAGAATATTCATTTAGTATAAAGGAATCTCCTGGGTTCACACAGGGACAGGATTTCCTGTCCCCTTAGAGGAGAAAAAGCAGGCTCAGATGGTGCCATCTGAAATATGACAGCTCTAAAGAAGCTATGAGAACACCACCACCTGTGTTCTAGGGAGGTCAGGAAACTGTTCTTTAAGAACCAGTGGTGAGTGGGCGGGGAGAGGAATAAAAACAAACTTGGCACAAACAATATTTAGCTAATTAATAGCATTTAGAAATAACAATAGGAATGGCTAACATTTACTGCAGTGGCTTTCAAGCTTTTTGACTATGATTCACAGTGAGAAGTACATTTTACAAGGCAGCTCAGGATGTACAAACATTAATGTGAATACATATAAAACAAACTTACGTTTCATGAAACAATACCTGATACTTTCTATTCAATTCTGTTTTTAGTGCTGGTTATGACCCAATCAGTTGATTTCATGACCCACCAGTGAATCACGGCCTGCAGTCTGAATTACTGATTTATAGCATGCATATGATGAGCAGAGTCATAAAGACCAAGATTAAGGCACGGTGATAAAGTGTGCTCTGGAGTCAGACTCCCTCTATTTGAGTTCTGGCTCTTATGCATACAAGCAAGTTTCTTAACTTCAGTTTTTTCATCTGCAAAGTAAAATTACTACTATGTCAGGAAGTCGTTGTGGAGATTTAATGATACAATACATGAAAAGCTCCTAGAACAGTAGCCAGCACAGAGTAAGCATTCCGTAAGTGTTAGCCCTTTTGTTGATTATCTATGGCCACAATAGTTCTACATAAATTATCCCCAAACTCTAAGGCTAATTAATTTAGTTCATGAGTCTGTGGGGTTCAGATGACTATTGGCTGATCAGCTCTGCTCCCTGGGTTTCACCTACCAACAGAATAGCTTAGTCATGTTCTTATGAAGAAAGAGAGAGAGAGCCAGAGCAAGTTCAGTCGCCCAAGCATCATGTCTGCTAACATCCATTGGCCAAAGAAGTGAGAAGTCAGAGTGGGAGGTCACTAGAATTGCATGGTAAAGGGCATAGATATAAGGAGGGTTAATAAGTCAGGGCTACTTTTGCCATTAGCCAGAGCTATGATTATAATACTGGAACCTCTCTCTCTCACTGTGCTAGGTGCTTTGCATTAATCAGGTTAAATCTTGACAACAATCACTGCTATGACAATAAAGGTTCTTGACCGCAAATGACAGAGTGCCCATATTAAATTTCAAGGAAAAGTCTATTTATCTGGGAAATAAACCAGTCAAAGTTATTTAATACGTCTGAGTTATGGTAAGGTTAGCTATGGGGACCCAAATGTGATCTTCGATGCTCTGTCTCCCTCCATTTCTCAGCTCTTTCCCCCTGTGTATTGGATCCACTGTGGAGACAACTTTTCCATGAAACCTCTTGTAGCAATGCCAGGTTTAAATCACTCTTACAGCTTGTGATTTAGATGACCAGCATCCTGGTGTGTCTAGGATTAGGAGGTTTCCTGGGATGTGGGATATTCACTGCTATAACTGAGTAAGCCCCGGGCAAATACAGATGAATTGGTCCTCCTACTTGCAACCCCAGGGAAGAGAGGGCATTTTCCTAAATGGATTTGGCAGAAAAGTCCCTTGGTGGACTCCCATTGGCCTGCCGTGGATCATATGATATTCCTGAACTAATGCCAATGGTCAAGAAGATGAAGTCTCTGGCCAAGATTAGGTCATTTTCCAAACCTAAAATGTCGTGGAGTTAACTCTTTCTGAATCTTACGAAAAATCGGTGGACAAGATAGATACCCAAAGGAAAGGATCCAGGATATACAAACAGTGTAAGTCACTGGAGTACTGTTGTTACCATTTTATAGATGAAGAAATAAAATCTCCAAAAAATAGAGTCTCTGAGAGGTTTAGTGACTTTCCAAAGTCACATAACAAAGAGAGTAGCTGAGCCAGGATTTGAACCACGATATTTCTGGCTTTAAAGTCTGCACTCTTTCCACTGCCCAGGCTGTTTGCCTACAGCAATAATAATACAAGTTTTCTGAAAGCCTAAAGCAGCACTTAAAAAACAAAACTATACTTATGAAAATAGTGAGAAGCTATAAATACCCTACTTTGCAATTCACTGGGGAAAAACACAGAAACAGAGGCCACTTGCAGGGAATTTCTCCTCGGGAATACTTTTTGCCAAAATATGAACAATTAAATTGTACAAAAAAATAAAAATTGTACAACTTAATTCTTTTTGCTGAAACATGAATAAATGGTTGGAAAATATAAAGGGTTTTTAGGTTGTTTCCTATTTGTACAGAGGTATCAGGAAAATTTTCTCTCCCCGCCCACCGCCATACAGCACTGAGGGAGACTGAGAAAAATTACCATTGGATACACCTGAGCCACCTTCAAGTTCCCATTGGCTCCTGACACTAGAAACCATCTCCTGCCATCCCCTGCCCCCACTCTCCCCTACCTCAGTCCCCAGCAGAGCCGTTGGCCACATCCAGCCTCAGTCAATCCCCTCTGAGCACTGAGATACTACGGATCATCCCTATTTGGGGAGCACACAGAAGGAAGGTTCTGTTGCTTAGACTACTTGGAACTAGGACTCTCCACCTCCATTCTTCACGGACATTTCTAGCCTCTCTGCCTGAAATGACTCTCTTGGCCCTTCTGAGAGACGAGCAGCAGCCAGAGCCGACAGCTGGTGGTTTGTGCACCAAAGAGGCTGGCCGCGCTGGAGAAGCACCACGTGGCTTATCCTAACCATGCAGCATTTTGCCAGAATGAAAAATCACCAGGGCTCTACAAAACAACACGAAGAAAAGAATAAATGCCCTTCATGTCCTCTGCGGATCCTAAAACCACCACTGCTCTGCCCAGCAAAGACTTGAAAGCAGCAGTTGGAGTTAGTGGTCAAAAGACAGAGGGGCCTCCTAAGCTGGATGAAAGGAGTGACAGGTTCCTTTCAGTCTCCACTGCCCTGTACAAAGCCCATCACCCCACTGGCAGCAAAGGAGAAGATAAACAGCTGTGGCTTGAGTGTCTGTCTACTTAAAAGAGCAGAGAATGGTGAGAGAGAGGAGAAATAATTGTCATGGTTATAATGTTAAAAATGATAAAGCAAAGCACGTAAACATTTCACTTCAATGTTTTACCCCTGTGCTTTTATTTAAAAAAAGCCTTTAGTTATTAAAGGCATTGAAAAAATTATAAAAAGTTGGTGAGTCCACAAAAATTCCCCTTAACATGAAAGTTCTATAAAGTGATACAGATCCAAGAGAAAGGAGAAAAACATCTATTGAACACCAGCTTGGTGCCAATCACATTATATTTAGTATGTAATTTAACCTTTAAAACAGCACCATAAAGTAAGTATCTCTAGCATAATTTTATAGATGAGAAACTCAGCTTATACAAGTTAAAAATCCTGCCTAAGAGCACACAGTCAGTAAATTGGGAACTAGAACTTGAACCCATGTCTGTTTGACCATGAAGCCCATGCTCTTGCCTCCAAGCAGACAGCCTCCCAGACAAAAAAACCATTGGGGAAATTATAACAGAAAATGCAACTCAAGAGTCAAGATGATTTGTTATTGCAATGGATGGTTTTCTTTCCTACAGCTTATTTATATTCCTATTCCTCTGACTGCTAAACAGAACTACGGAGATAAACACAGCGGGCTCAGTTGAGAACATTCTAGAAGGATTTTTATTATGTTTGTTCACTCTTTTGCAATGAGTTTCTTCAAGACCTTTGCAAAAGTGAGATAACACATGCTGTGGTACAACCATGACTGGTGAGGTAAAAACTACATCATGACCTGAGTCACCAGGACAGACTCTGGGGAACAGGAACTTCCTTCCAACACAATTAGCTTGACCGGTCAGCATTGCAACTGTCAAATATGGGCTACTATTTTTTCTTTGCCAAATCAACGAGTGAGGATCCAAAATATTATTAACACTGTAGAAATCACCCACCACATGTTATTGCACAAGTAGCGTGAAGACTACCACGGGGATTCCTTCTGTTTGTGACTCGAAGCTGGGAGACATGTCAAAACAGAGGGATAAAAGCTGTCAGAACTCAAGAGCTGATGTTAACCCATCCAGTTACACACCTGCTACAGAGGATAATGGGTCTCATTTCAGGCAAGTAAACATGTCATATTCTCATTAGAGGAAGTAGCAATGGATAATTTGTACCTATAAAGGTAACTGAATGTGTGCATACAATTTCCTTCAGAGCCTGTGCCATGAGTATGCAAAGTCTTAGAATAGAAAGCTATTGCGAATGTTAAAAGGGTCAGATAATTTGGGTCAGATAATTCCCTAATATTAATTCCACTGGGTCACCTTCATTGCTTAGCGGAAATAACATATAACATGCCCTTGAAAACTTACCTAAGACCAGGGATATCCCTTTTACAAAAAATAGAGAGTTTTAAGCATTTTGAGTTTGGACTCTATGGTGTCTGGGGACATGGTGAAAATTTTATAATTCTTGGTTTCCCTAGGACCTGGTATAATGCATGACCAAGGTAGGCTCATAATAAATGTTTCTTGAATGAATGAAACATTTGTGACTGTTCGGTTTGTGTTTCAAAGTTAGCTCAATAAGTGCTGCTTATTTCTGTTTAAATTATTACATCATATTTTGTGTAGCTGCCTCTAAGTGATTTGTAAAATACACCTCTTTCAATGATGTTTCTTATATGTATCTCATATATAAAAGACAACTGCTTTTTTAGTTCGATCTTGAAGGCAAAAACAAGCAAGTTAAGAATGGCACACATACACCATGCCTCCCTTCTGTACTCAGGCATGGCAGACTCTGCCAACACTGATTCCTGCCTGGTTTCAGATCCTTCACAAGTTGGTGAATCCAGGTAGCTACCACCAGTTGGCTGGATTTGGCATAAAAGCTGAACCTATTGATCCTCCTTAATTTAGAATTTCCTTTTGGGATAGATAAATTAGAGATTATCTAAGTGTACATAATAAAACCAATTGGTGAATTTAGATTTCCTACACAAAATGTAATTCTACCAGTGGCACTACAGTTCTATTCCAAGATGGATCTTTTAATTTTGCTGTTTCTTGTACGAACATAAGGTTAGAAGAACTGTGGACTCTGCTTTGACCAGTTTCCTACCTTAGCCTGCTTCCAAGTGGTGCTGGATTCTTAAGCGCCCTTATCCCAGCTCCCTGTGAGTGGGGCATTTCATGAGATATGATAAAGTCTACTGTGCAATTTGTTTTTCTAATGGGATTTTAGCAGGCATCATGCAAGAAAAACCTTAAAATGGTCTTGGGCTACTGAACTTGCTCTCACTCTGCTATCACCATGAGATGACAAGAAGTAGTTTCTCAGAGATTAGTTTCAATGTGGAATCTGAAACTACATCAATGAACTTTTTTGTTTCATTAAACTAAGCATTCTGTTTCCTTCCAATCCAGTGGTCTAACTTGAACTTTGAATGGATCTTTTAACCATGTGTGATTTCATAATACCATGGATCAATCATGGAACATACTGGTTCACTGAGTTGCGTAGATCTCCCCAATATTGCACATTTCATTAAAATACCAAAAACCACACGTGTAAATATTACTACCAATCTCATTAGAAAAACTTATGGTATCAAGCTCACAGTGGTGCTTATAAATTTTTTCCAAAATTCTCATTTTCACTTGAAACCTTGAATTTTATCATTGGCAACAAACACTGTTGTTTTCCTTGGAGTGACAGTCTAACTATGTTCATTTTCAAAAAAATGTCTGCCAAATATCCAAGTCTGGATAATCATAGTTTGTCTGTCAGTAGTTTTTCAATCAGCGATCCTGTTCCATGAAGAAAGAAGCTAGTTCAGCTTGTAACTCACACAACTGCACGAGTGCTTTTCCTCAAGACAACCATAGTACTTCATCAAGGACACTCTTAGGTGAAACTGACATTTATTGTTTTTATTTTTAAATTATTGCTATTTATTTCTCTGATTGCATGGTAGCAAAGAATGTAATGATTGCTAGAGGTCTGGGGCCACTGCCCTGATTCATGCTACGGCCCATTGCTTTTGCACTGGATATGCAAACGTCAAAACTATTGTTCCAGGACTAAACCATGTAATCCAAAAACTTACTTAAAGTTTGAATATTTTAGCAAATTTTTGTATTTGTTGCTGAGCATTCATCAAATAGATATTATGTAATGATGAGTCGACGCTGATAACACACAAAAGTTAAGCCCAGCTTATCTTTAGATTCATCCATTTACAAGATTTAATGCAATTCTGAAGATGATATATTAATGCAATCTTTATGTTTGCAGCTAAATTTGGTAATCAGTGAGTTAACTGTATCATTGGAAAATGGCACTGCTGCTATTCTTTTTACTGACTTTTCAGGCAGCTGGCATTCAGCAATGTCAACTGCAGAGGATTTATTCATTTACCAGCTGTTGTTTGTACTTCTCTGACCAATGAAATACTTACCCTATAAGATGCTTCAATAGCTGTTTCATTTCTAGTTTAAAAATCTGTAACAAACAACTTTTGACTTTTAAAGAACTCATCACATCTATGCTTAAAATCTTCAATTCCTTTTTCTTCAAACTTTTAATGATTGCTCTCAAAGTGATGTCTCAACTGGCAGCAAAATACTATTTGAAAATGTTCTGTTGTACAATCCACAATAAGGTAAACTGTTAACATCTATAAATATGGCTCCCCTCATCTTCATCCTTCTTCTTGTCCCACCATCCCATTTAATTAAAAGTTCCACAAAGGTGGAAAAATTCATATTTATCTGTGTATATCCCAGCATTTAGTAACCAGAGCAAACTGATACTCAGTAACAGATTTGTTGCATTGGATTCAAGATTTGGTGATAAAGGATTGCTTCTATACACTGATGTGAAAATTAAGCCTCAATTAAAGTGACAATATTTTGCTGCAGATTGTGTGAAATAACTTGAGTTCACCCAGTTTAATCTCTGGCCATAACACACAGTCTTTCTGTTTTGTTTTTAGTAAAAATAATTCCAGTTACCGAAGAGAGAATCCTGGTTCAATGTCGCTTAAGACACAAGTGAGTTCACTGGGCCATGTAACTAACTCTAAGTCCAGTGGTGGGTTTGGCCTCAGGAACAGGTGGATCCAGAAGATTAAAAATGTTGCCAGACACTGCTTCTGTTCGGGTCTCATTTCTCTTCTTGTGGTATTTTGGCTTCATTCCCAGAAAGATTACTTCCACAATTAGGGAAAGAAAACGTCTCACAGACCAAATCTATATCCCTATGGCTCACAATTCAAAAGGGAGAGACCTACTTTCTCTCTTCCAGCAATCACTTGTCAAGCCACATGGAAGGACTTGTATTGGTGTTTTTCAGGGTTCACATGCCTACCTCTGGGTGAATCACTAAGTTAAGGAGGAAGTGGTTCTGTGACTGGCCGAGACTTGAATGTGTGCTCACCTCTAAAGGCAGAGGTAGAACAGACCACACTAGTGACTACCCTACTAGTTTTACATGGAGTGGAAAAGGATATTAAGGGAAAAAAATGTCTGCTGCATTTTAGTTCATACTATACTCTTCCTGATTATAAATCTAATACATATACTGGATAATACAGAAAAATAATAAGGAAAAAAACCTGTAATGCTATCACACAGAGAGATTGCAGAAGAAAATTTTTGTGTGTATCTTCCCAGTTTTTCTATCGGTCGAAAATGAAAAAAGAGACCTGCTTTTAAAGTTAAAATATATTAAACCATTTCCTCACATTCTAAAATATTCTTTTACAACTTAACTGCAATGACTGGTTCAAAGAGCAGTCTTGGGAGATGTTCTAATGCTCACAAACCTCCCTCTTTCTTAAAAGTAATTTCAATCTTCTAGGACGTGAAGTTACTATTTTCTCCGCAGTATTCCTTAGTGCTCAGATGAGGCTAGAGGGCAGAACGTGAGCCTCCTGTGGAACGCATTTACTTCCTATGCACAAAAATAAATCCACATTAAATACTGAATCTAGAGAAAGACTGGAGTCCTATCAGCATGCTCCTGCACTTGCAGAAATTTGAAATACAGCCTGAGTCCTGTGTGATGCTGAGCAGGCTGTGAGGCCAGAACTGCAAGTGTCCATGAATGCTGGAAGTGATGACCATGTTGCTGACCCAACTTGCTATTTCTGTTCTTCTTTCTACTTGTTAATAATGGAAGAGTAAAAATCTACAGCAGACATCCTTGAATTTGCACGAGCCAGTCATGCAGCCTGGTGCTAAGACCTTCAGTGAAAATCATGATAACTGAGCTATGGAAATGGATGTGCTGTGTATGTTGTGTTGTTACATGGGAGTCAGCTAGTGGTATGCTGATAAATGTTTAAAAACTAGTTCTTCAAATAAAACAACCATTATCTTCAGTGTTTGCCATTTCTATGGTGTAAATACTGCCACAATGGTCAGTCTTAAACTGCCAACCTGACATCACTGAATATGTTAGAAGGCTAAGAAGAAAACTGCACCATTGGTTTTCATGAGCTGGTATAAGCTGGCTTCAGCACAACACTGATCCAGTCATTCCTTCTACCAGATCTTTAGTGAGCTCTTATTCTGTGCCAGATATTGTGCTAGGCTCTGGGGCCTAGCAGAACACAGATGTTGTTTCTACTCTCTTGGATTTGTAATTTAGTCGGAAAGATGGATATGAATCAAATATTCACAGAAATGAAAGTTAAACTAAAGCAATGGAGAGCTATGAAAGCAGGTAATAGGAGGTTGTTACCTTGTCTTAAGGTCAATAAAGAGCTCTCTAAGTGTTATTTGCCTGTGGTCCAATGTAGACTACTGGTTTCAAGCCAGAGGAAAAGCAGCTTCTGATATCTGAGTACTGCCACTTTTCTCTTGGGGCAGTATTAAATCCCTGTGTTTGAAATACCTAGGATGGATTCTCATTTTCTGACAAGACTCTCAATGATATACTGAGGAACTGAATGCACTGAAATTTGTTAGTTTGGGGTTTTCCCTGTGCAGACAAAATCCTAAGAAAAGGATCTGAAGGCAAGTAGAGGAGTGGAGAAGTAAGACAAGAAGAGAAGGAAGTGAATAAAGAAGGGTGCCTTATCCACTCCACAATTCACAATAACCAAGACATGGAAACAACCTAAATGTCCACTGATGGATGAATGGCTAAAGAAGATGTGGCCTGTATATACAATGGAATACTACATAAAAACAATGAAATAATGCCATTTGCAGCAACGTGAATGGATGGAGATTATCATACTAAGTGAAGTAAGTCAGACAAAGAAAAACAAATACCATGTGATATCACTTATATGTGGAATTTAAAATATGACATAACTGGACTTATCTATGAAACAGAAACAGACTCACAGACATAGAGAACAGACTTGTGGTTGCCGAGGGGGAGGATGGTGGGGGAGCAATGGATTGAGAGTTTGGGATTAGCAGATGCAAACTATTATGCATAGAGTGGATAAACAATAAGGTTCTACTGTACAGCATACCATATCCTGTGATTAAATCATGATGGAAAAGAATACGAAAAAGAATGCATATATATGTATAACTGGATCACTTTACTGTACAGCAGAAATGAACACAAACTGTAAATCAACTATACTTCAGTAAAATAAAATTTTTTAAAAAAGGAGGGTGAATTATCAAGCAAATTACCACTGCAAGCAGCTGGCTCTTACAGGGTTGAAAATGTACCTCAGATTTAATTTATGCAATGGGAGACGGCGTTGGGGTATGTATCCACCAACTCCCAAAAGCCATCTGTTAAAGGCTGCTTCTGAGGGGTGTAATTCCCAGAATTTCTGGCCTGCTGTGCATGTGGAAAGTGTGAGCTCTTGCAGCCAAGAAAGACTACAGGCAAGGAGACTCAGGTATGGGCATTTGGAAGTCCGGCTGATGGGCCCAGAAATGGTCAGTGTCAAAGGGATACGCGCAGGGCACTGACGATGTCTGCTACAGGTAAGTAAAAATTAAATGGTAAGTGTGCAGAGACATGAACAGTAAGTGAATACCGTTGTAGAAAATGTGTTTGAGGTTGTTTAGAGTTGGTTCAAAGACCATCACTAGAGATGCATAAGCAGCTCATCATTATACGCTGGGGTTCAGCAGCTAAATATGTCTGGATACCACTGTAATAATGTGTCCCAAGCCAACACGAGTTTATGTTGCTACCCTCAAACAGCCCTTGAGATTTCCAATCTGTGACCTTTGAAAATGTTCAGTTGGGTTGCACGATATGTGTTGGTTTAATATCATTCTTCAATTTCATCTCTGACACTTCCCTCTTTCCCACGAAAGCCCTATATGCCGTCGTCACCAAATTACCTTCACTTCCTCCGTTTCCTGCCTTTGAATTTTCACAAACCATTCTACCTGTCTGGTGAACCCCCTACTCATTCTTCCAAACCCAACTCAAGCAGCAGCTCCTCTGTAAAGCTTTCCCTGACCCTCAGGATCAGCTAGGCTTGGGTTTACTACTCTACGTTTTAGCATCTTAGCAGGTGGTTAAAAGCGAGAGAACTCTAAAACAGAAACTGTTCCCTTTTTATTCAGATAAAACCGACATAACATTAAACTACCCATTTTAAAGTGTACCATTCAGTGGCATTCAGTACATTTACAATGCTTTGCAATTGTAAACATCATCATCTCTTATCTAGTTACAAAATATTTTCAATCCCCAAAAGGAACCCTGTATCAGTTAAGCAGTCACTCCCTTCAGCGGCTGCACTAAACTGCTTTCTATGCGTTTATCTATCCTAGATACTTCATAGAAGTAAAATTCTATCAATATTGTCACCGGCAAAGCTCATTAACAATTTTCAGGGAATAAAAACAGACTCTGGGTAATAAGGTAAAGTCTAACCTTTTTCTTCTTTTCCTTCGTGCTCTGTCTAGTTTCATTTGCTCACAGGGTGCCCCGTGCAGTGGTCTTGCCCCGAGCCCTTCGGACCACAGTTCCTAGGGCAAAATGGCTGCGCCCAACACCTCAGCTCATAAGGCTGTGTACAGACGAGCCATGTGCAGGAGCTCTGCGCACGACACTACAACTCAAGATGGCAGCGGGAGGCTGAGGGCAGAGTCGCCGCGCCCGCCATTCGGATCTGACGCACCGTGAGCAGCACAGCAGCCCCTCCGCCAGACTCGCGAGAACTCCGCCAGAATCGCGAGAACTCCGTCCGACTCGCGAGATCCCCGCCCCTACCCTCACCCCACTTCTCGCCTAAAGCAGCCCCGCCCACAGCCCTTCCAGGACAAAGTGTGCTGCAGAGTGTGAGCTCACACCTCTCCATTCTTTGATGAAGGAATAAAGCTTTCCTTTGCTTCTGAACCGAAGGAACTTCATCACGGTCTTGTTCTCTTGGCTCAAACGACACGGGGCAGGAGGACCCTTGTCAGGTCTTCTTTCCTTTCATGGCTGAAGGCTGTTCCATTGTATGGATATACTACATTTGTTTTTGCATTCGTCAGTTGATGGATATGTGGGTGGTTCCCACCTTCTGGCTGTTGTGACTAGTGCTGCCATGAACCTTCATGTACAAGTATTTGTTTTTTTGGAATACCTATTTTCAGTACTTTTGGGGATACACCTAGGAGTGGGGTTGCTGGGCCATATGGTCATTCTGTGTTTAACTTTTTGAGAAAGTGTCGAATGTTTTCCACAGTGGTTGCATCATGTTACATTTTTACCAGCAATGTAAGCACATTCCAATTTCTGGAACTGCCCAGTTTTGAATCTACGCTCTAATACTTACTAACTATGAGCCCTTGGGCAAGATACTCCCTGCGCCCAATTTCCATCATAAATAAAGGAGAATGGAATACTACCTACCTCATATGATTGTTTTGAGGATTAAATGTGTCACTAGGTGTAAAACACTTAAATAGTGCCTGGCCCAGGGGAAGGACTAAGTGTCAGTTATTTTATTTATTGCTGTTATTGCAATTAAACATTTCAACATAAAAATGCAAAGCCTGTCTAGTTTTTCAGATTTTTATCTCCATTTCTTGGTACAGTACCTGGCAAACAGAATATAGTCAATAAACGTTTGGAGAGTGAAATGGATGTTAAAAGCTGAGGAACTTCTCAAAAATAGTGAATAAAAATATAAGCCATATTAAATATTAGAATATATAGCAACAAGTATTATGGTTCTCATAATAATAGACACACAGCTGAATGTAATAAGTAGTCCATAATAAACCCTGCTATCTATAAGTCCTTTTTTTAAATTTATTTTAAAATTTATTTTTGGCTGCGTTGGGTCTTCATTGCTGCACGCTGGCTTTCTCTATTTGTGGCAAGCGGGGGCTACTCTTCATTGCGGTGCACGGGCTTCTCATTGCCGCGACTTCTCTTGTTGCAGAGCACAGGCTCTAGGTGGGCAGGCTTCAGTAGTTGTGGCTCGAGGGCTCTAGAGCGCAGGCTCAGTAGCTGTGGCACACGGGCTTAGTTGCTCCGTGGCATGTGGGATCTTCCCGGACCAGGGCTGGAACCCGTGTTCCCTGCATTGGTAGGCGGATTCTTAACCACTGTGCCACCAGGGAAGCCCTATCTATAAGTTCTTAAAACATGATGGCCATATAATAAATACAGAACAGATTATCCAAAAGGTGTTGTATAATCATCTATACAAAAAGGGATGAAGAAGGTTATATTTGACACCTAATACCAAAGTAAATCCAAATGAATAGAAATGTTTATATGAAAATTAAATTTAAAAATTATTTTTGTATTTTTGCCTGTAGAAATAAAAGCATGGAATAAATAAAAAATAGCAATAAATTTGACTATTATAACAGAAAAAGGCTCTGTAACTCAAAATGAATAAAATGAAAAGGTGAACAAACTGAGAAAAAATACTTGCCACAGATATTACAGTGTTTATATCCTGAATATATGAAGAACTGTTGCAGGTCAATAAGTAAAACAGCATGGTAGTAATTACGAAAGAGAAAAAAAATAGGTGTGCAATAATTTCCAAGAAGAAAAATCAATGGCCAAAACAAACAAACAAAAACCCATGAAAATGAAAAAGACTGAATTTTACTAGGAAATAAAGGGAAAATTTAAAATGAAGATGCCACTGTTACCTATCTAATTAATAGATTTCAGAAACTAGTAAGCCTCAATGAATCATGTGGGCACACTGCAATGGGGACTTTCAAACGTTGCTGATGGCTATGCAGATTGTTGCAAATTTTCTGGAAATTCTAGAATTTCTCTTAATGGAATCATATAGTATATTCTCTTTTATATCTGGCTTCTTATATTTTTTAATGTTTAATGTTTTTGAGATTTATCCATATTATGGTATACAACAGTACTCCTTACTTTTTAAATGCCAAGTAAACTTCCATTGTATGAACGTGCCACAAATTGTATATTCATCGATTTGTTGATAGACATTTGGATTGTTTCCAGTTTGGGGCTATTAGAAACAAGGCTGTTATGAATATTCTTAAACATAGTATGGACATGTTTTATTTCTTTTAGGTAAATACCTAAGAATGAAATTGCTAGATTGGACAATAAGTATATAATACACTTTATAAGAAACTACCAAACTATTTTCCAAAATATTTGACTAATTTACATTTCCACTAGCAAGATATGAGAGCTGAAGTTGCTCTTTGCCTTCAGCAATACTTTGTATTGTCAGTCTTTTAATTTTTAGCCACTCTAGTGGTTATGGACTTGTTTTTTTAAAGCAAAAATATTTTATGGGCATTACTGTGTTCTTCATATTGCCTCACATATTTGCACATGATGTCTGGTTGTTCCATTCTTAATAGGCTAAGGGTGATCGGCAAGTTCGGGTGGCAAAAGCCTGATCTGTCCAAAGTTTCATCAGTTGGTTCATCTCCTAATGGTCTTTGAATGAATCAGTTATTTCATCAGGGAATACAAAATGGTAATTCAAAAAAAATTCTGTCATTCTTTCCACGTTTTTAACTAGAATTCTTTTATAGGCAACAACCTTCACATGTTGATCATGGCTATTGGTTTACCCTGAAATACAGTTTATACAGGAAACAGGAAAAATCTGTAAATCATTCTCTTAAACAGCCAATAAGTTAAAAACTCAATAATTTTTTGAAGAGTTTTTATCGCCTTGGAAAAAATGCTCACAAGCTTTGTTAAGTGAACAAAACAAGAACAAAACTATAGTTAGCAAGAGCATTGTTTGTCTCTGTTTTGTGGGATTATGGATAGTTTTTACTGAAACTACATTTTGCTATATTTTCCAAGTTTCTACAATGAGGATGCAATACTTACAAAATTTGTGCCGAAAAAAAGTCATAAATTTGCTGACCTAATCAATGGATAGCTGGATTAATTCTTTTTTAGATTTCTCATTTCCACAGTTATTCACAGATATCTACTGTACACATTGTAAAGGAGGATAGAAGACATTAGACAGAGAGAAGGTGGAGTTTCAATTGAGCCAGGTTTTGAGTCTCTCAGGTCTAATACACTTTCTTTCTTTAGGCCCTAAGATCTTTTATGAAGAAGTGAAACAGAATGGCCTAGACTAGGAATAAAACTACTGGCAAGAAGAAAATATTGGGGATTGCTACCAAAAAGTCCTAAAATAAAAACTTGACAAAAAATCCAGCAGGTAAAAGGCCTTATGCTCCTCTTTCTACTTGCTGATAAATAATGATATTTAGAGATATCATATTAACTCTGATCTCGCTAATGTTTTCACAACTTGTGCTGATGTTCAGGTGCTTGTGTCAAAATCCTATCCTTTCACATACTGAATCAATCAACGTGCTCCAAATAGCGCCATTTACCAATGTGTGCCTTGTAAGTGTTCGAACCTTTTCACCAAGATGAACATCATTTTATAAAAAAACAACTCAGCTAGGAATTTTGACGTAAGAACAATGCTGATTAGAAAATATGGCCTCCTTTGATTCAGGCATCCAGGTTTGCCCTGGAGCCACAGCTTATTTAAGGGAAGCTGAATTCTTGCATTTTCATCTTTAGCATCGGATTGCCAGAATCTCAGCCTGGCATACGAAAACACCTGAACTCACACTCCCTCCCCCACCCCCGACAGGCTATCTGTTCTTCTTTAGTGCAGTTTTCGTTTCCCTTTAGAGACATTCTCTTTGGCCCTTTCAGCACTATTAGATTGAAAAATGCCTCACAGCCTAAAATGATGTTTATTGAGATTGATAGTCTATGGGAATCAGGCTTTCCTGTTGGTTTGACTGAGTCAAGTACCTCCTCTTCTGTGACTGTCACCACGCACAATTACATGGTCAGAGATGTTTCATGCTGCTCACCAGTGTGGTGATCCCAGAAGTGAGGACCATGAAAGAACTTCTCGAATTAGATAGACAAAGATATCAATATTTCTGAAGAGCTACTATATCCTCGACTTTACTTACTATTTGGCCATTTGTTTTCTCCCAGCATCTCTCTCTCTCTCTTCTACCACTGAAAGCATCTAGTTTTCCACTGAGGAATCAATGCTCCATATTTGTAGCCATGACGTTTAGGTAGGATTGACTTTACCCTTCTGGGCATGGGCTCCCATCACTTTCAAATAAATGTATTTCTTTCTTCCGACTACAGTGATTGATTTGGGAATGGGCATGTAAATAAAACACACCAATTCTAGGTACTGAAGAAAGAAGCTGTCTCCCTCTTCCACAGAAATCACCAGAAGAGAAAATTTACCTTTAAGTAGAGAGTGTGGTACAAGGCTGTGTGGCCTGGAACTTCTGCAGCCATTGTTTCATGATGAGGTGAGTCATTCTGGGGACAAAGCCAACACAAAGGAGGGCTGAGACACAGAGCTACATCCCTCATGATCCCATGAACTCTGGACCAAACAGTAGCTGGAGCACCAAAACTCCTCCAGACGTTTTAAGCTAAGTGAGCAATTAAATATGCCTGTTTTTCTTAAGCTAAGTTGGATTGAGTTTCCTGTTGTTTGTCACCCAAGATTCCTAACCAGTATATTGTCTATAATTTACATATTTCCCTCACCATATGTTTGCAAGGTAAGTATTATGGTACCCATTTTACAGCTGAAGATAGCAACTCTCAGAGAGAGAATCCCAGTGATGGTACAGCTAGGAGGTTGAACTTAAGTTGTCTAAAGCCCATATTATTAACCTCTATGCCAACATTTTTCAAAGTGTGGTCTGAGAACTTCAGAAGGGGATGCCCAAGACTCTTTCTAGGGATTTATAAAGTCAAAACTACTTTTATTATAATACTAAGATACTATTTGTCTTTTCTACAACGATTATCTTATGAGAACACAGTGGAGTTTTCCAGGGGCTTCATGACTTGTGATGATGTCATTTCCCTGGTGGCAAATAGAATATGTGTTTCTCTGTTCTAGTGTTTTCTAGAATTTTCTACTGCAGGCTCTTTGGGGATCTCAATATTAGAGTATAAAGAGGTCTTGAGATTAAAAAGTTTGAGAATCAGTGCTCCAAGCTCCAAGTAGGATTCAAAATGCTCAAAGAATTTACAGTGATACATTTTATCTAGCACAAATCATTTTTATCACTATTTTACATAAATATCACCTTATTACCATCTGATGAAAAATGGAATGAGTGTTCCATTAGATTTTAGTGAGAATTTATAATTTTTCTTTGTATTTAATTATACATTTTTCTTGGGAAATTCTAGATTTTGTGAATTTTAGAGAATTGAGGGCCCCTTCTGAGCTTCTTCTCAGGCTCTAAATTTAAACTGCCTTCATGGCTGAAATAAAAATTTCCCCAAATCAATGTTTTCAAACAGAGGTGTATCAGAGTGGGTGCATTAAGCCTGGATATAGGCAATAAAGGGGTGGATTTTCTGTAGAGGATTTTAAAACAATAGTAAAAAAATAAAAATAAAACCATAGTAAAATCAATGAAAAGTCTGTCTACTTTTTATTAGAAATACGCTCTGACAATCCTAAACCATGTCAGTAATAAAATACTCCTCTGATCACTACTTCAAAATAAAAGATACTTGGACCTCAATTGATATCCTAGAGTTTGGTATCAGAACTCCTGAATTCCATCCCACCGTGATCCCCCTGACTTGGATATGAAATCACTTCCTTCAGTTCTTCCCTTATAAACTCAAAATAATGATTAAAAAATACTCAATACTTGTATAGCATCTCTACCTCAACTCAGGACCTTCTCTGTTCCTCAGGGTCCACCCTCCTCTGATGGCCTCAAGACACCCTTGATATGCTTACTCCCTGTAACCAAAAATCCAGTGGGATCTCCAGATCACAAGATGCTCAGAATTGAAATCAATGTCAAGTTTACAGGTGCAAACTGCAGAGAATCTTCTAGCGTATTACCTTTACCCGCTCTCCCATCTCAGCTCACACTCTGTCCCCCCTCCCTCAATTCACTGTGAGCACCTTGGCCTTCTTTTGGTTTTTCTGTGCACTCTGCTCTCCCACCTCAGGACTTTACATATGCTGTTCCTTTGGTTTAGATTGTTCTTCCCCTGACCCACCATCTGGCTGGCTTCTTCTCAGCCTCCGGGTTTCAGGAGGCTTACATATCCCTTCCTCAGAGGCCCACCCTGTCCAACCCTTCAGAAGGCTGACTCCCCTGTTATTCTTTCATCATCTCCTTTACTTCTCCTTCATAGCACTTACCGACATTTGTACATGTACTTCGTTTTTGTCTCTCTCCCCCACTAAACTGTGAACTCCTAAGGGTGGTCACCATGTCCATTTTATTCTTCATTCTCCCAACTACATAAGCGCAGCCCCTGGCACGTGGTAGATGTTTAATACATATATGGGAATGAATCAGTAAATGAGTGAATGAATCCTCCTTTCTCCAAAGAGGACAAAACTCCACCCAAAACCTAATGAGGAAAAGGCATGTTATTGTTTTCAAAAATAAGACTGCTCTTGGGTCTCTAAAAACATTAGAGAAATTAGCAATTTAGCCCAATTCCACGAAAGAATAATTGACTGAAAAGAAATCAATCTTATATTGGCTCCTTTGGCAAGGTAGACGTAAGAGTCCATGCTATGGATTCTATTTCTAAGAGTTCACAACCAGGAAAAACTAAGGGTGAAAGAGATAAAAATATTGGTTACAACTGGGTGGCTGGAAATGGTCTAAATCTTGATCTGGATAGTGATTACACGAGAGTAGACATATATAAATAATCAACAAGCTGTACACATATTGCTGTGAGCATTTTTTGTATCAATTAAAAATATATTCTTTAGCTAAGTTGACAAAAGAAGATTTGAACAAAATTGTTGACCAGACTAAATGGATGCTATAGCTTCTAATAGTATCAAGAAGCAAATTGCTTTATCAAACTTGAACTAAAACCCATGTCATCAGTAACATTCCTGGTAGGAAGGTATCAGTACATGCATCCCATAATTTAGATACACACCCTTTGGGAAAAAATATATGAATACCTTTTCAGGAACGTTACAGAGTCAAACCAATACACAGTAACCAAAAAGGACTCTGCTCTGATATAATTTAGTGTTCACTCTTGAAATCATTTTCTTTGTCAAAGAGCATAAGTGGATGCCATAACTTTGAGCTTGTATCATTTCCAAAAGAAACAATGCAATTCACTGGGCATACTCAGTTGCTTCCAAAAGATGCTCCCCTTTGATAGGCAGGTGGCTAATAAATTGATCTTTTTACATGGAAATTATGTTGCATTTAATTTTTCTCAGGGCCAAAACTATAAATAGAAAACAGGTCATTGTATCATGACAATAAATTATTATTATTTATGCACAATGAAGATGAGAGAGTGACTTGCCTTCATAAATTACCTTTTCTCCATGATTCATTGAATTCTTTCCGATCCATGAATAATGAGCCCCCTAATTTCCTACAAAGAATTGGAGAAATGAAGACAAAGCGAGGGTGGGAGGAACCTGGAGAAAAGTTATTGAATTAAGAATTCACATTTTTACATAGCAAGCATATGAAGAATGTTCCATGGCGGTCTACATGAAATTGATGCTGCATAATTTGAAAGATAGCAGCCTGATGCCTCTTTATTCCCCTTGACGAGTGCAAAGGCTGCTATTTTAACAATGGCACTGAATACTTTTTTGAGATGGCTTGTTCCACGAAAAAAGCCTCCTTTAAGAAGTGCTTACATTAATAACATGTGCGATCCAGGTATCTTTCATACAAAACCAGAAAAAAGCCTGTTTTGCCTATACAAGCACTATTTGTTTGCTCCCGACTTTAAAATAACCGTTTAGAAATGGTGTTTTCATTAAAATCATGATACGCTCAAACAAAATTGGATTCTACTCTGTGAAATGCAACATTCAACAATATAAAAAGAGAGTCTGTGATTAAGAATAGTCAACAGGGCTTCCCTGGTGGCGCAGTGGTTGAGAGTCCGCCTGCTGATGCAGGGGACACGGGTTCGTGCCCCGGTCCGGGAAGATCCCACATGCTGCGGAGCGGCTGGGCCCGTGAGCCTTGGCTGATGAGCCTGCGCGTCCAGAGCCTGTGCTCCGCAACGGGAGAGGCCACGACAGTGAGAGGCCCGCGTACTGCAAAAAAAAAAAAAAAAAAAAAAAAAGAATAGTCAACAAGTTTATCATTTGATTTTATGGGGAGAAGAAAGAAATGTTGACCATTTTTCTTAAAATATGTACTAATAAATTTATTAAAATGTGAGGTGCTAGAGTCATCCTTTGTCTCCTCTAGGGAACCAGAAATATGGAAGATAAGCATTTATAGAAGAGAAATGAGTAACACTACTATAATCTCATTTATGATGTCAATAAATTCTCATAGTGTCATGATCATTTCTGATTTATAGAAGAGCTGCAGTGTAATAAAATACAGAACAAAAATGAAATCTCTTTCACTTTAAAAGTACTACTGGATCCGTAATAGACAAAATTTTATTTTTTTTCTCCAACAAAAGGAAAACAATAAATGCAGTGAAGCCGAGATGAGACCCTTGTTTAATTAGAAAAGATGATTTTTCTGCTCTCATACAGTAAGATTTCCTTATTTCAGACTCTACTGACTTGTCATTCATCATCATTTGGGTAAATGCTCAGTTAAAGTTCTCCCTTGTGGCTTTAGATTTAGAACAGCATCTGATTAGCAGACCCTGATTCACACTCACAACTTCCCATTAAAATACATGTAAAGATTTGGAGTGGGCTTCCCTGGTGGCGCAGTGGTTGAGAGTCTGCTTGCCGATGCAGGGGACACAGGTTCGTGCCCCGGTCCGGGAAGATCCCACATGCCGCGGAGTGAGCCATGGCCGCTGAGCCTGCGCGTTCAGAGCCTGTGCTCCGCAGCGGGAGAGACCACAACAGTGAGAGGCCTGCATACTGAAAAAAAAAAAAAAGATTTGGAGCGAGGTGAAAATCAGAGCAATAATCCAAAGTAGGTCTGATGATCAATCTAGACCAATATATTGTATACATTTCCACTTACTTAATATAATGACTGTTACTAGGAAGTAGATCTTTATCTGTCTGACATCTCCGAAATACCAGATTAGACTTACTAGTAAACTATGTGCCCCCTACCCTACAGGTGTGTTTTTTCTTTTTTTTAAGCAGTCATATTGGTGTTGTTTTCTTTCCTTTCATCCTTGATCCCTTCCTTCTCAAGTAAGATCTCTCTCTTTTACATCTACTAAGAGACCACAGCTCCCAGAAATCAAATGGACAGGAAGTTGAGAAAAATGACAATAGAAGTCATAGGAAATGTCCCTGCTACTAGCTGGGAATTGCCATTTTTTATTTATTCATCAAACACTAGGTAGTGGTAACAGGATAAGATTATATCAGGCCAACAGAGATGTGCTTGATGAATCCATGCAAAGACATTGAGAATGGAGATGAGGGCTGTAAACATGAGTTAATTTTCCAAGGTTATATCTTAGTCCTTTCTGGAGGCAGCTTTCCCCAAAATAAAGAGCCTCTTTTAAGACTCTCATAAGTTAATAATATGTACAACCAAGAGGACAAAGTATAGATTCATTGGCAATCCTCTATAAACAAACAAGAGATCAGTGGACTCTGTCATTCCTCTAAATGAATAAGTGGGAAAAAAAAGACCCAGTAGGAATCTATGAAAAAGAAATGGCAGAGGCCTTCCCTGGTGGCGCAGTGGTTGAGAGTCCACCTGCCAATGCAGGGGACACGGGTTCGTGCCCCGGTCCGGGAAGATCCCACATGCCATGGAGCGACTGGGCCCATGAGCCATGGCTGCTGAGCCTGCGCGTCTGGAGCCTGTGCTCTGCAACAGGAGAGGCCACAACAGTGAGAGGCCCGCGTAACACAAAAAAAAAAAAAAAAGAAATGGCAGAAAAGGGAAAGGAATCATTACCCTGAAGATTCAGAAGAACTAGCCTCTGAAAATGATTTACCACAAAAACAGGAGGAAAATATAAGAAAACTCCCTGTTGCCCCTGCACAAATGTCTACTGTCCCCAAAGCACAAAAGAGTGACAGAACATTTATGGAAGCTTTCTTAGGAAAGATTGTGGAGAGGATATATATATATATTTTTTTTTTTTAAATCACACACCATTCAGGAAAAAAACAAAACAAAACATGATGAATCCCCATTCACTAGGCATTTCTAATCTCAGCAGATTCCCATTTTGATTGCACAGCTGCGGGGAGGTCTTCTGCCTTCACCTTTCCTCTAAACCGTGCTTTGTTCTGTTACCACTCATCTCTACTCATCCCCCAGCACACTCCAGATCCAATTTCTTTCTTCCCTTGGTTATGCAGAATAGCTTCCCTTTCCCTTGTGAAAACTGGACTCAAACTCTAAACCTAGATCCCAAAGACCTGCAATTGGTTTCGTCAAAACTTCTTCCAATGTTGGGTCTCTCTCTACAAAGATTATGTACCACAAGCTAAGGAGATAAAAAATGTCTTTGAATGTTAAGCTCTTTTTATAATCACATTCTACCGCCTTACACTTTCTTTGTTAAGAAGCTTGAACCTGTCAACCTATGATTAACACCTATCCATTATGCTTCCCTTAGGTCCCAAAGAAAGAAGAGTGAGTCTCTACCTCAATAATTAGAGTCCCCACTGATATAACAGTTAATGTTCTTTTGGTTGCATTTAAATTAATGTGTTTCTGGGTAGTTTAGGCAAAGACTGATTTATCCAAGAAAATTAAAACAAGACTTCGTAAGGACCTTGGCAGTAGAGGCTCTGGTTCTTTCCTCTGGAATGGTGCCATAAAATGATAGCAGACTCAACCCTCTGAGTCTCTGCTCATGGGTCAAAAATCTCAGAAGAACTAAGCTGATTGGCTAAAGTCGGTTCACAGGCCCCTCCACAGACCAATCACAGTGGAGCAGGAGGAGGGTGGTTGTCTGTTACTGGAACAATGTGCTGGATGAGAGCAGTACTGCAGAGCTACTGGCACATCTTTCCCTCCTGGCTTTTCTGCAATTGTCTCCCGTTTGTTTCTCCACATCATCAGTGCCTCCCTTTCACTTGGTTCCTTCTTTATGTCTTCAAACAAGCACAGATATCTCCCAGCTTGAAAGAAAAATTTAACTTTATAACCTTCACTTCTCACCTAATTTTTTTTCCTTTCTTTCATAGAATTTTCTAGTAAACCATCTCTTCAGGTTCCCAGGCAACTGACTTACTCTGTAAAGAGACCTTGCAAATACTATTCCTCTTTACCTTCTTTTTTTTTTTTTGCTATCTCAAACTCTACCTTTACCGGAATGCCTTGCCCAACACCTGCTCCCTCCCTACCTTCCTGAACCAAAACTTCTAAAACACATTTGGTTTTAGCAAATATTATTGCATACAGTAAATGCTGCTATTCGGATTTTATTGATCCTGTAGTTTGCCTTTAGTTTGCTTATTTGCTTTTGTTTTATAGTTACCTAAGAGCAATAAGGAGTTTATAACATGCTTTTATGTTTGTACATATTTAAAGAGCATTATGGTAAAAATAATTCAAGGCAACCCTGCAAGTCTGAGAGAACACTTTTCTCTAAAAGAGGTCTTAAGTTGCAGGAAATTTAGGTCAATTTATCATTTAATCACATATTTCTTGGAAGCATATTTAACCTCTTTAGTGATGTGCCCCACAAAAGTACTATAAATTCTTCAAAGGTAGTGACAATGAGGTTAGTTTTTTCTGTGTGTATCTACCTCCAAATATCTACTAGTTTCTCAAAACTGTCTTTTATTGGGAGAACATGGAAGCTTTGATTTCAAAGAGTAGTTATAAAATTCTTTTATAGATAAGAACTATCTTTTATGGAGTGCTAACTTTTATTAAGTGCTAGGAATTCTGCTAGAGTATCTAAATCCTCCAAGATAGAATATCTCATTCCTCAATGCAAATTTACAGACTGTAATCTAATTAATACACTCATTTTACAGATGAGAAAACTGGGGCTCAGAAAGATTAAATAAATTGCCTAAGATCATATACCTAGTAAATACTAGAGCTGGGATTGCATAAGAAAAATGATTGTTTTGAGAACTAAGAACAGTATAATTTTCACGATAATTTAAAGCTCTTTTTATTTTGTAAGATATTTATATTTAATTCAGTCCTTAGTCTGTAAAAATATTGATAGTTTCTTTTTCTCACTGAATACTTTTAAAATGGTATCGTTTGTCAGTATTTATATAGTCAGTCCCCTTAATACGTTTGTAATATCACTATAAGCATTAAGAAATTTATACTCATTTAGTGTAACAGCTTTGTTTAATTTCACTTTGTGCTTGATAAGAGGATATTTTAATGTTTCAGGCTATGTTTTGTAATACAGGAAATGCCATACTAACACATCATTAACAGCACATTTCTGCCCACTGACTTTCCATCCAGAACAAGGAAATATGTGTTGTGGTGATTACTCTACAGAGAGAATCAATGTCACTAATGTTTCAACCAGTGAGTAGCTTTATAAAACACACTATAAACAAAAGCTTAGCATAAATGGAACAGGCATGTTTCAGCTCCATTTTGGCCTGATAATTGTTGCATTTATCAATTTTCAGGCAATTATACATTATAAGAAACCATTTCCAGGACTTTAACTCTTAACGACTTTGTTTCACATTCCTGCCGTCCTGGATTAGCTAATCGGAAGAAGAGGGGGCTGTGTGGTTAGTGTGCATTAACACAGAGCTTGGTCATGAGCGGGTTTCCACCCCCTACGGCTATGTTCAGCATGTGGTCAGAACCACTCTGCCCCATCAGATATGCCACTCTTGCTAATTTTTAAAGAAAATGCCTAAGAGTTAAAGGGGTCCCGATTTTAAAGAACAAACATTTAAAGAGCAGGGAATGACTTTCCATGTTGTGAGGGAAAAAAATCCAATTTTAAAAACTGAAGTATAGTTGATGTACAATATTATATGAGTTTCAGAAAATCCAAAATTTTTAACATGGTCTAAAAGTTCCTACTTGCTCTAGACTAGCCTCGGCAGCACCATTTGCCTCTCTTTGACCACTTGGGGAAAGAATGCGGTTTCCTCTGCCTGGGGCTCTCCACCATTCTCCTGCGGGCCACCCATTATCCCTCCTCATTCCTCAAATCTCACCTGACGTGTTACTCCCTCAGAGAAGCCAACTAACTCAGTACCTCCATCATAGAGTCTCATTGCAAAATGAAATCATATTTGGTAGCGCTTATGACTAGAATTAGATATTTTATTTATTTGGAGATCAGGCACTTGTCTGTCTGGCAGACAAAACAAGAGATGTTCTCTCAAGTCTACCTGGAAAGAGGGGAGAGAAGGAGAGGGGGAGAGAAAGACAGACAGAGAGATACAGGGAGAGAGAGAAAAAGGGAGGGGAGAGAAGAACTATATAGTCGTGCAGGGAGAAGCAAAGACTGATGATGTAGCCCCAGAGAGAGAGAGAGAGAGAGAGAGAGAGAGCAAGCATAGGTGCCAGAGTCCATGAAAACCACCCAGTTTTTTGTTTAGTCCAACCACATTTTCTGCTTATGGCAGAGGCTGTTAGTGCTCACCAGTATCTACGTTCTCCTCTTACTCCTGGTCACACAGTCAGGCTACTTTTCCCAGACTCCCCTGCACTTGAGTCTTACCATGGGACTGAGTCTCAGCCAATGGAATATGGACAAAAAGGATGTACACCACTTCCAGACATGGTTTCCCAATTCTCCCCTGGGCCTTTCCAGTCTCTCTCTTTCTTTGCTCATTGACTGGCCCACTAACAGGATCCAGCAGAGGATTCAGGACCTAGTAGAGCCATTAACTAGAAGGAGCCCACATTCATTTTTTTTTTTTTTAGAAATTTATTTATTTCTTTATTTTTTGATGTGGACATTTTTTTTTAAAGTCTTTATTGAATTTGTTCAATATTGTTTCTGTTTTATGTTTTGGTTTTTCAGCCCTGAGGCATGTGGGATCTTAGCTCCCTGATCAGGGATCAAACCCACACCCTCTGCATTGGAAGGCGAAGTCTTAACCACTGGACCACCAGGGAAATCCCGGAGCCCACATTCTTGAATCATTTTGTGGAAGGCCATCCAGCGAAGCCCCATTTGGCTTGTTTCTTGGTAAGAAACAAACCTTTACTCTGTTAAGCCATTGAGCGTTTCGTGTTCACCTTAGCAGCTAACTTTAACATCCATGAAACGTGTCACTATTTTCATATAAAATACCTTTCTTTGGCTTATATTAATTTGAAGCATATTTCAATTATTTACTACCAAAATAGCCTTGACCAAGATAGCTACTAAAAATGGGTTAAAGCTTTGTAATTTACACCACTGATTTAGAAGAAACTTACAATTAAACAAATGAAAAATATATATACAGTTGGTCCACCATATCATGGGTTCTGCATCTGCAGATTCAACCAAACTTGGATCAAAAATATTTGGGGGCTTCCCTGGTGGCGCAGTGGTTGAGAGTCCACCTGCCGATGCAGGGGACTCGGGTTCATGCCCTGGTCCGGGAAGATCCCACATGCCGCGAAGCGGCTGGGCGCGTGAGCCATGGCCGCTGAGCCTGCGCGTCCGGAGCCTGTGCTCTGCGGCGGGAGAGGCCACAACGGTGGGAGGCCCGCGTACCGCAAAAAAATATATATATTTGGAAAAAGTTTCCAGAAAGGTTCAAAAAGTAAAGCTTAAATTTGTCACACACCAGCAACTATTTACATAGCATTTACATTGTATTAGGTATTATAAGTAATCTAGAGATGATTTAAAGTATATGGGAGGATATGGGATTTCCCTGGTCACGCAGTGGTTAAGACTCCGTGCTCCCAATGCAGGGGGCCTGGGTTCGATCCCTGGTCTGGGAACTAGATCTCACATGCATGCCGCAACGAACAGTTCACATGCCACAACTAAGGAGCCCGACCCGCTGCAACTAAGACCCGGAGCAACCAAAGAGACCCAGCACAACCAAATAAAATAAATAAATAATTTTTTAAAAGTATATGGGAGGTTATGGGTAGGTTATATGCAAATATTATGCCGTTTTGTATAAAGGACTTTTGCATCCATGGATTTTGGTATCCGTGGGAGTACTAGAACCAATCTATATCTATATCTAGAGAAGAGAGAAATACTGGGTTGGCCAAAAAGTTCCTTCAGGTTTTCCCATAACATCTTATGGAAAAACCCGAACGAACTTTTTGGCCAGCACAGTATATACCTGTTGAGCATTATTATGGGAAGGGCAAGAATTAAAACCAGGGATACTCACTCATCAAGAGTCAAATGTAAAATCTATTAACACCGTAACCAAAAGAAGTAAAAAAAGGCAACCTAGGGCTTCCCTGGTGGCTGAGTGGTGGAGAGTCCGCCTGCCGATGCAGGGGATACGGGCTCGTGCCCCGGTCCAGGAAGATTCCACATGCCGCGGAGCGGCTAGGCCCGTGAGCCATGGCCGCTGAGCCTGTGCGTCCGGAGCCTGCTTTCCGCAACGGGAGAGGCCACAACGGTGAGAGGCCCGCGTACCGCAAAAAAAAAAAAAAAAAAAAGGCAACCTAGATGACCAATAAAATGGTCTGCGAATATTTATTGAGATTTTAGTTCAAATACACAGCCAGGTTGAGAACCACTGATCGAAACATTGGCACCAAACATCGAAACCACACCAAAACATTGGCAGAATTTACTTCTGTGGGGCAGGGGACGGTGCCTGGTGAGGAGGAATGTTTAACCAACTTCTATCACTATATAGTTCTGCACTGATGTCACAAAAAGCATGTTTTTTACGTTAAATTTTTTGCTTAGGTAATAAATGCACATGGTACAAATCTCAAAAGATATAACAGGGTTTGTAATGAGAAATGAGACTCTCCTGTCTGTAGGGGACCCACTTGCTGACCTGGACCTCCGAGGAAACCACTGTTAGCAGCATTCTGTGTATCTTTTCAGACTTAAGCTGTTATGTACGTATATGCATACATATATAACAATATTATTTTCGTATGTTACATATATTTATACATTTATTTTATTGGTTCTAGATTTTTTGATGATGGCCATATTTTATATGTTTATTTCCACATATACAGAAAAGATGGTTAATTTTGGAAAAAAGGAAAGAAAACAGGAAAGAAAATTATTTATGTGTTGAATTGTAAATCATTCTAATTACTCTAGCCTGAGTAGTATAGGATTTATAGATCACAGTGGCTCTCTTAGCCTGAATTCATTCAATTTTGATATATTCCCAACTTAACTTCAACTTTCAAGATATCGATTACAGAGGCCTTTTCTGTTCTTGACGCCGCTGCCTCTCCCTTACCTCCTCCCAAGCATCGTCTGCGCCCCCAAACCACGCCATTACTCGCGTGTGCGTGTGCGCGTGCGCGTGTGTCCGCGTGCGCACGCGCAGAAGTAGTTTATGTGGGAAGTGACCCCAGGGAGCGGGAGTGAGAGCCCAGGAGTGACACGGAGTAGTTGGAACAGTGTAAAGCCGCTGCTGCTGGTGACCATTGCAGGGTCTGCTGGGACCTTCAGAAGAGCTTTCTGAAATGCCTTCCATAACCGTCTGTTGTGGGGGACCAAGGAGGATGTCTTTCTCCCGAGGCATCCGTTGCTCATTGTGTACCATTCACTTTTGGATTTGCTTCTTAATGGTCCCGAGGCAAAACTGTCTGGTTGCACAGATGTTAATTATTCGAGACTACTCTTAATTAGTTGTGTGAGTTATTCATTCTGGAACCGTGCGTGACAGAAAGCCTCAGCCGTTTTGGTCTCTGAAGACACAATCCCAGGAGCTTTCCAGGAGCTTGGTTTGCTGCCCCTCCCCCGTGTCTCTCTTCCTTCTTGAGCCAGAACATTTCGGTTTAGACAAACTCACAGAGGCCACCCCCCATGGGGACCTTTACAATTAAATGTTAAGGATGTACATGGTTTTTAAAAGCCCCTTGCACATACGAGCTAAAAGCTTCAGTGTCACTGCCCAGTGAAATTATTCAGCTTGTAATCAAGTGGCATTGTGGAGGACCTGGTGCGCTCTGTGAGCTGACAATTCATTTTCCTTTGACTTGTAATTTCCCTTGCTCTGGTGATTTGTGCATTGCGCTGCACAGTGTATTAAGCACGTTAGCTGCCCTCAAGACCATCTAAATAATTAAAGCTCTATTGAGGAGAGCGTGGTACAGATTAGTTCATTACAGCCTCCTACAAGCGCAAAACTGGGAGGCAGGATCTGTTCCTCATAGAATACTCATGGACAGAAGGCATCACCTCGATGGTCATTTTGAAAGAGTTTACTGGAAGACATTACTGGTCTGTCCATCTGGGACCTCACTTTTTTTTTTTTTTTTAACAGAACAATTGGCAGCAAAAAGCTCCCTTCACAATGAAGACCAGCTCCAGGCAGGAGGAAAAGAAGCGCTTCAGGCAATAAAATATATGCAAGAGGAAAATGACTTCCACTAGATTTATACCGGGAGGGGAAATAGACCAATGCTCATTTTAAAGAAATTCAGACCCAGCATTCTTTTTATGAGTCTCTACACAAGAGTTTGGTTGGCAGGGAGAAGAGGAAAGTATGACGTGTTATAATCACAATTTAAACTCGGCTTTGCAAAATGAAGTGGATTGTTAAAAACAATGAAGTAGTTCTATATATACCACCATGGAAAGATACCCAGAATATGATAAAAGAACAAACAAGAAACAGAGTAATAGCCATAATATAATCCCATCTGTGTAAAATCAAATTATTAAAAACTTTATATAGCATGTACATATGTTTATGAATGTATCAAATAATACCTGCAGGGTAACACAACCAGTTATTTTGGTGTCTCCTCTGGGAGAAGCAATTGCTGTTAGGAAAGGGGAGGGTTAGCTTTTATTTGTTACGTTACAGCACACATTTCAAAATAAATTGGAGAATACATTTTTTAAAATTAGCTGAAGAATTTTATTATTGCAAAAATTCAGTCGTGACAGAGTCCTAAAACATTTTACAGCAAAGGAATTATAGAGAAAATTGATTTTGATTTCATAATTTTCAAAGAATCTTAAAAAGATGAAGCTCTTTAGTAGCAAGAATATTAAACTGCAGATTTGAAGAAAAGTTTATTTTTTCTGAAATCTAGTTTATTTTCCCCACCTCTCTCAGAAATATTCCTCTTACATCAAAAGCAGGGCAGTGGTTTAGAAGGAAGTGTGCATGGGGTTTGGAGTCAAAGAGAACTATCCTCAAATCCTGCCTCCCTTACTTATTAACTGTGTGACTCAGAGCGGCATAGTCTTACTAAGCTTCTGTTTTCTCACCTGTAAAATGGGGGAAATAGCAAAACTGGATCATTGTAAAACTTAAGATAATGTTTATAACAGGCTTAACCTATTGGCTGGTATAAAATAAGCATGCAATAAATGTTAGCTCTTTGTAGGTTTTGTAGAATATATTACCCTTCAACATAGCCCATATAGCAGTACCTTCCTTGGGAGGTTTATATAGCCCAGCCCTGTTCAATTCAAGAGTGGACAAATGACTTGCTGGTGAAGAAGAACTATCTATCTAACAGGTAGAACTATCACTTCCAAGAAGATGCATTAAGAGTCAGTTCATGATTTACAGTGTTGTCTTTTGTCTCTCCCATGGCACCAGGCATGTTTCAGAGAGGGGCTGTGCCAAAAGCCTGAATCTGGGAGTGGAAGCCAACATGGAACATGCTGCCAATCCACGACAGCCGTGATGTCTAGCATGAGTGAGAAATCGACTTCAATGGTGTAAGTCACTGAGATTTCAGATTGCTTGTTACCGCAACTCAACCTAGCCTACCTGACTGATACATACACCTTCCCTTTTGGCTGAAAATTCTTGGGCAGGTTTTTTTGTTATTAGCAGTTAGATTTCTCAGCTTTAAATATTAGATCTCTGTCTACTTAGTTTAAGCAGAGATGTAGTTCGGTGAAGGATGTTAGGTAGCGCACTGCATCTCTGGATGGCCCAGTAATAAAGCTGGGTCTACTCAGCCAGGAACAACGACCAGGCTAGTTTGCATGTTCTCTTCAGTGGAGACAACACGGCTGATGGCCCCGGAAAGGGGCTTTGTAATTGGCACTGCCTGTGTTTGACCCTGATCTGAATCCTTTGACTGGACCCTCTATCATTCCTGCTTCTAGTAGCTGGAAGTATCTACCACCATCACACCAGAATAGAGGCTATCAGGTATCGGCATCCAGTTGGCAGAGCTTACGTCACGTGCCTGTGTTTAGATACAAGGGAGGCTGAGAAAGTGTATGTCTGGCTTCTTCTACTTTGGGGAGATGCAAACTCATAAAGTAGAACATTCCTCAAACACAGGAAAAGTGTTCAAACATGAGGAGTGGCAAAAAGCAATTGACAGATATCCACAGCAAGGCTCTGTTCAGAAAAGTACAGTTTGCTGTGATATAGACCTGTGTGCTCCAAGACAGCAGCCAATGGCCACCTGTGGCTACTTAAATTTAGTTTAAATTAAATGTAATTAAAAATTCAGTTCCTCCATCTCACGAACACATTTCACGGGGTCCATTGCCACGTGTGGTAGGCAGCTAACGCACTGGACATTGTAGTTACTCAACACTTCCATTATTGCGAAAAGTGCTTTCGGACAGCACTGATACAGAGAAGTGAGCCTGGTGGTGTTCTGAATTAATCAGCACCAGAAAGAGATGGCTGTGTGGTGTGGTGGAGCACAGCGCTGTGGAGTGTCCACAGGCTCCGTTTTCCAGTGACAGCACCACACCTTTGTGACATTAGGCAGATCTTTTAGTCTTTTCAGGACTTGATTTTCACATCTGTCAAACAAGGGCATGGTAATTGTCACGGAGTAAGTCTCCTCAGGCAGCCCCCCACCCCCCTCCAGTAATTGGCCTCCTGCTGCCACTTGTATTGAGTAGATTCCTGGATCACAGAGCATGTAGTGATGAGGAAAGGGGCAAGGGGTGGATTTCCACTCTACAGATGAACCCTTGAGGATTGTAACCTTAGCTCCTTCTCTCTTTTGGTGGGTACCTTCTTGTCCCATATCCCCTGCAGATCTGGATTCACCACGATTTTGGCTAAGTGTAGGGAATTTCCAGGCTAGCGCTTCAGTGTGGACAAAGATATCAACCACAATCCCACGTGGTACAGGGAACAGTTTCAGGGCTCAGCGTTGAGCTTCTGTTTCACTCTTATTGAAAAACTTGTGCCTCCAGCCTCCAGCTCTACTCTTTCTTGCTGATTCACCTGACCTTCTGCCCAAGGCTAAGGTCCTCTCTTCCTTACTCTCCTTTCCAAGCCCTGGGCATTCAAGGCCCTTTTCTCTGTGAGTATCACTTAGCCACAGGACTCCATGTACAAACAAGAGCCAGTTCTTCTAGTTCCAGCTCACCCTGAATCCATTCACTTCTCTCTGTCTTCACTGCCACCTCCTAGACCAAGCCACCACCGTCTCTCATTGGGTAAACTGCTGGGTTCCCTCACTGATTAAATAAAATCTTTAACAGGTGTTAATTTTATAGCTGTATGAGAGTCATGATGTTCCTTTTCTTGGAAAGTTATTTTTTAACACTGCATTGTGGCCACTTAGTTGTTTCCACACCCCATAGCAGTTCATTCTTCACCCGGCAGCCAAAGTGGTCCTTATCAAATGGGTAAACAGAGCATAGGCCTCTCCCTGGCTTTAAGACTCTCTCAAAGTTTCTTGTTTCCCTTAAAATAAAACCTAAAGTAACCAGGTGGTCTGGAGACCATGCAGGTCCTGACTATCTTCTCTTCTACTATTATCCCCCTCTATCAGACCATAGGACAAAAATCTGTGCATCCATGGGAAGCTATACATTATCCAGACTCTAGGTGACACCCCTCCAGGCTCTCTGATTTTGATTCTATGGAAGTTATTTCACAACTCTGTAATTTGGCAATGCAAAAATAATCTTTGTCTCTAGACATGCAAATCTGTTCTATTTGGAAATTCAATTGACTCCCCTCTCACCTGTGAGAGAAGCGAGTTTTGCCTCTCTGTATACGTTTATTTCAATATTTCTTTATTCCATAAAAATTCGTGCTATCGTGACGTCTTCTTTGAACCATTACCTTTGCCACATTCCATCATGTATTAATAAATTAAATAAAATCCTTACCAAGTGTTTATTTTATATCTGAACAATTTTACACTTTTTTGAAAACTATCTTTTAACGTTCCATTCCAACCCCTTGGTTCTCCTTTTTTCTCAAATATTCTAGCTTATTCCCACCTTGGAATCTCTGTATTTGTTGTTTCCTTGTTCTAAAATTCCCTGCTCTAAGATCTTCCCATGGCTGACTTCTCTTTATTCAGGGTTCAACTCAGATATCACCTCCTCAGAGGGATCTTCCTTTTCCAGCCTCATCCCAAATCTCTATTCCTCTTTTTTGTTGTCCTCTCATACTTACTAATTATCTAAAGTTTTCTCCTTCATGTATCTGGTTGATTATTTTTTGTCTGGTTCCTTCTCCTCTCTACCCCCCACAAGGTAAGCTCTGTGAAAGTTGGAACTCTCTATGTCCTATTCAGCACTTATCACCTGCCAGTTCCTGCCAGACAGTAGATACTCAATAAACATACGTTAGTTTGAATGAATAGATGGATGAAAATGATTGAACACCTTAACTTCGCCTGAAATTACTTAACCTTTCCAAACTGCAGTTTCATCAATTATCAGATAAATAAATGATACAATAAATACAGTTTGCTTCAAAATAATAGAAGGGAAAAAGTAGATGAAGATATAGAGAAAACAAAATTGGGCATGAGTCGGTCATTGTTGAAGCTGGGTGATGGGTGCACAAGCGTTCAGGATATAGTCTACTTTGAAATATGATTGAAATTCTCCATAATACGAAGTTTTAAGTAAAAACAATGTATGCTGATTTCCTTTGCCTATTTTTAGAACAGGTGATTTTAAATCGTGTTGTTGGAGAGGATCCTGGTCATAATAATGCTAAACCAGATGACCAGACTTACAAATTAGCATTCAAGGACCCCAAGGCAGCTTCTCCCAAACAAAAATGGTGGATGTACTTCTTGGGGCATGATACATGATTAGATGAAATGATCTTGGAATCCGAGCTAAAGTCAGGAACCAACAATCAAATATCAGAACTTGAGGAGTCAGACGAAGCTGCAATTCCTAATGTATTTATCAAGTCCTACTATGTTCTAAGCACTTACCTAAGTGCTAGAGGTACTGTCAAAAACAGGACAAATGTGGTTCCTAGCATCAAGGAGCTTACGGTCCATCAGAAGAGATGCACGAAGATCAGATCGTTACAGTACAGGGAAGGAAGTAGGAAGTCAGAGTGCCCCAGACAGGGCTCTTAGCTTTGGCCCAGAGGAGAGAAAACTAAAGTTTGAGTATCCCTCAAAGAAACTACAGCTAACATGTATTGATAGTAAGCTCTTACTCTGTGCCAGGCACTGCACTAAACACTTTCCATGTTTGAACTCATTAATCCTCACAACAACTCTTTAGCTACAGAAACAGAGAAGTTAAATCCCTTGGCCAAGGTCACAAACACAATAAGAAGTAGACTTAGAGGCTGAGTCTAAGAAACTTGGTTCTAGAGTACACACTTGTCACCAGGATGCAATATAGCCTCCCAGATGAAGTTAATTGGGCTAAGGAAGGAGAGACAAAGAGGGTTCTAATCAGAGGGAACAGCACTGGTAAAGCTCTGGAGAGGGGAGAACACATGGCACATTGGAGGAACCCAAAGTTCAACACATTTCGAGTTAGAGTGGGAGAGAGAATGTGATAAGAGGCTGTGGAGTGAATCTGGGCAGAGATGACAAAGGATAGAGTCTAGAAAGAGCAAGTACTCAGCGAGAGGGGAGCCAAGTTAAGGCTGAAGGGGTGGGGACTGACCTTCTGCCAGGAGAATTCTGTCTCGTGTATGTTTCTGAACCTTCCACCCACCCAAGGTGAGGCAACCACTTTCCACTCACCCCACGTAATCTCTGAAGTTTCCTTTTGTCTCAAGTTCCTACCTTGTATCCTTCAACCTGGTTGCCACTTCTCAGCTCAGCCTCTTCTGTGGATGCTTCACGAGAAAGGCACGTTGCTTGGTAGTTAAAAGCACTGAGATCAAATGAAATCTGGATTTGAATCCTGGGTGTGCCACTTACTACCTAGGTGAGCATGGACAAGCATTTTAGCCTCTCAACTTCAGCCTTCTCATCTAAAGGAAGATAATTCTAATAGCTTTAACTCTAAGGAATTTTATGAAGATCCAAGTAAGATAATGTATGTGAAGAATTCAGCCAGTGAGTAGCATATAGTAAATGCTCAATAAATCAGGACTGTTGACTCAGGTTTGCCCTGGCTTGATTCTTGAATGCTTCACTCCTGCTTCATCCTCTTGCTGGCCACTGTACAAGGAAATTACATTAGAAATCATGGAAAGTAAGTCTGTTGAACTCGAAATGCCAAAAGGTCCTGTTAAGATGAATAACTCATATTCTCCCTTCCTGGAGAGATGCTGATAGAAGGTAAGGGGGACATATCTCTCTGTCTTTTCATGGAGCCTCCCTTGGACCATGGGCTTCACACTGTATTCCTTGGGAATTCTTCGGACGCCTTCTATTCCTAGATTCCTAGTAACTATGAAAGTATTACTATGGGGGGTCAGCAGGTAAGACAGAAAGGAGTTCGTTTGAATCTTAAGTTTAGTAGAAAATATTTGTGAAGGTAAAAGGACATTGACAAATGAGTTAGGGAGAAGTTTGATGAAAGACAGAGGAGTTGAGCATTTGGAAAACAGCTTGAAGGGGTGGGGGGAACTGACATCAATTTTCATTTCAAAGTGAAGGATGGAATTAAATATGCTGTAAAGCCATCTTATGCTCCCGAGCTAGCATATTGACTAGGGATGGTTGTGTTCCTAGAAAGGGAAGCATATGGTCACATTCCCACTCTGAAAAACCTGACGGCCAAGACAAACAAATGTGAACACTATGTCTGCAAGTAATATATAAGGGCTGTTATTTTTCATTCTTTCCATGCTTATGATTCGCAAATAGAATATGAATGCTCTGATCCTGTATTTTTGCTCACAAGCGCCCCAGTCCATGCGAACCTTTTTTCTTATCTGAGTCTTTATTTCTCATTCATGCTCTTCCCTCTTGGAAAATTCTTCACAGAAAAGACCATGGGAAGCATATCTGATTTTCATTCATAGATAAACTATGACCAAATCCACGTATGAATGAGCTGGATTTAATGGCGGTATTTCTGTTCCCATAGAATGAGTGGGATAAATAAAATATGTTGCATACATGTTTGTTTTCACCTTTTTGTACACTGAATATAAGTGTTTATGATGGGGAAGGGGAGAGGGTGGCAGATTGCAGGGAGAAGAGAACATAAGAAATGCCATTGAACCTGAGGGACTTACCCTCTGCAATAAGAGGAATAAGCAACACACACCAGACGCTGTCATGCTGAAAAGGAAAGTCATCTCCATCTCGGTAGCTTCATTTCTCTCTGAACCAGCATGGCCTTGAACCACACTTCTTGGAAACACCTTTGAACCTGAATTGGAGGGCTAGAACACTGGAAGAGTTTTATGTTACATTCTTTTATTTTAGAGGCCATGGATATCTCCAACAAATGAGCAGTTATGATTATCATAGTATAGTTGTATGAAGGGACATTAAGCAATAATTAAAAAGAATATTCACAAAGTTTTAGGGGCCTGGCAGAGTGCTCTAGATATAACGTTAAATAGACAAAAAAAAAAAAAAAAATTCCGGAAAGTAAATGGCATAAACAGAATCACAGCAACGATGAAAATTTTAGAAGAAGATCAGTGCCCACATTTTAACAGTGGTTGACTCCTGCTGGCAGAAATACGTCTGAACCATTTTCTCTATTTCCCTATGTTTATTCCTTTTCCATACTATTCTGTATAGTACATATTCTTTTCATACACTGTTCATTTCCTAAAATGAGCATGTTCCATTTTCTAGTCAGAGACGTGGGCTTTGAACAGTTTTCCCTAGCCATGGGTGATGGATTTCTATGTCTGGAGTCTACAGTTCCTTGTGACAAATGGCAGGAATCTGAAAAACAGCCAGCTGGGTTGGAGATAGAGCCTGTGGTCACTCGGCAGAGCAAAGCACTCTCAACTAAATAGCTACTGAATCCCTGGCTTTTGGTGTTATTAGGGTCATGCACCACTCAGAGGAACCAGCCATCCATAAACGACTTTCAAACTATTGAAATTGAATAGATTTCCCTGAGCTAGAAATAGGCCATTGACACTGTAGGTGGTTAGGCTGTAACACAGGAGTTTCAAAGAACTTACTTGTGATACAAAGTCTTCCTCTACTAAAGACTAGACAGTGCCAGAATTAAGTGCCAATAGGCTTTTATTGAATGTATGCCTTGTGCCCAGCCTTGTGCTAAACATCGGGGATATAGGATGAATAAGATCCAGTTCTGCTCACCAAGGAACTCATAGTCTAGTACTTGATGCAGACATAAAACTAAAGTGTGCTGCCATGAGATGAGAGTGGTGATGGGAACAGGCGCAGGGAATTGTGGCTGCTCAGAAGGGAAGCTCTAAGTTAATCAAGAGCTGGGGGAGAGTACGAGGACTCTTCCTAGAGGCGACAAAGGTCCTTGAACTGGGTAGCAACAAGGGATTGGTCTGGCAGCAGTGTTGAGGAGAGAGAAAACACGCCACACAGAGGGAACAGCATAAGCAAAGCCAGGAGGCAGGAAACAGCATGGAGCATGACCCTACAAGCCATGCTGCTTTGCTGAGGTGGGAACTGACAGCCAGAGCCTGGGGAGCAATGAGAATAGAGAGGAACAGAGGATCAAGCAGGACCGTGAGGTCTTCTTCTGTGAGGGGAATAGATTAGACCAAGGGATGGCAAGCTAGGGCCTGTTGGCCAAATCGGCCCATCATTGGGTTTTGTACAAACCATAAGGCAAAAATGTATGGGCTTCCCTGGTGGCGCAGTGGTTGGGGGTCCGCCTGCCGATGCAGGGGACACGGGTTCATGCCCCGGTCCGGGAAGATCGCATGTGCCGCAGAGCGGCTGGGCCCGTGAGCCATGGCCGCTGAACCTACGCATCCGGAGCCTGTGCTCCGCGACGGGAGAGGCCACAGCAATGAGAGGCCCGCGTACCGCAAAAAAACAAACAAAATGTTTTTAACTGTCTTAAATAACTATCTTTCAAATATTTATATAACTGCCTACATAATAACCTCAATTTTGCCCTGGCCCACAAAGCCTAAATTATGTATTTAATCTGGCCTTTAGGAAAATGTTTCTTGGATGAGAATATACCCTGAAAGTGACAGGAAGCCACAGAGGAACACATGGGCTTGGGAATGAGCTTGGGAAGCAGGACAGGAGTCAGGGAGGTAGCTGGAAGCTGCTGAGGTGAGAGATGGGACGTCTTTATTAAGGCAATGATACAGAGAAAGAAGAGAGAAATGTATTTCCAAGAAGGGTCTTGAGTTCACTTTTGCATGTGTTACCCTGGGGACACAGGCATGGAGAAGTCCCCCAGCTGTTGCATAAAGAAAGCTGAAGTGCTCTGAAGAGAGGTCAGGGCTGAGCTCCGGTCTTAAGAGGCATCAGTAAATAGGTGGGGACGGGAAATATGCAACTGGATGAGATCATCTGGATTAAGTATGTCGGTGAAGTGAGAGGGCCAGAGGGCCATGGGCGGAATCTTGGGGACCACAATATTCAAAGTGCTGAAGAAGGATGGGAAAATCATAAGGGAGAAGAGAATGAGTGGGCATAGAGGTGGAAGGAGAATCAGGCATATGTTTTCATGGAAGCCAAAGAGGTAAATAATTTCAAGAAGGAAAGGAAGATCAAAAAATATTTCCAAAGCAGCAAAGACTTCCAAAGCATTACGAACTGAACAAATGTCCTTTGGATTTGGCAATTAGGAGCTTTGGTAAAGTTACAGAGTTTTCCACAGAGGGAAGATTGGATTTTCTTAGAGGAAAGGTTGGATGAACCTTTCCTCCATAATTTCTGTCTAGATTCCTGAAGTTACTTGTTGACCTTGAGGTTTATAGTGTCATGGGGTATTCATTGCCATCTGTAAGAAATGTTCAAAGAGCACCACAAAGCGTATTAAAACAACATGGATCAAGGACTTGAATCATTATATTTGGATTAGTGTTAAAATTCTTGTCTCAGTAGATGTAATAGCTCACACAAAGAAATATGAATTGCCAAAGGCATAATTTAAAATAAAAATACTACTTTAAAGTAAAAGGAGCAGATGGTATAAACAAGAAGGCTAACAATGAACCTATCTATGTGCTACCAGCAGTGAATTCCTGGAGAAGAACAAGGATTCAACCAAAATTAAGAATGCAATCATGAATAAGGTTGGAAAAATTATTAAGAAAGCAAGGTACTGATAAAGAAAGAGGTTGGAATATTAGAAAGTAAGTGAGTTTATGAACAGTCTTTCTTTTGTTTGCCCAGAATCCCCACCAGGCATAAATCCCAAACCTTCCCACTGGGGAGCTATGCTTATTTCAGTCCTTGTGGTTCCGGAGAAAGAAATGCCCTTCACAGCTATAGGTGGAGACCTGCTGGACTCACAGTGCCCTCATCTCCTGCTCCACAATGATTGGTTCAAGATGGGCTCCGGATCCAGCCTGAGCCAATGAGAATCAGGGTTGGGTGTTTCCCTAACACTGGCTGGAAAGAGCCATCCTCTTTCTCCTGGGATTGCGAAACCAATAGGCTGCATGCGTGGAGCCTCTGGTCACTGAATTTGCCACTCCGTAGCTACCTGAGAATGAAGCTTTCAGAGAGGAAATGAAACCAAGAGAAGTAGAGAGGAATTGTCCTAATGACATCATTTAGGTCATGGGATCCTGTCTTGCAAGCAAGACCTGGAACTTTCAAATACAACGGCCAAAGCAATTAGCCTTTTCCCCTTAATCCGGTTTGATTTCAGTTTCTGCTATTTGAAATCAAAATAGTCCAGATTAATAGACCAATCTAGGGATATTTAGGAATGGAAGGAACTCACTCTAAGGTAGCCCCACATCATAAATGTTAGATGTGCTCCAAAATATGGTCATTAATTTAGTCAAGGGTGATTTGGTTTACAGCAGGGAAAACAGTCAACTTGCTCAAATGAAAGGTGTTTATTATATCAAGTCTAGGGTCGCTCACAAAATCCAAGGGCAGGAAGTAAGGTCAGGCATCACAATAGAGAATAAATGACCTCTAGAAAGTCACCAGGAGCCAAGAGAGCTACTCCCTCCACTTCTCTCTCTTTCAGGGTTCACAAAATATCCCTATTGCTCCACAAACATCTGTTCCATTCTCATTTACCTGGCCCCTAAGAAACCATCTTAATGTGATTTCATTTATTAATATATATACATCAGTTCAACATCGGCAGGTAACCGACAGTCTTTTCAAGTACCACCTCTAAGTACCTGGGATGGGGGCAGGGAGAGTGGGGGGCCAGGGGGTTAGGGCAGTGAAAAATAGAGAACGAATTTGACTAGTCTAACTGGGTATAGGTGTCCACCTTTAATCCAATCAGCTGGAACCAGAGGGCAGTATTACTGGCTCTATTGCCCAGAGGGTCAAAGCAGTTATTATCACCTAAACCTACAGAATTGGAAAATGAAAAAGACACGAGGAAGCACAGCGGCAAAGTGGGAAAGGCCCACATTTGTAACTCTGGGCAGACCTGGCTGAGTAGTTTTCAGTGGTTCACTTTACTTCTAGGTGCCCTGATGCCTCTGCTCTGCCACACTTAAGCTCTCCTTGCAATCAGCACCAACGAATGAGATCATGTGTCTGAAAATGCTCTATGGAAAAAAAGTCAGTTATTCTTATGAATATAGGTATGTCAAAACAAAAGTTCTGAATGAGTGCACAGAGTAGAAAGAACATGACTTTGGAATCAGACATATGGACTTTAAATCCCAACAGCTAAACCACTTCTAGTGGTATGACCTTAGGCATGCTCTCTGAATATCTTTTCCTCAACACAAAATAAGGATAATAATATCTAGCTTATAAGGCCAATGTAAAGATTAAATAAAGTATCCCCAGATATGAATTACCTAGTCTAGTACCTATGGCACTCAGTAAATTTTTTTTTTTTTTTTTTTGGCAGTACACAGGCCTCTCACTGTTGTGGCCTCTCCTGTTGCGGAGCACAGGCTCCGGATGCGCAGGCTCAGTGGCCATGGCTCACGGGCCCAGCTGCTCCACGGCACTTGGGATCTTCCCGGACCTGGGCACGAACCTGTGTCCCCTGCATCGGCAGGCAGACCCTCAACTACTGCGCTACCAGGGAAGCCCAGTAAATTTTAACTGTCATCATTATTAGTTATTAAGGCAGATTATTATTTTTATTATCTCCAAGATATGTCCACCGTTAATCTGAAAAATCTTCCACGATAATGTTTCACATGACCATGTCTGTTGGACAAAGCCCTATGACAAAAGGTTTTCTTTAAACACTGGTTCTTAACCAATAGAAATACCTGGAGATCTTTTTAGAAATACCAATGCCTGGGTCCCACTGTACACCAACTGAATCAGAATCTCTGAGCCTGGGACCCTGGCATCTGTATTTTTAAAAGCTCCACAGGAGAAGATAAAAAAACTCATTAAATGTTTGTAAAATGAATGAATAAGTGTGTAAATGAATGAACAAACAAATGAATAAGTGATAACCCTACAATGAATACATTGAATTTGTAATAAATTGGGGGCAAACATGTTAAATTCTGTACTCTGATTTTTGTTTTAAAAGTAGATTTCTGTTTCAAAACTAGAATTACAAATAAAGCAATCACACAGAAGAGTTATGTTGGATGTATTAAAATATAGCACTTGTTTTCTGGTAGTGTTTATGTTTTCTTCAGTGAGGTCATTGTTAGAAAGCCAGATGTTTTTGGTGAAAAGTGCATTACCACAGTAACAAATGGAATGGTATAAAACTGCTCTGTGAGAACACAGGTATTTGCTTCCAGGTTGGAAGTGCCTCTGCTTACCTGTTGCCGTCTTTGCTTTGCATTTGCTTAGTATTTGCTTCTTGGTTTCTCATGCCTTCATAGGGATGGAGCAGTTGACAGACTGGAGCACCCCAACCAACTATATTCCCTGAGTGTTCCCTGATCAGGTTCTTGAGCTATTGAGTTTCATTTAAAATTGGCATGAAGACCACTTCTTTTTCAAGCACTTAATGTACCAAGTGCCACAAGTCAAAATAAAGATACTTGTAAGGAAAGAATTAAAAAAGGAAAGAGCTTTATATAGACTCAATGGCCCAGTTTAACCCATAAAAGGTCAGGAGAGAAAAAAGTCCTCAGATAATTACTGTGAGGTACAGCTGATATGCCCTAGCAGTGTAGCTCAAAACTACAGGCTGGGAGAGACTGAATATTTTATGGCTTAGCTGCATATGAGTTTCAGAAATGGAGACCCTAAGGAAATAAGCAATGAATTAAAAGGATTTTCAGATAAAATACAACATAGCTATTAGAAGAAGAAAAAGAAAACTGGTTTTCATTTTTATTGAAGGTAAGTTAGTCTTCCAGACAGATCTAAAAAATAAGAAAAAAATAATGTAGTCTATTAAACTGAATTCATAAATCACTCTTTAAAATTATTGCATGTATTAGTGAAAAAGAGAGGTCCTGAAAAAACATGCAAGGATGTTAGAAAACATTGGGAGTAAAAGGAGTTAGACATACAACATATCGAGGGTCACAGAGTCAAATGTCTACAGGGCCTTTGAATCAAGGGGCTTGGGTGTAAGATAACAGGGTAGGCTGTGGACTTAGGCAAACAGGAGTGTGCATTCCATATTTTTAAAAGTATCCACCACCTACTTTTAGTCATGTTGCCATGTAGAATATAAGGCCACAGCCTGTAATGTTTCTTTTTTCTTTTTTTTTATTGAAGTAGAGTTGATTTACAATGTTGTGCCAGTCTCTGCTGTACAGCAAAGTGACTCAGTTATACCCATATCTACATTCTTTTACACGTATATACATTCTTTCTCATCTTTTAAAAAGAAGTTGGAAATCCAGGCTTTTTTCATGTAAAAGACTCCGAATTTTTAAATGTTGAAAACAAATTCAAATATTTTAAGTGCACTAAATTAACCAAATCAAACATGTCAGTAGGTTGGATCTGGCCCATGGACTACCATTTTGAGAATTCTGGGGTCTGGATCAAATATACATAGGCGCTGGACCCTTACAGAACTGAGTTTTAATCCCATCCACCACAAACCAGCTGTGAGACCATGGGGAAAAGAATGACTTAAACCTTTTGCAATATTAGTTGCCTTATCTGTAAGATGAGAATGATAACATCTTTCTTCTTTGTTTGTTGTGAGAATTATACAGGAGCACAGCACCAAGGAACATGGATTACAAGACAGAGAAGGAGGAGGGTGTGTCACCCCATATGTGTTATCACATGCCCCCAATCCATGGTAAAAGCTTATGAATCCAAGGAAAGGAATGCTCTTCTAAAAGTTCAAAACATGAGAGTATATGAAATGTACAAACAGGAAATTTTGAGTCACGATTCCTGGGTAATGACAAAAATAACTCCAAAACTTCGTCACATTAGAATGTAAAAACAACAAAATTCACCTCTCCACCAAAACAAAACAAAACTGGGAGTTAGCTATCTCTTAAAGTGCTGTTTCTCAACCTTTTTTTTTCATAATTGCCCCCCTAAATGAGCCTTTTTAGACACTTTTTTCCTAATCACCACCCCATAAAAATTTAATACCACAGATACACTGCATATCTGTTTATGTCCTGTATTATATCTATGATTTATATACAAAAAGAGCAAGTTTCTTAATGGATTGGAGGAGTTAATATTGTTAAAATATCCATACTATCCAAAGCCATGTATAGATGGCATTTTCCCATTGGCAACTTTTTTCACAGAAATAGCAAAAACAAACCTAAAATTTGTATGGAATCACAAAAGACCCCAAATAGCCAAAGCATATTGAGAAAGAAGAACAAAGCTGGAGTTATTACACTTCCTGATTTCAAACCTGCAATACCTATAGCTGCAAAGCTACAGTAATGAAAACTGTATGGTACTGACATAAAAACAGACACATAGACCAATGGAACAGAATCAAGAGGTCAGAAATAAATCCATGCATTTTTGGTCAACTAATATTTGACAAGGGAGCCAAGAATACTCAGTAGAGGAAAGACAATCTCTTTAATAAATGATGTTGGATATCCACATGCAAAAGAATGAAACTGGTCCCCTATGTGACACCACTCACAAAAAGTACCTTGAAATGAGTTAAAGAAGTTACTGTAAGAGCTGAAATTGTAAAACTCCTAGAAGAGAACGTAGGGGAAAATCTCCTTGACATTGGGCTTGGCAATGATTGTTTGGATATGACATCAAAGGCACAAGCAACAAGAGCAAAAATAAATAGGTGGGACTACATCACACTAAGAAGCTCCCTTCTGCACAGCAAAAGAAACAATCAACAAAATGAAAAGGCAACCTGTAGAATGGGAGAAAATAGTTTTAGATCTTATATCTGATAAGGGGTTAGTATCCAAAATATACAACTCATATAACTCAGTAGGAAAAAATGAATAATCCAATTTAAAAATGGGCAAAGGACCTGAATAGACATTTTTCCAAAGAAGACATGCAACCTGCCAACAGGCACATAAAAAGGTGCCCAACATCACTAACCATCATGGAAATGCAAATCCAAACCACAATGAGATACCACCTCACACTTTTACAATGACTATTATCAAAAAGACAAGTGGTAAGAGATGTTGGCCAGGATGTGGAGAAAGGGGAATACTTGCACACTGTTGGTGGGAATACGAATCGGTACAACCACTATGGAAAACAGTATGGAGGTTCCTCAAAAAATTAAAAATGGAACTACCATACAACCCAGCAATCCCACATCTCAGTATATATCTGAAGGAAAGGAAATAACTACCTTGAAGAGATATCTGCACCCCCTACATTCATTGCAGCATTATTTATTTATAATAGCCAAGACATGGAAACAACTTAATTGTCCACTGATGGATGAATAAAGAAAATGTGATATATATGTGGGAAATGGAATATTATTCACGAAAAAGAAAAGTCCTGCCATTTTCAACAACATGGATGGACCTGGAGGACATTATGCTAAGAGAAATAAGTCAGTCAGAAAAAGACAAATACTGCAAAATTTCACTTATAAGTGGAATATTAAAAATACCAAACTGATAGAAACAGAGTAGATTGGTGATTACCAGGGCAGTAGGATTGGGGAAAACGATAAAAATGTTCAGTTATAATATGAATAAGTTCTGGGGACCTAATGCACAGTATAGTAGTTATAGTTAACAATATTATATTGCATACTTGAAAGTTGCTAAGAAAATGGATCTTAAAAGTTCTCAGTACACACAGAAAAATGGTAACTGTGTGAGGTGATGGGTGTGCTAACTAGCCTTATTGTAGTAATCATTTTACTTATATAAATAATCATGTTGTACACCTAAAACTAATACAATGTTATATGTCAATTATATCTGGACAAAGCTAGAAAAACAAAACAGAACAGCAAAAACATAGGAGTTGTTTCCCCCACCCCAAAACCAGTTTTCACCTCTTTGGGTATGATATTAATCTTAATGAAAATGCATATTTTAAAAAGACCCACAATACAGATTGAGCTCCAAACTTTTTCCTCACTTTGGAATTAGGGATAATGGATACAAATCTTATTGTTCAATGCCTGAGACAGTGTATATGCACAATAAATTATGGGTATTACGACCAATGTCAATAGCGTACATGGAGATTTAACAGGATGATTCTTCGGAGTACTGAGTGTCATGAGATGTTCAGAGACACACCTACTTTCTGTGTTTCATTGCTGTGCTCCCAGATCTTTATGAAGGCAATCTTACAACAGATCAGAAACTCTCTAGCAATCCCTCCGGAGATATCATTTCCCAGGAAACCATGTTCTGTAAAGAATATTAGCAACATTGCTGTTCTTCTTTGCAACATTCAGCATATTTGTAAAATTCAAGGGGAAAAAAAAGTACTCCAAGCCAGTATGTCAGAAAAAATAATCATCTTTGCTTAAATTTATCTTTGGTCAGTAACACACTCTTGCTTTGCAGCCAAAAGTCAATCTTTATCTTCTTAGCTTAATAAAATCTATGCCCCAAAGCCCTGAAGTGTATGAGAGGGTTCCTCTACTTGGCTTCATACTTTTGTAGTGGTTTTGATGGTACATTCCTTCCAGGCCTGTTCCATTGTGATGGACTATTAGCCAGACTCCAGATGGAAAGGAGATCCACTGTATTGTATCCTCTTAGCGGTCTTGCTATTGCCTCATGTTTGGCAGGCTTCTCAGTAACAAAAGTATAAAGTGAACAATGAGGACATTAGGAAATCATGCCCCAGGAGGAAATCTCTACAGATGATGTCAGAACAATTAGATACTAAAAGTTGCAGACTCCACAATTATTAACAAGCTCAGGAAAACTAATTAAGAAGGGTGAGTAGATGCTACCTGGCTTGCTCAGAGGTATAACTTGCCAATGAAGATCCTTTACCCAGAGATTTGAGGAGTAACCTAGGAGTTTCCAACTGGGCTAACTGGGACTGATGACATTACACATGGAAAAGAAACACAAAAATTATTATTCTGGGGAGACTTCTATTATAGCTCTCTTCTTGTACTTTAATTACTTATCTCTCTTTTTTCAACCAGCCTTAAGACTCCAAAGTGGCAAGACTGTACTTTACTGCTTAGTTCACTGCCAGGAATATTACTCTTAGTAAAAGCTTGTTATCATGATTATTATTTAACAAAGAATGAATCTTTACCATCACGGATAAGGGAATAACTATTAATATTTCCTCCAAAGAATGTATGCTTTTAAGTCAGATGGATGAGTTTGATTTTTGGTTCTGTTTCACTTACAGCCATGTGACATAGGGCTGATTGCTATATATGCATATGGACCTCCATTTCCTCATCTGTAAAATAGGAATAATTATAGTCCCTGGCACTATAGAGTTGCTGGGAAGATTAAATAGGTAATTTACATGAGTTTTATAATGTAATGTGTTAAGCTGGCACATAGAAGGCACTCAATACATGACAACTATTATTACTATTGTTATGATTATGATGATAATTGCTAAGAAGTTTCATCTTATGAAAAGATAAGTTTTGAAAGTCAGGAAGTAAGCAAAAAAGTCATATATATTAATATTTCCCTTGAAGATCCATTAATTGTCCTTAAATCAATAGAGCTCACACTCCAAGAAGATCAAAAGCCAAGAATTAACTTTTTGTTTCTTTGCATTTTTGCTGTGACTTCTCTCTTCCCGAAGTAGCAGAGGCCAGAGCCTACTTTGAAGGGTAGAAGGGA